>NW_026988828.1:0-561578 GCF_030222135.1 Aotus nancymaae | reverse complement strand
ATAAAAGAGTACTTTGAGAGGGAGTATATATTTTATAAAATAGTATTTTGAGTGGGAGTATATTTTTTATAAAATAGTGCTTTTGGTGTGAGTATATACTAAATAAAAGAGTACTTTGAGACTGAGTATATTTTTTATAAAAGAGTACTATGAGTGTGAGTATATATTTTATAAAAGAGTAATTTGAGAGGGAGATTTTTTTTAAAAGAGAATTTTGAGAAGGAGTATATTTTTTAATAAAGAGTAATTTGAGAGGGAGTATATTATTTAAAAAGTGTAGATTGAGAGGGAGTATATTTTTAATAAAAGAGTACCTTGAGAGGGGGCATATTTTGTATAAATGAGTACTTTGAGAGGGAGCATATTTTAAATAAAAAAGTAGTTTGAGTGTGAGTATATTCTAAATAAAAGAGTACTTTGAGTGGGCGTATATTTTTTATAAAAGAGTACATTGAGAGGGAGTAAATTTTATAAAAGATTATTTTAATAGGGAGTATATGGCTTATAAAAGAGTAGTTTGAGAGGGAGTATATTTTTTCTAAAAGAGTACTTGAGAGGGACTATGTATTTTGTAAAAAAGTATATTGTGTTGGAGTAAATTTTGATAAAATTGTACTTTTGGTGTGAGTATATTCTAAATAATAGAGTACTCTGAGAGGGAGTATATTTTTTAAAAAAGAGTATTTTGAGAGGGAGTATATTTTTTATAAAAGAGTAGATTGAGTGGGAGCATATTTTTAATTGAAGAGAATATTGACTGTGAGTATATTCTAAATGAAAGAGTATTTTCTGAGGGAGTATATCTTTTATAAAAGAGTACTTTGAGAGGGAGTATATTTTTTATAAAAGAGTAATTTGAGAAGGATTATATTCTAAATAAAAGGTTACTTTGAGAGGGAGTATGTTTTTTGTAAAAGAGGAGTTTGAGAGGGAGTATATTTTTTATAAAAGAAAACTTTGAGTATGTGCATATTCTAAATAAAAGAGTAGTTTGAGAGGCAGTATAAATTTTATAAAAGAGAACATTGAGTGTGAGTATTTTCTGAATAAAAGAGTAGATTTAGAGGGAGTATAATTTTTATAAAAGAGTACATTGAAGGTGAGTATATTCTAAATAAAAGAGGAAATTGAGAGGGAGTATATTTTTGATAAAAGAGTAGTTTGAGAGGGAGTATATTTTATTAAAAGAGTATTTTAAGTGTGAGTATACTCTAAATAAAAGAGTACATTGAGTGTGAATATGTACTAAATAAAAGAGTACATTGAGAGGGAGTATATTGTTTTATAAAAGAGAAATTTGAAGGGGAGTATATATTTTATAAAAGTAGTTTGAGTGTAAGTATATACTAAAAAAAGTATTTTGAAAAAGTGTATATTTTATATAAAAGAGTACATTGGGAGGGTGTGTATTTTTAATAAAAGAATACTTTCAATGTGAGTATATACTTAATAAAAGAGTACTTTCAGAGGGAGGATATTTTTTATAAAAGAGGACTTTGAGAGGGAGTATAGCTTTTCGGAAGAGGACGTTAAGTGTGAACATATTCGAAATAAAAGAGTACTTTGAGAGGGAGTATATTTTATATAAAAGAGTAGTTTGAGTGTGAGCATATTCTAAATAAAAGAGTACTATAAGAGGGAGTATATTTTTTATAAAAGAGTATATTGAGAGGGAGCATATATTATAAAAGAATAATTTTAGTGTGAGTGTATTCTAAAGAAAAGAGTATTTTCAGAGGCAATATATTTATTATAAAAGATTATTTTGAGTGAAAGTACATTCTAAATAAAAGAGTACTTTGAGAGGGAGTATATTTTTAATAAAAGAGTACATTGAGAGAGAGTATATTTTTTATAAAAGAGAACATTGAGTGTGAGTATTTTCTGAATAAAAGAGTAGTTTACAGGGAGTATATTTCTTATAAAAGAGTACTTTGAAGGTGAGTATATTCTAAATAAAACAGTAATTTGAGAGGGAGTATATTTTTTATAAACGAGTAGTTTGAGAGGGAGTATATTTTTTATAAAAGAGTACATTAAGAGGGAGTATATTCTTTTATAAAAGAGTACTTTCAGTGTGAGTATATTCTAAATAAAAAGTACATTGAGAGGATGTATATTTTAAATAAAACAGTACATTGAGGGTGAATATATTCTAAATAAAAGAGTACATTGAGAGGGAGTATATTTTTTATAAAATAGTACTTTGAGTGTAAGTACATTCTAAATAAAAGAGTATACTGAGAGAGAGTATATTGTTTTATAAAAGTGTACTATGAGAGGAAGTACATTTTTTAAAAAAGAGTCTTTGAGTGTCAGTATATACTAAATAAAAGAGTATATTGAGAGGGAGTATATTTTTTATAAAAGAGTACTTTGAGTGTGAGTATATTCTAAATAAAAGAGTACATTGAGAGGGAGTATATTGTTTATAAAGGTATTTTGAGTGCGAGTATATTCTAATTAAAGAGTACATTGAGAGGGAGTATATTTGTTATAAAACAGTAATTTGAGTGTGAGTATATTCCAAATAAAAGAGTACAATGAGAGGGAGTATATTTTTATAAAAGTGTACTTTGAGGGTGATTATATTCAAAACAAAAGACTATTTGAGGGTGAATATATTCAAAATAAAAGAGTGCTTTGAGAGGGAGTATATTTTTTATAAAAGACTAGTTTTAGTGGGATTATATTCAAAATAAAAGACTAATTTGAGGGTGATTATATTGAATATAAAAGAGTACTTTGAGAGGGAGTATATTTTTTATAAAAGACTACATTGAGTGGAATTATATTCAATATAAAGAGTACTTTCAGAGGGAGTATATTTTTCATAAAAGTACTTTGTGTGTGATTATATTCATAATAAAAGAGAAATTTTTAAGGGAGTATATTTTCTATAAAAGACTACGTTGAGGGTGATTACATTGAATATAAATGAGCAGTTTCAGAGGGAGTATATTTTTTATAAAAGACTAGTATGAGGGTGATTATATTCAAAATAAAAGAATATTTTGTGTGGCATTATATTCAAAATAAAAGAGTACTTTGAGAGAGAGTATATATCATATATTAGAGTAGTTTGAGGGTGATTATATTCAAAATAAAAGAGCAGTTTCAGAGGGAGTATATTTTTTATAAAAGACTAGATTGAGGGTGATTATTCTCAATATAAAAGAGTACTTTGAGAGGGACTATATTTTTTATAAAATAGTACTTTGAGTGGGATTATATTCAAAATAAAAGACTAATTTGAGGATGATTATATTCAATATAAAAGAGTACATTGTGAGGGAGTATATTTTTCATAAAAGAGTAATTTGTGTGTGATTATATTAATAATAAAAGAAATTTTGAGGGAGAATATTTTTTACAAAAGACTACATTGAGGGTGATTATATTCAATATAATAGAGTACTTTGAGAAAGAGTATATTTTTTATAAAAGAGTACTTTGAGTGTGATTATATTCAATATAAAAGAGTACTTTGAGTGGGAGTATATTTTTTTGTAAAAGAGTACTTTGAGTGTCATTATATTCAATATAAAAGAGTACTTTGAGAGGGAGAATATTTTTTATAAAAGAGTACTTTGAGAGGGAGTTTATTTTTTAATAAAAGACTATTGGGAGTGTGATTATATTCAATATAAAAGAGTACTTTGAGACGGAGTATATTTTTTATAAAAGACAACTTTGAATGTGATTATATTCAATATAAAAGAGTACTTTGAGAGGGAGTATATTTTTTATAAAAGAGTACTTTGAGTGGTATTATATTCAATATAATAGAGTACTTTGAGAGGGAGAATATTTTTTATAAAAGAGTTGTTTGAGTGTGATTATATTTAATGTAAAAGAGTACTTTGAGAGGGATTCTATTTTTTATAAAAGACTATTTTTAGTGTGATTATATTCAAAATAAAATTATACTTTGAATGTGATTATATTCAAAATAAAACAGTAATTTTAGACGGCGTATGTTTTTTATAAAAGAGTACATTGAGTGGGATTATATTCAATATAAAATAGTACATTCAGAGGGAGTATATTTTTTATAAAAGAGTACTTTGAGAGGGAGTATATTGTTTATAGAAGAGTAGTTTGTGTGTGATTATATTCAATATAAAAAAGTACTTTGAGAGGGATTATATTTTTTATTAAAGAGTACTTTAATGTGATTATATTCAATATAAAAGAGTACTGTGAGAGGGAGTATATTTTTTATAAAACAGTACTTTGAGTGGGATTATATTCAATATAAAAGAGTACTTTGAGAGGGATTATATTTTTTATAAAAGAGTATTTTGAATGCGATTATATTCTATATAAAAGAGTATTTTTAGAGAGAGTATATTTTTAAAAAAGAGTATTTTGAGTGTGATTATATTCAATATAAAAGAGTACTTTGAGAGGAAGTTTATTTTTTATAAAAGAGTACAATGAGAGGGAGTCTATTTTTCATAAAAGAGTATTTTCGGTGTGATTTTATTCAATATAAAAGAGTACTGGCCGGGCGCGGTGGCTCAAGCCTGTAATCCCAGCACTTTGGGAGGCCGAGGCGGGTGGATCACGAGGTCAAGAGATCGAGACCATCCTGGTCAACATGGTGAAACCCCGTCTCTACTAAAAATACAAAAAATTAGCTGGGCATGGTGGCGCGTTCCTGTAATCCCAGCTACTCAGGAGGCTGAGGCAGGAGAATTGCCTGAACCCAGGAGGCGGAGGTTGCGGTGAGCCGAGATCGCGCCATTGCACTCCAGCCTGGGTATCAAGAGCGAAACTCCGTCTCAAAAAAAAAAAAAAAAAAAAAAAAAAGAGTACTTTGAGAGGGAGTATATATTTTATAAAAGAGTACTTTGTGTGTGATTATATTCAATCTAAAACTACTTTGAGAGGGATTATACTTTTTATAAAAGAGTACTTTTAGTGTGATTATATTCAATCTAAAACAGTACTTTGAGAGGGAGTATATTTTTTATAAAAGAGTACTTTTAGTGTGATTATATTCAATCTAAAACAGTACTTTGAGAGGGAGTATATTTTTTATAAAAGAGTACTTTGAGTGTGATTATAGTCAATATAAAAGAGTAAGTTGAGAGAGAGTATATTTTTTATAAAATACTATTTTTAGTTTGATTATATTCAATATAAAAGAGTACTCTGAGAGGGAGTATGTTTTTTATAAAAGAGTACATTAAGAGGGAGTATATTTTTTATAAAAGAGAATTTCGAGTGTGATTATATTCAATATAAAAGAGTACATTGAGAGGGAGTGTATATTTTATAAAAGAGTACGTTGAGTGTGATCATATTCAATATAAAAGAGTACTTTTAGAGGGAGTATATTTTTTATATAAACTATTTTGCGTGTGATTATATTCAATATAAAGGAGTACTTTGGGAGGGAATATATATTTTATAAATGACTATTTTGAGTGTGATTATATTCAATAGAATAGAGTACTTTCACTGTGATTATATTCAGTATAAAAGAGTACATTGAGAGGGAGTATATTTTTTACAAAAGACTGTTTTGAGAGTGATAATATTCCATATGAAAGAGTACTTTGAGAGGGAGTATATTTTTTATAAAACAGTAATTTGAGAGGAGGTACATTTTTTCTAAAGAGTACTTTTAGTGGGAGTACATTTTTAATAAAGGAGGACTTTGGGATGGAATATATGTTCTATGAAACAGTAATTTGCGAAGATAATATTTTGTATAAAGGAGTACATTGAGTGGGAGTATATTCTAAATAAAAGGGAATTTAGAGACTGAATATTTTCTAAATAAAGGGTACATTTAGTGTGAGTATACCACAAATGAAAGAGTATTTTGTGAGTCAGTATATTCTAAATAAAAGAATACATTGAGAGTGCGCACATTCTTAATAACAGAGTGCATTGAGAGTGAATATATTTTCTAATAAAAGAGTATTTTCAGTGTAAGTATATTTTTTATAAAGAGTACATTCAGAGTGACTGTATTCTAAATAAAAGTTCTTTGAGAAGAAGTATAATATAGATGAAAGCATACTTTGAGTGGTAGTATATTTTTTATAAAGGAAGACTGTGAGTGTGAGTGTATTCTAAATAAAAGAGTATTATTAGAGTGAGTATATTCTAAATAAAAGAGAAGTTTGAGAGGGTGTATACTTGTTAAAAGAGTACTTTGATTGTGAGTATATTCTAAATAAAAGAGTACTTTAAAAGCTAGAATATTTTATATTAAAGAGTATTTTGAGTGTTAGTGTATTCTAAATAAAACAGTTCTTGGAGAGGGTGTATGTTTTTTATGAAAGAGTACTTTGAATGGGAGTATACTTTAAATAAATTACTTCTTTGAGTGTGAGTATATGTTTTGTAAAAGAGTACTTTGAGAGTTGGAGTATTCTTAATAAAAGAGTACATAGAGGGAGTGTTTTTTATAAAAGAGTATTTTGAGTGAGAGTATATTCTAAATAATAGAGTATATTGAGAGGTAGTATATTTTATATGAAAGAGAACTTTGAGAGGTAGTATATTTTTTTATAAAAGAGGACATTGGGTGTGAGTATATTCTAAACAAAAGTTCTTAAAGAGGGAGAATATTTTTTAAAAAGAGTATTTCGAATGTGAGTGTATTATAAATTAAAGTGTGCATGGAGAGGGATTATGTATTTTATAAAGGAGTACATTGTGTGGGAGTATATTCAAAACAGAGAGTACATTGAGGTTGAGTGTTTTTCTTTATAAAAGAGTACTTTGAGTGTGAGTATATTCTAAATAAGAGTACTGTGAGACTGAGTATATTCTAAATAAAAGAAAATTTTGATAGTGACAATAATCGAAATAAAAGAGTACTTTGCGAGGGACTATATTTTTTATAAAAGAGTATTTTGAGAGGGAGTACATTTTTCCTACATGGGTAACCTTAGTGTGAGTGTTTTCTAAATAAAAGAGTACTTTGAGAGCGAATATATTCTGAATAAAAGAATACCTTGAGACTGAGTATATTTTAAATAAAAGAATACTTTGAGATGGAGTATATTATTCATAAAAGGGTACTTTGAGTGTGAGTATATTCTAAATAAAAGTATTTTGAGGGAATATATTCGAAATAAAAGAGTACATTGTGAGGGATTATATTTTTTATAAAAGAGTATTTTGAGTGGGAGTATGTTTTTTCTAAAAGAGTACTTTGAGTGTGAGTATTTTCTAAATAAAAGAGTACTTTGAGACCGAGTATACTCTAAATAAAACAATACTTTCATAGTGAGTATTTTCTAAATAAAAGAGTACATTGAGAGGGATTTTTTTTTGGAAGAGCCCTATATGAGTGAGTCTATTTTAAATGAAACAGTATATTGAGAGGGAATTTATATTTTATAAAAGAGTACCTTGAGTGTGAGTATTTGCTGAACAAAAGTGTATTTTGAGTGGTAGTATATTCTAGCTAAAAGAGTACATTGAGATGGTGTATATCTTTTATAAAATAGTGCTTTGAGAATGAGCATATTCTAAATAAAAGAGTACTTTCAGAGTGAGTATATTCCAAATAAAAGAGTACCTGTTAGTGAGTATATTCCAAATAAAAGAGTAATTTGATTCTCATATATTCTAAATAAAAGAGTATTTTGAGAGGCTGTATATTTTTTATAAAAGAATACTTTGAGTGTTAGTATATTCTAAATAAAAGAGTGCTTTGAGAGGGAGTATGTTCTAAATAAAAGTGTCCGTTGAGACGGAGTATATTTCTTATAAAAGAGTATTTTAAGAGTGAGTATATTCCACATAATAGAGTACTGTGAGTATGAGTATATTCTAAATAAAAGAGTATTTTGAGAGGGAGTATATTTTTTATAAAAGAATATTTTGAGTGTGAGTATATTCTAAATAAAATTGTACGTTTAGAGGGAGAATATTCTAAATAAAAGAGTATTTTGAGACGGAGTATATTTTTTATAAAAAAGTATTTTGAGTCTGAGTATATTCTAAATAAAAGAGTACATTGAGAGTGTGTATATTTTTTTAAAGAATACATTGAGAGTGAGTATATTCTAAATTAAAATGTACTTTGAGAGTGAATATATTCTTAATAAAAGAATACTTTGAGAGTGAGTATACTCTAAATAAAACAATACTTTGAGAGTGTGTATGGTTTTCAAAAGTGTATCTTCAGAGTGAGTATATTCTAAATAAAAGAATACTTGGAGAGTGAGTAAATTCCAAATAAAAGAGTACATTGAGTATGAGTATTTTCTAAATAAAAGAGTATTTGAAGAGGGAGTATATTTTTTATAAAAATACCTTGAGAGTGAGTACATTCTAAAGAAAAGAATACTTTGAGTGTGAGTATATTCGAATTCAAAGACTACATTGAGAGTGAGTATATTATAAATAAAAGTGTATTTTGGGAGGGAGTATATTTTTTGTAAAACCGTGGTTTGTGTCTGAGTGTATTCTAAATAAATGAGTACTTTGATAGGGAGTATACTTTTTATAAAAGAGTATTTTGAGTGTGAATATATTCTAAATAAAAAGTAATTTGTGATGGAGTATATTATAAAGAAAAGTACATTTCGAGTAGATATAAATTTTATAAAAGTTTAATTTGAGAGTGAGTATATTCTAAATAAAAGAGTAATTTGAGAGTGAGTATATTTTTTAAAGAGTATTTTGAGAGTGAGTATATTCTAAATGAAAGAGTACTTTGAGAAGGAGTGTATATTTTAATACAAGGGTATTTTGAGCGTGAGTCTATTTTTTTAAAGGAGTATTTTGAGAGTGATTATATTCTAAATAAAAGAGTACATTGAGCATGAGTATACTTTTTATAAGAGTATTTTGAGAGTGAGTATATTTTAAATAAAATTTTAATTTGAGAGTATGTTTTTTATAAAAGAGTACTTTGAGAGTGAGTATATTCTAAATAAAAGAGTACTTTCAGTATGAGTATATTCTAAATAAATGAGTACTTTGAGTGTGAGTATATTTTTTATAAATGAGTACTTTGTGAGTGGATATATTCTAAATAAAAGAGTACTTTGAGAGTGAGTATATTCTAAATAAAAGAGAACTTTGATGGATGTTTAGCTGTGGGGCGGAGCTGGTGCATACTGTCAAGTCTGACAGCTGTTGAGCTGGAGATTGGGAAGGAGCCGGTGCAGGTGTGGAAGATTGAGTGTCATGGATCTGGAACCTGGAGAGGAGCAGGTGCTGCAGTTTAAATTTAATAGTCGTGGAGCTTGACACCCGGGAGGAGCAGGTGCTGCACTTTAACTTTGATTTTCATGGAGCTGGATTCCAGGGAGGAGCAGGTGTTGCAATTTAAGTTTGATGATCTTGAAGCTGGAGTTTGGGCAGGAGCCATTGATGCCTCCGTGTAAGTCTGAGGGTCCCGGAGCTCCTGGCCCCAGGGAGGACCCAGTGCTACAGTTGAAGTTTGAGGGTCATGGAACTGGAGACCCAGTGAGTAGCTGGTGCTGCTGTTCTAATTTGAGGGTCAGAGAGACCTGGGGAGGAGCTGTGATGCCTGAAAAGTCTGAGAGTCATTGAGCTGGAGATCCATGGAGGAGCTGGTGCTGCTTTTATATCTTGAGGATTGTGGGGTGGAGACCCAGGGAGGAGATGGTGCTGTTGTTCTAATTCCAGGGTCAGAGAGACCTGTGGAGGGGCTTGTAATGCATGCCCATTCTGACAGTCATTGACCTGGAGATGCAGGGAGGAGCTGGTGCTGATGTTAGAGCTTGAGGTTTGTGGAGCTGGAGACCCAGGGAGGAGCTGGGGCTGCTGTTCTAATTCCAGGGTCAGAGAGACATGGGGAGGGCCTCATAATGCCTTTCAAGCCTGAGAGTCATTGGGAGGGAGATCCATGGAGGAGCTGCTGCTGCTGCTGTTATAGCTTGAGGATTGTGGAGCTGGAGACCCAGGGAGGAGCTGGTGCTGTTGTTCTAATTCCAGGCTCAGAGAGACATGGGGAGGGGCTTCTGGTGCCTTTCAAGTCTAAGGGTCATTGCTCTGGATATTTACAGATGAGCTGCTGCTGCTGCTGTTATAGCTTGAGGATTGTGGAGCTGGATACCCAGGGAGGAGCTGGTGCTGCTGTTCTATCTTGAGGGTCAGAGAGACCTGGGGAGGGTCTTGTGATGCCTGCCAAGTCTGAGAGTCATTGAGCTAGAGATCCAGGGATGAGCTGATGCTGCTTTCATAGCTTGAGGATTGTGGAACTGGAGACCCAGGGAGGAGCTGGTGCTGCTGTTCTAATTCCAGGGTCAGAGAGACATGGGGAGGGGGTCGTGATGCCTTTCAGCTGTGAGAGTCATTGCGCTGGAAATCCAGGAAGGAGCTGGTGTTGCTGTTATAGCTTGACGATTGTGGAGCTGGAGACCCAGGGAGGAGCTGGTGCTGCTGTTCTAATTCCAGGGTCAGAGAGATGGGGAGGGGGTCGTGATGCCTTTCAGCTGTGAGAGTCATTGCGCTGGAAATCCAGGAAGGAGCTGGTGTTGCTGTTATAGCTTGACGATTGTGGAGCTGGAGACCAGGGAGGAGCTGATGCTGCTGTTCTAATTTGAATGTCAGAGAGGACTGGGGAGGGGCTTGTGATGCCTGCCAAGTCTTAGAGTCATTGAGCTGGAGATCCAGGTAGGAGCTGCTGCTGCTCTTATAGCTTGAGGATTGTATAGCTGAAGACCCAGTGAGGAGCTGGTGCTGCTGTTCTTATTCCAGGGTCAGAGAGAGATGGGGAGGGCCTCGAGATGCCTTTCAAGACTGAGAGTCATTGTGCTGGAGATCCAGGGAGGAGCTGCTGCTGCTGTTATAGCTTGAGGATTGTGGAGCTGGAGACCAGGGATGAGCTGGTATTGCTGTTTTAATTTGAGGGTCAGAGAAACCTCGGGAGGGGCTTCTGATGCCTGCCAAGTCTGAGAGTCATTGATTTGGAGACTCAGGTAGGAGCTGGGGCTGCTATTATAACTTGAGGATTGTGGAGCTGGAGACCCAGAGAGGAGCTGGTGCTGCTGTTCTAATTTGAGGGTCAGAGAGACCTGGGGAGGGGCTTGTGATGTCTGCAAAGTCTGAGAGTCATTGAGCTGGAGATCCAGGGAGGAGCTGATGCTGTTTTTATAGCGTGACGTTTGTGGAGCTGGAAACCTAGGCAGGAGCTTTTGCTGCTGTTCTAATTCCAGGGTAAGAGAGACATGGGGAGGGGCTTGTGATGACTTTCAAGTCTGAGAGTCATTGAGCTGGAGATCCAGGTTGGAGGTGGTGCTGCTGTTATGGCTTGAGGATGCAGAGCTGGAGACACTGGGAGGAGCTGGTGCTGCTGTAATAGCTTCAGGATTTTGGTGTCTTCGGACTTCATGAGCCATGTCGGAAAGAATAAATCACATTTCATATGCAAGTATGCTCTCTGACAGTGCTGTTGTTTTTAAGGAGAGCATCATTGAAAATGCTTGAACCTGATAGCCCGCCTCAATGTGTTCTGTGTAATAGTGCGTGGGCTTGGGAAGGAGGCAGGGATGGGGGAGAAGGAGGGAGAATGGACATGTCAATTAGGGAAATGTGTCTCTTCCTTTGGCGCATGGATGTGTTCAAAGCCCTCCTCATACAACTATTTGGCTCAACACAACCATTTGTGTATCTAGATGGTGTGTGTGTGTATGCGTGGATATGTGGGTCTGTCTCCAGGTCTGAGGAGCACCTCCTACTTCCTGTGTTAGCATGTTACTCAGAACCTTGGATAGACCCCAGCCCTCCTAAAAACACAATACATGTATGTTCTAAGAAATTTATCTTGATGAACCGTGAGAGGATGTTGATTGAAACCAGCTCATTTCCCGTTTAAAACTGAGGCCAGTTCATGTTTGCTGAAGAGGGTTCTTGGCTCTTCCTTTGTAGCAGGAACTCCTTCGATAATCAAGACTTTTCAACAGTTTCCAGTTGAATGTCAAGATCTCTCAGGTTAGACCCAATGTTAAAATTGTAACTGGGCAAATTCTCATTAGTGACAAGGTGCCAAAGGCTTTGCTGATGGAATCTAATGTCTTCTAATGTTGACTTCAATCCAGTAAAGCCCTTATTAAGCCATTTAACTGTAAAATTGAGCATTGGGTAGGCAGAGCAACCTCTGAAATTAGATAACAGGGGATTTGGATTTGATAACCAGCCTTGTGCCAGTCAGTCAGCCACTCACTTTCAAGTGACAAGGCTTAGGTGAGTCACTTTCTGTCTCTGTTTTTCGATTTTTGCACAGTGATTTATGTGGGTCTTAAGGCCCACTGTGAAACCAACACTTTTTCAGCTCAGTACCTGGTTTCTTAAGAATACTTGTCAATCTGGACTTCAATACACCTATGATTTGGATTAATTCTATTACCTCTGCTAGTAATTAAAATGGAAAAGTCACAGTTGATTGACAAGAATGTGAATCAGTCCTAAAGAATTAAAATATAACCAAATCCTTTATTATTAAATGAATGCTCAATTCAAGTGGACACAGATCACTCGTTCTAATTTCATCAGCTATAGCACTTAGAGACAACTTATTCAAAATACACAGAAACAGGGACAGTTTTAGCTGTGGGTTTGGAAAAATTTGTGTGCTCTACAAGTAGAAAGCTACTTTTGTTGTTAGTTTTGGTCCCCAAGAGAAATAGGAGTCCCTCTCAGAGAGCATGGGAGACACATGAGTCCTTTGCAGAATTCTTCTCTACCTCTGAGGGTGAAAGTAGAGTGTGAAGCACTGCCAAGCACACACCTAGGCTCATTGCAGAGCAGAGCCGCTGTTCACGTGGGGTGTCTCCAGTCATCATGAGCCAAGTCAGAGAGAATTAATCACATTTCATATGCAAGCATGTTCCCTGTTTGACTGTGCTGTTGTTTTTAAAGAGAGCGTCATTGACAATGCATGAACCTGATAGCCCTGCCTCAATTTGTTCTGTGTAATAATGCATGGGTTTGGGAAGGATGCAGAGATGGGGGAGAGGGAGAGAGAATGGAAGTGTCAATTAGGGAAATGGGTCTCTACCTTTGGAGCATGGATGCGTTCAAAGGCCTCCTCAAACTACTAAGTGTTTGGCTTGACATTTCCGTTTGTGTGTCTAGACTGTGTGTGTGTGTGTGTGTGTGTGTGTGTGTGTGTGCATGAGTCTGTGATTCTGTCTCCAGGTCTGAGGAGCACCTACTACTTCTTGTGTTAATATGTTACTCAGAACCTTGGATAGACCCCAGCCGCCCTAAAAACACAATACAGGTATGTTCTAAGAAATTTATCTGGATGATCCATGAGAGGACGTTGGTTGAAACCAGCTCATTTCTGGTTTAAAACTGAGGAGAGCTCACCTTTGCTGAAGAGGGTTCTTGGCTCTTCCTTTGTAGCAGGAACTCATTCATTAATCAAGTCTTTTCAACAGTTTCTGGCTGAATGTCAAGATTTTTGAGGTAAGACCAAATGTTAAAATTGTAACTGGGCAAATTGTCATTAGTGAAAAGGCACCAAAGACTGTCGATGGAGTTCAATGTCTTCTAATGTTGACTTCAATCCAGTAAAGCCATTATTAAGCCATTTAACTATAAAACTGGGCTTTGTATAGGCAGAGAAACCTCTGAAATTAGAGGACAGGAGATTTGGATTTGATAACCAGACTTCTGCCAGTCAGACAGCCATTAAATTTCAAGTGAGAAGCCTTAAGGGATTCACTGTCTCTGATTTTCCATTTCTGCACACAGATTTAAGAGGGCTTTAAGTTCCACTGTGAAAACAACCCTTTCTCAGCTCACTGTCTGCGTTCTTCAGCATAATTGTCAATCTGGATTCCAATACACATATGATTTGCATTAATTCTATTATATTTGCTACAAATTAAACGGAAAAGTCACAGTTGATTGATAAGAATGAGAATTAGTTGTAAAGAGGTAAAATATAACCAAATCCTTTCTTACTGAAATAATGCTCAACTCAAGTGGACACAGATCCCTCATTCTAACTTCATGATGTATGCACTTAGAGGCAAGTTTTTCAAATTACACAGCTAAAACTGTCCCCGCTTTAAGTGCTGTAGCACTTAAAGCGGGGACAGTTTTAGCTGCGTATTTTCCAAAAGCTGTGTGATATACAAATAAAAAGCTACTTTTGTTGTTACTTTTGGTCAGCAGGAGCAATGGGACTCCTTTTCAGAGAGCATGGGAGAACATGAGTTCTTCGCAGTCTTCTTTTCTGCCTCTGAGGGTGAAATGAGAGTGTGAAGCACTTTGGGAGGTGGCCATTCACTCAGTTAGGCTCGGTGCAGAGCATAGCTTCTGTCCTGCTTGTGTTGCTACAGTCATCATGAGCCATGTCTGAAAGAATTAATCAGATTTCAGATGCTAGCATGCTGTCTGTTTGACTGTGCTGTTGTTTTAATGAGAGCATTGCTGACAATTCTGTAACCTGATAGTGCTGCCTAATTCTATTCTATGTAATAATGCATGGGATTGAAGATGAGGCAGGTTTGGGGGAGAAGGAGGGAGAATGCACGTGTGAATTAGGGAAAGGTCCCTCCGTCTTTGGAGCATGGATGTGTTCAATGCCCTCCTCATACTGCTAATGATTTGGCTGGACATGACCAGTTGTGTGTCTAAAGTGTCTGTGTGTGTGTGTGTGTATGTTTGTGTCTGTGTGTCTGTCTCTAGGACTGAGCAGCACCTTCATCTTCCTGTGGTACCATGTTACTCAGAACCTTGCATAAATCCCAGCCCTCCTAAAAACACAATACATGTATGTTCTTAGGAATTTTCTTAATGTTTGATGACAGAGCGGTGATTTAAAGGAGCTCATTTTCCATTTACCACTAAGGCCATCTCACCTTTGCTGAAGAGGGTCCTTGACTCTTACTTTGTAGCAGGAACTCCTAAGTATATCAACCCTTTTCAAAAGTTACAGGCTGAAAGTCAAGATCTCTCAGTTAAAACCCAACATTACAATTTTAACTGGGCAAATTCTCATTAGAGACCAGGGGGCAATGACTGTGTGGATGGAATCTATGGTCTTTTAATGTTGACTTCAATCCAGTAAAGTGCTTGCGAAGCAATTTAACTCTAATACGGGGCATTGGTGAGGCACTGCACCCTCTGAAACTAGAGGTCAGTAGATTTGGATTTGATTTCCAACCATCCGCCAGTCATTCAGCCACTCACTTTCAAGTGACAAGCCTTAGGCCAGTCACTCTCTGTATCTGTTTCTCGATTTTTGCACAGCGGTTTAAGTGGGACTTAAGGCCCACTGGGAAGTGATCCCTTGTACAGCTCAGTGGCTGGTTTTTTGGGTATACTTGTCAATCTGGACTTATATACACCTATGATTGTGGATTAACTCGATTACCTCTGCTAGAAATTAACAGAAAATTCACAGTCGATTGACAAGAATGAGAATCATTTCTAAAGAGTTAAAATAGAACCAAATCCTTTCTTACTGAAAGTATGCTCAACTCAAGTGGACACAGATCCCTCATTCTAACTTTACGATTGATGCACTTAGAGGCAAGTTTTTCAAATTACACAGATAAAACTGTCCCCGCTTACAGCACTTAAAGCTGGGACAGTTTTAGCTGTGTGTTTTCCAAAAGCTGTGTGCTCTACAAATAAAAAGCTACTTTTGTTGTGACTTTTGGTCCACAGGAGAAATGGGAGTCCTTTTCAGAGAGCATGGGAGACCCATGAGTCCTTTGCCGTCCTCTTTTCTGCCTCTGAGGGTGAAATGGGAGTGTGAAGCACTTTGGGAGGTGGCCATTCACTCAGTTAGGCTCGGTTCTGAGCATAGCTTCTGTCCTGCTTGTGTTGCTACAGTCATCATGAGAAATGTCTGAAAGAATTAATCACATTTCAGATGCTAGCATGCTGTCTGTTTGACTGTGCTGTTGTTTTAATGAGAGCATTGCTGACAATTCTGTAACCTGATAGCGCTGCCTAATTGTATGCTACGTAAAAAAGCGTGGGCTTGAGGATGAGGCAGGTTTGGGGGAGAAGGAGGGAGAATGCATGTGTGAATTAGGGAAATCTCTCTCCATCTTTGGAACATGGATGTGTTCAATGCCCAACTCATACTACTAAGGATTTGGCTGGACACTACCAGTTGTGTGTCTTACGTGTCTGTGTTTGTGTGTGTGTGTGTATGTGTGTGTCTGTGTGTCTGTCTCTAGGGCTGAGCTGCACCTCCACCTTCCGGTGGTAGCACGTTACTCAGAACCTTGCATAAACCCCAGCCCTCTTAAAAACACAATACATGTATTTTCTTAGGAAGTTTGCTTAATGATTGATGACAGAGCGGTGATTTAAAGGAGCTCATTTTCCATTTACCACTAAGGCCAGCTTACCTTTGCTGAAGAGGGTCCTTGACTCTTACTTTGTAGCAGGAACTCCTAAGTATATCAACCCTTTTCAAAAGTTACAGGCTGAAAGTCAAGATCTCTCATGTAAAACCCAACATTGCAATTTTAACTGGGCAAATTCTCATTAGAGACCAGGGGGCAATGACTGTGTGGATGGAATCTATGGTCTTTTAATGTTGACTTCAATTCAGTAAAGTGCTTGCACAGCAATTTAACTCTAATATTGGGCATTGGGGAGGCACTGCACCCTGTGAAAGTAGAGGTCAGGAGATTTGGATTTGGTGTCCAACCATCCGCCAGTCATTCAGCCACTCACTTCCAAGTGACAAGCCTTAGGCCAGTCACTCTCGGTATCTGTTTCTCGATTTTTGCACAGCGGTTTATGTGGGACTTAAGGCCCACTGGGAAATGATCTGTTGTTCAGCTCAGTGGCTGGGTTTTTGGGTATACTTGTCAATCTGGACTTATATACACCTATGATTTTGGATTAACTCGTTTACCTCTGCTAGAAATTAACACAGAAAATTCACAGTCGATTGACAAGAATGAGAATCAGTTCTAAAGAGTTAAAATAGAACCAAATCCTTTCTTACTGAAAGTATGCTCAACTCAAGTGGACACAGATCCCTCATTCTAACTTTACGATCGATGCACTTAGAGGCAAGTTTTTCAAATTACACAGATAAAACTGTACACACAGTTTTAGCTGTGTATTTTCCAAAAGCTGTGTGCTCTACAAATAAAAAGCTACTTTTCTTGTGACTTTTGGTCCGCAGGAGAAATGGGAGTCCTTTTCAGAGAGCATGGGAGACCCATGAGTCCTTTGCCGTCCTCTTTTCTGCCTCTGAGGGTAAATGAGAGTGTGAAGCACTTTGGGAGGTGGCCATTCACTCAGTTAGGCTCGGTTCTGAGCATAGCTTCTGTCCTGCTTGTGTTGCTACAGTCATCATGAGAAATGTCTGAAAGAATTAATCACATTTCAGATGCTAGCATGCTGTCTGTTTGGCTGTGCTATTGTTTTAATGAGAGCATTGCTGACAATTCTGTAACCTGATAGCGCTGCCTAATTGTATGCTACGTAATAAAGCGTGGGCTTGAGGATGAGGCAGGTTTGGGGGAGAAGGAGGGAGAATGCACGTGTGAATTAGGGAAATCTCTCTCCGTCTTTGGAGCATGGATGTGTTCAATGCCCTCCTCATACTACTAAGGATTTGGCTGGACACTACCAGTTGTGTGTCCTATGTGTCTGTGTTTGTGTGTGTGTGTGTATGTGTGTGTCTGTGTGTCTGTCTCTAGGGCTGAGCTGCACCTCCAGTTTCCTGTGGTAGCACGTTACTCAGAACCTTGCATAAATCCCAGCCCTCCTAAAAACACAATACATGTATGTTCTTAGGAAGTTTGCTTAATGATTGGTGACAGAGCGGAGATTTAAAGGAGCTCATTTTCCATTTACCACTAAGGGCAGCTCACCTTTGCTGAAGAGGGTCCTTGACTCTTACTTTGTAGCAGGAACTCCTAAGTATATCAACCCTTTTCAAAAGTTACAGGCTGAAAGTCAAGATCTCTCAGGTAAAACCCAACATTACAACTTTAACTGGGCAAATTCTCATTAGAGACCAGGGGGCAATGACTGTGCGGATGGAATCTATGGTCTCTTAATGTTGACTTCAATCCAGTAAAGTGCTTGCAAAGCAATTTAACTCTAATATTGGGCATTGGTGAGGCACTGCACCCTGTGAAACTAAGGTCAGTAGATTTGGATTTGATTTCCAACCATCCGCCAGTCATTCAGCCACTCACTTTCAAGTGACAAGCCTTAGGCCAGTCACTCTCGGTATCTGTTTCTCGATTTTTACACAGCGGTTTATGTGGGACTTAAGGCCCACTGGGAAATGGTCCGTTGTTCAGCTCCGTGGCTGGGTTTTTGGGTATACTTGTCAATCTGGACTTATATACACCTATGATTTCAGATTAACTCGTTTACCTCTGCTAGAAATTAACACAGAAAATTCACAGTCGATTGACAAGAATGAGAATCATTTCTAAAGAGTTAAAATAGAACCAAATCCTTTCTTACTGAAAGTATGCTCAACTCAAGTGGACACAGATCCCTCATTCTAACTTTATGATCGATGCACTTAGAGGCAAGTTTTTCAAATTACACAGATAAAACTGTCCCCGCTTACAGCACTTAAAGCGGGGTCAGTTTTAGCTGTGTGTTTTCCAAAAGCTGTGTGCTCTACAAATAAAAAGCTACTTTTTTTGTGACTTTTGGTTCACAGGAGAAATGGGAGTCTTTTTCAGAGAGCATGGGAGACCCATGAGTCCTTTGCAGTCCTCTTTTCTGCCTCTGAGGGTGAAATGAAAGTGTGAAGCACTTTGGGAGGTGGCCATTCACTCAGTTAGGCTCGGTGCAGAGCATAGCTTCTGTCCTGCTTGTGTTGCTACAGTCATCATGAGAAATGTCTGAAAGAATTAATCAGATTTCAGATGCTAGCATGCTGTCTGTTTGACTGTGCTGTTGTTTTAATGAGAGCATTGCTGTCAATTCTGTAACCTGATAGCGCTGCCTAATTGTATTCTATGTATTAATGCGTGGGCTTGAGGATCAGGCAGGGTTGTGGGAGAAGGAGGGAGAATGCACGTGTGAATTAGGGAAAGGTCTCTCCATCTTTGGAGCATGGATGTGTTCAATGCCCAACTCATACTACTAGGGATTTGGCTGGACATTACCAGTTGTGTGTCTAAAATGTCTGTGTGTGTGTGTCTGTGTGTATGTGTGTTTCTGTGTGTCTGTCTCTAGGGCTGAGCAGCACCTCCAGCTTCCTGTTGTCGCATGTTACTCAGAACCTTGCATAAATCCCAGCCCTCCTAAAAACACAATACATGTATGTTCTTAGGAAGTTTGCCTAATGATTGGTGACAGAGCGGTGATTTAAAGGAGCTCATTTTCCATTTACCACTAAGGCCATCTCACCTTTGCTGAAGAGGTGCGCTTGACTCTTACTTTGTAGCAGGAACTCCTAAGTATATCAACCCTTTTCAAAAGTTACAGGCTGAAAGTCAAGATCTCTCAGGTAAAACCCAACATTACAATTTTAACTGGGCAAATTCTCATTAGAGACCAAGGGGCAATGACTGTGTGGATGGAATCTATGGTCTCTTAATGTTGACTGCAATCCAGTGAAGCCCTTGCTAAGCAATTTAACTCTAATATTGGACATTGGGGAGGCACTGCACCCTCTGAAACTAGAGGTCAGGAGATTTGGATTTGATTTCCAACCATCCGCCAGTCATTCAGCCACACACTTTCAAGTGACAAGCCTTAGGCCAGTCACTCTCTGTATCTGTTTCTCGATTTTTGCACAGCGGTTTACGTGGGAATTAAGGCCCACTGGGAAGTGATCCCTTTTTCAGCTCAGTGGCTAGGTTTTTGTGTATACTTGTCAATCTGGACTTATATACACCTATGATTTTGGATTAACTCGATTACCTCTGCTAGAAATTAACACAGAAAATTCACAGTCGATTGACAAGAATGAGAATCAGTTCTAAAGAGTTAAAATAGAACCACATCTTTTCTTACTGAAAGAATGCTCAACTCAAGTGGACACAGATCCCTCATTCTAACTTTATGATCGATGCACTTAGAGGCAAGTTTTTCAAATCACACAGATAAAACTGTCCACACAGTTTTAGCTGTGTATTTTCCAAAAGCTGTGTGCTCTACAAATAAAAAGCTACATTTCTTGTGACTTTTGGTCCACAGGAGAAATGGGAGTCCTTTTCAGAGAGCATGGGAGACCCATGAGTCCTTTGCCATCCTCTTTTCTGCCTCTGAGGGTGAAATGAGAGTGTGAAGCACTTTGGGAGGTGGCCATTCACTCAGTTAGGCTCGGTTCTGAGCATAGCTTCTGTCCTGCTTGTGTTGCTACAGTCATCATGAGAAATGTCTGAAAGAATTAATCAGATTTCAGACGCTAGCATGCTGTCTGTTTGACTGTGCTGTTGTTTTAATGAGAGCATTGCTGACAATTCTGTAACCTGATAGCGCTGCCTAATTGTATGCTACGTAATAAAGCGTGGGCTTGAGGATGAGGCAGGTTTGGGGGAGAAGGAGGGAGAATGCATGTGTGAATTAGGGAAATCTCTCTCCATCTTTGGAACATGGATGTGTTCAATGCCCACCTCATACTACTAAGGATTTGTCTAGACACTACCAGTTGTGTGTCTAAAGTGTCGGTGTAAGTGTGTGTGTATGTGTGTGTCTGTGTGTCTGTCTCTAGGGCTGAGTAGCACCACCACCTTCCTGTGGTAGCATGTTACTCAGAACCTTGCATAAATCACAGTCCTCCTAAAAACGCAATACATGTATGTTCTTAGGACGTTTGCTTAATGATTGGTGACAGAGCTGTTATTTAAAGGAGCTCATTTTCCATTTGCCAATAAGGGCGGCTCACCTTTGCTGAAGAGGCGAGCTTGACTCTTACTTTGTAGCAGGAACTCCTAAGTATATCAACGCTTTTCAAAAGTTACGGGCTGAAATTGAAGATCTCTCAGGCAAAGCCCAACATTACAATTTTAACTGGGCAAATTCTCATTAGAGACCAGGGGGCAATGACTGTGCGAATTTAATCTATGGTCTTTTAATGTTGACTTCAATCCCGTAAAGCCCTTGGTAAGCAATTTAACTGTAATATTGAGCATTGGGGAGGCACTGCACCCTGTGAAAGTAGAGGTCAGGAGATTTGGATTTGATCTCCATCCATCCACCAGTGTTTCAGCCACTCACTTTCAAGCGATAAGCCTTAGGCCAGTCGCTCTCCGTATCTTTTTCTCGATTTTTGCAGAGCGGGTAATGTGGGACTTAAAGGCCACTGGGAAATGATCCCTTTTTCAGCTCAGTGGCTGGGTTTTTGGGTATACTTGTCAATCTGGACTTATATACACCTATGATTTTGGATTAACTCGATTACCTCTGCTAGAAATTAACACAGAAAATTCACAGTCGATTGACAAGAATGAGAATCAGTTCTAAAGAGTTAAAATAGAACCAAATCCTTTCTTACTGAAAGAATGCTCAACTCAAGTGGACACAGATCCCTCATTCTAACTTTATGATCTATGCATTTAGAGGCAAGTTTTTCAAATTACACAGATAATACTGTCCCCGCTTTAACTGCTGTAAGCACTTAAATGCAGACACATAAGATGTCTGCATTCTAAAACTGGAATGTGGCTGAGTTCTAGAATCCCTGGGATGCCAGAATTCTGAAACCCTGAAATGTCTGCCACCAGGAAGAGAAAAAGTCTGACGTCTGGAATGCTACTATGTCTGCATTCCACCTTCCAAAACGAGTCTGAGTTCTAGAATATGCAGGATGGCTAATTCCGGGATGTCAGGATGACAGAATTCTTGAATCCTGGCATGGCTGACCTCTAGAATCGTAAAACGTCTACATTCCAGAAGAGCGGGTGCCTCCCTTGCAGAATCATAAGATGTCTGCATTCTAGAACGGGAATGTGGCTGAGTTCTAGAATCCCTGGGATGCCAGAATTCTGAAACCCTAAATGCTTGCTAGCCGGAAGTCAAGGTGTCTGACGTCTGGAATGCTACTATGTCTGCATTCCACTATCCTAAACGAGTCTGTGTTCTATAATGTGCAGGACGGCTGAGTTCCGGGATGTCAGGATGCCTGAATTCAAGAATCCTGGCATGGTTGACCTCTAGAATCGTCAAACGTCTACATTACGGTAGTGAGGCTGCCTGCCTTCCAGAATCATAAGAAGTCTGACTCTAGAAGAGGAATTTGCCTGAATTCTAGAATCCGTGGGATGCCGTAATTCTGAAACCCTGAAATGTCTGCTGGCCGGAAGTGAAGGTGTCTGACATCTGGAATGCTACTATGTCTGCATTCCGCCATCCTAAACGAGTCTGTGTTCTAGAATGTGCAGGACGGCTGAGTTCCGGGATGTCAGGATGGCTGAATTCTAGAATCCTTTCATGGCTGACCTCTACGATCATTAAACATCTACATTCCGGAAGTGAGGTTGCCTGCCTTCCAGAATCATAAGATGTGTGCCTTCTAGAACCAGAATGTGGCTGAGTTCCAGAATCCCTGGGATGCCGGAATTTTGAAACCCTGAAATGTCTGCTAGCCGGAAGTGAAGGTGTCTGACGTTCGCAATGCTACTAAGTCTGCCTTCCACCATCCTAAACGAGTCTGTGTTCTGGAATGTGCAGGACGGCTGAGTTCCGGAAAGTCAGGATGGCAGAATTCTAGAATCCTGGCAGGGCCGACATCTAGAATTCTTAAACGTCTACATTCCGGAAGTGAGGGTGCCTGCCTTCCAGCATCATAAGTCGTCTGCATTCTAGAACCGGAATGTGGCTGAGTTCTAGAATCTCTGGGATGCTGGAATTCTGAAGCCCTGAAATGTCTGCTAGCCGGAAGTGAAGGTGTCTGACGTCCAGAATGCTGCCCTGTCTGAATTCCATCGTCTAAAATGAGTCTGTGTTCTAGAATGTGCAGGACCGCTGAGTTCAAGAATGTCAGGATTGCTGAAATCTAGAATCCTGGCATGGCGGACCCCTAGAATCGTTAAACGTCTACATTAGGGAAGTGAGGGTGCCTGCCTTCCAGGATCATAAGACGTCTGCATTCTAGAACCAGAATGTGGCTGAGTTCTAGATTCCCTGGGATGTCGGAATTCTGAAACCCTGAAATGTCTGCTAGCCGGAAGTGAAGGTGTTTGACTTCCAGAAGGCTACTATGTCTGCATTCCGCCATCCAAAACGAGTCTGTGTTCTAGAATGTGCTGGATGGCTGAGTTTCGGAATGTCAGGATGGGTGAATTCTAGAATACTGGCATGGCTGGCCTCTAGAATCGTTAAACGTCTACATTCCAGTGGTTAGGGTGCCTGGTTCCAGAATCACAAGGTGACTGCATTCCAGAACCAGAATGGGGCTGAGTTCCAGAATCCCAGGGATGCCGGAATCTGAAACCCTGAAATGTCTGCTAGCCGGAAGTGAAGGTGTCTGACGTTCGCAATGCTACTAAGTCTGCCTTCCACCATCCTAAACGAGTCTGTGTTCTGGAATGTGCAGGACGGCTGAGTTCCGGAATGTCAGGATGGCTGAATTCTAGAATCCTTGCATGGCTGCCCTCTAGAATCGTTAAACGTCTACATTGCTGAAGTGAGGGTTCCTGCCTTCCAGGATCATAAGACGTCTGCATTCTAGAACCAGAATGTGGCTGAGTTCTAGAATCCCTGGGATGCCGGAATTCTGAAACCCTGAAATGTCTGCTAGCCGGAAGTGAAGGTGTCTGACGTCCGGAATGCTGCCCTGTCTGCATTCCATTCTCCAAAACGAGTATGTGTTCTAGAATGTGCTGGACCGCTGAGTTCCGGAATGTCAGGATGGCAGAATTCTAGTATCCTGGCATGGCTGACCTCTGGAATCGTTAAACGTCTACATTCCGGAAGTGAGGGTGCCTGCCTTCCAGAATCATAAGACATCTGCATTCTAGAACTAGAATGTGGCTGAGTTCTAGATTCCCTGGGATGCCGAAATTCTGAAACCCTGAAATGTCTTCTAGCTGGAAGTGAAAGTGTCTGACTGCCGGAATGCTGCTGTGTCTGCATTGCATCGTCCAAAACGAGTCTGTGTTCTAGAATGTGGAGGACGGCTGAGATCCGGAATGTCCGGATGGCTGAATTCTAGAATCCTGGCATGGCTGACCTCTAGAATCGTTAAACATCTACATTCCGGAAGTGACGGTGCCTGCCTTCCAGAATCATAAGACGTCTGCATTCTAGAACCGGAATGTGGCTGAGTTCAAGAATCCCTGGGATGCCGGAATTCTGAAACCCTGAAATGTCTGCTAGCCGGAAGTGAAGGTGTCTGACGTCTGGAATGCTACGATGTCTGCATTCCACCATCCTAAATGAGTCTATGTTCTAGAACGTGCAGCTTTGCTGAGTTCCAGAATGTCAGGATGGTTGAATTCTAGAATACTGGCATGGATGACCTCTAGAATTGTTAAATGTCTATATTCCGGAGCTCAGGGTGCCTGCCTTCCAGAATCATAAGACGTCTGCATTCTAGAACCGGAATATCACTGAGTTCTAGAATCCCTGGAATGCCAGAATTCTGAAATCCGGAAAAGTCTGCAATTCGGAAGTGAAGGTGTCTGACGACCGGAATGCTGTTATGTCTGCATTCCATCGTCCAAAACGAGTCTGTGTTCTAGAATGTGCAGGACAGCTGAGTTCCGGAATGTCAGGATGACTGAAATCTAGAATCCTGGCATGGCTGACCTCTAGAATCATTAAATGTCTACATTCCGGTGGTGAGGGTCCCTAACTTCCAGAATCATAAGACGTCTGCATTCTGGAACCGGAATGAGGCTGAGGTCTAGAATCCCTGGGATGCCGGAATTCAGAAACTCTGAAATGTCTGCTAGCCGGAAGTGAAGGTGTCTGACGTCCGGAATGCTACTATGTCTGTATTCCACCATGCGAAACGAGTCTGTGTTCTAGAATGTGCTGGATGGCTGAATTCCGGAATGTCACGATGGCTGAATTCTAGCATCCTGGCATCGGTGACCTCTAGAATCGTTATACATCTACTTTCTGGAACTGAGGGTGCCTGCCTTCCAGAATGATAGGACATCTGTATTTTACAACTGGAAAGTGGCTGAGTTGTAGAATCCCTGGGATGCTGGAATTCTCAAACCCTGAAATGTCTTCTAGCCGGAAGTGAAGGTGTCTGACATCCGGAATGCTACTATGTCTGCATTCCACTGTACTAAACGAGTCTGTGTCCTAGAATGTGCTGGACGGCTGAGTTCCGGAATGTCAGGGTGGTTGAATTCTGGAATCATGGCATGGCTGACCTCTAGAATCGTTAAACGCCTACATTCCAGAAGTGAGGGTGCCTGCCTTCCAGAATCATAAGACGTCTGCATTCTACAACCAGAATGTGGCGGAGTTCTAGAATATCTGAGATGCCGGAATTCTGAAGCCCTGAAATGTCTGCTAGCCAGAAGTCAAGGTGTCTGACGTCCGGAATGCTACTATGTCAGCCATCCACCGACCTATATGAGTCTCTCTTCTAGAATGTGCTGAACAACTGAGTTCCAGAATGTCAGGATGGATGAATTCTAGAATCCTGGCATGGCTGACATGCAGAATCGTTAAACGCCTACATTCCGGAAGTGAGGGTGCCTGCCTTCCAGAATCATAAGACATCTGCATTCTAGAACCGGAATGTGGCTGAGTTCTAGAATCCCTGGGATGCCGGAATTCTGAAACCCTGAAATGTCTGCTAGCCGGAAGTGAAGGTGTCTGACGTCCGGAATGCTACTATGTCTGCATTACACCATGCTAAATGAGTCTGTGTTCTAGAATGTGCAGGATGGCGAAGTTTCGGAATGTCAGGATGGTTGAATTCTAGAATCCTCTCATGGCTGACCTCTAGAATCGTTAAACGTCTACATTCCGGATAGGAGGGTGCCTGCCTTCCAGAATCATAAGACATCTGTATTCTACAACCGGAATGTGGCTGAGTTGCAGAATCCCTGGGATGCCGGAATTCTCAAACCCTGAAATGTCTGGTAGCTGGAAGGGAAGGTGTCTGAGGTCCCCAATACTACTATGTCTGCATTCCACCGTCCTAAACGAATCTGTGTTCCTGAACGTGCAGGATGGCTGAGTTCCGGAATGTCAGGACGGCTGAATTCTCGAATCCTGGCATGGCTGACCTGTAGAATCGTTAAATGTCTACATTCCGGAAGTGAGGATACCTGCCTTCCAGACTCATAAGACGTCTATATTCTAGAACCGGAATGTGGCTGAGTTCTAGAATCCCTGGGATGTCAGAATTCTGTAACCCTGAAATGTGTGCTAGCTGGAAGGGAAGGTGTCTGAGTTCCCCAATGTTTCTATGTCTGCATTCCACCGTCCTAAACGAATCTGTGTTCCTGAACGTACAGGATGGCTGAGTTCCGGAATGTCAGGACGCCTGAATTCTCGAATCCTGGCATGGCTGACCTCTAGAATCGTTAAACGTCTGCATTCCAGAAGTGAGGGTGCCTGCCTTCCAGAATCATAAGACGTCTGTATTCTAGAACCGGAATGTGGCTGAGTTCTGGTATCCCTGGGATGCCAGAATTCTGTAACCCTGAAATGTCTGCTAGCTGGAAGGGAAGGTGTCTGAGGTCCGGAATGCTACTGTGTCTGCATTCCACCATGCTAAACGAGTCTGTGTTCTAGAACATGCAGAACGGCTGTGTTTTGGAATGTCAGGATGGCTGAATTCTACAATCCTGGCATGGCTCACCTCTAGAATCGTTAATCGTCTATATTCCGGAAGGGAGGGTTACTGCCTTCCAGAATGATAAGACATCTGTATTCTACAACCGGAAAGTGGCTGAGTTGTAAAATTCCTGGGATTCCGGAATTCTCATACCCTGAAATGTCTTCTAGCCAGACGTGAAGGTGTCTGACATCCGGAATGCTACTATGTCTGCATTCCACCGTACTAAACGAGTCTGTGATCTAGAATGTGCTGGACGGCTGAGGTACAGAATGTCAGGGTGGCTGAATTCTAGAATCCTGGCATGGCTGACCTCTAGAAACGTTAAATGTCTATATTGCGTAGGTGAGGGTTCCTGCCTTCCAGAATCATAAGACGTCTGCATTCTGGAACCGGAATGTGGCTGAGTTCTAGAATCCCTGGGATGCCGGAATTCTGAAGCCCTGAAATGTCTGCTAGCTGGAAGTCAAGATGTCTGACGTCCAGAATGCTACTATGTCTGCATTCCACCGACCTATGTGAGTCTCTCTTCTAGAATGTGCTGGACGGCTGAGTTCCGGAATGTCAGGATGGCAGAATTCTAGAATCCTGGCATGGCTGACCTCCAGAATCATTAAACATCTACATTCCGGAAGTGAGGGTGCCTGCCTTCCAGAATCATAAGAAGTCTGCATTCCAGAACCGGAATGTGGCTGAGTTCTAGAATCCCTGGGATGCCGGAATTCTGAAACCGTGAAATGTCTGCTAGCCGGAAGTGAAGGTGTCTGACGTCCGGAAAACTGCCCTGTCTGCATTCCATCGTCCAAAACGAGTCTGTGTTCTAGAACGTGGAGGACAGCTGAGTTCCGGAATGTCAGGATGGCTGAATTCTAGAATCCTCTCATGGCTGACCTCTAGAATCGTTAAACGTCTACATTCCAGAAGTGAGGTTGCCTCCCTCCCAGAAACATAAGACGTCTGCATTCTAGAACCGGAATGAGGCTGAGTTCTAGAATCCCTGGGATGCCGGAATTCTGAAACCCTGAAATGTCTGCTGGCCGGAAATGAAGGTGTCTGACGTCTAGAATGCTACTATGTCTGCATTCCACTGTCCTAAACGAGTCTGTGTTCTAGAACGTACAGGATGGCTGAGTTTCGGAATGTCAGAATGTCTGAATTCTAGAATCCTGGCAGGGCTCACCTGTAGAATCATTAAACGTCTACATTCTGGAAGGGAGGGTGCCTGCCTTCCAGAATGATAAGACGTCTGCATTCTACAACAGGAATGTGGCTGAGTTCTAGAATCCCTGGGATGCCAGAATTCTCAAACCCTGAAATGTCTTCTAGCAGTAAGTGAAGGTGTCTGACATCCGGAATGCTACTATGTCTGTATTCCACCGTACTAAACGAGTCTGTGTTCTAGAATGTGCTGGAAGGCTGAGTTCCGGAATGTCAGGGTGGTAGAATTCTGGAATCCCGGCATGGCTGACCTCTAGAATCGTTAAATGTCTACATTCCGGAGGTGAGGGTGCCTGCCTTCCAGAATCGTAAGATGTATGCATTCTAGAACTGGAATGTGGCTGAGTTCTAGAATCCCTGGGATGCCGAAATTCTGAAGCCCTGAAATGTCTGCTAGCCGGAAGTCAAGGTGTCTGACGTCCGGAATGCTACTATGTCTGCATTCCACCAACGTATGTGAGTCTCTCTTCTAGAATGTGCTGGAAGGCTGAGTTCCAGAATGTCAGGATGGCAGAATTCTAGAATCCTGGCATGGCTGACCTCCAGAATCGTGAAATGTCTACATTCCGGAAGTGAAGGTGCCTGCCTTCCAGAATCATAAGAAGTCTGCATTCTGGGACCAGAATGTGGCTGAGTTCTAGAATCCCTGGGATGCCGGAATTGTGAAACCCTGAAATGTCTGCTAGCCGGAAGTGAAGGTGACTGACATCCGGAATGCTGCCCTGTCGGCATTCCATCTTCCAAAACGAGTCTGTGTTCTAGAACGTGGAGGACGGCTGAGTTCCGGAATGTCAGGATGACTGAATTCTAGAATCCTCTCATGGCTGACCTCTAGGATCGTTAAACGTCTACATTCCAGAAGTGAGGGTGCCTCCCTCCCAGAATCATAAGACGTCTGCATTCTAGAATTGGAATGAGGCTGAGTTCTAGAATCCCTGGGATGCCGGAATTCTGAAACCCTGAAATGTCTGCTGGCCGGAAATGAAGGTGTCTGACGTCCAGAATGCTACTATGTCTGCATTCCACTGTCCTAAACGAGTCTGTGTTCTAGAACGTGCAGGATGGCCGAGTTTCGGAATGTCAGAATCTCTGTATTCAAGAATCCTGGCATGGCTCACCTCTAGAATCATTAAACGTCTACATTCTGGAAGGGTGGGTGCGTGCCTTCCAGAATGATAAGACGTCTGTATTCTACAACTGGAATTTGGCTGAATTCTAGAATCCGTGGGATGCCGTAATTCTGAAACCCTGAAATGTCTGCTGGCCGGAAGTGAAGGTGTCTGACATCCGGAATGCTACTATGTCTGCATTCCGCCGTCCTAAACGAGTCTGTGTTCTAGAATGTGCAGGACGGCTGAGTTCTGGGATGTCAGGATGGCTGAATTGTAGAATCCTGGCATGGCTGACCTCTAGAATCGTTAAATGTCTACATTCCGGAAATGAGAGTTTCTGCCTTCCACAATCATAAGACGTATCCATTCCAGAACCGTAATGGGGCTGAGTTCCAGAATCCCTGGGATGCCGGAATTCTGAAACCCTGAAATGTCTGCTGGCCGGAAGTGAAGGTGTCTGACGTCCAGAATGCCACTATGTCTCCATTCCACCGCCCTAAACGAGTCTGTGTTCTAGAATGTGCAGGACGGCTGAAATCCGGAATGTCAGGAAGACTGAATTCTACAATCCTTGTAGAGCTGACCACTAGAATCGTTAAACTTCTGCATTCCGGAAGTGAGGGTGCCTGCCTTCCAGAATCATAAGACATCTGCATTCTAGAACCGGAATGTGGCTGAGTTCTAGAATCCCTGGGATGCCAGAATTCTGAAGTCCTTAAATGTCTGCTATCTGGAAGTGAAGGTGTCTGAGGTCTGGAATGCTACTATGTCTGCATTCCACCGTCCTAAACGAATCTGTGTTCTTGAACGTGAAGGACGGCTGAGCTCCGGAAAGTCAGGATGGCTGAATTCTAGAATCCTGGCATGGCTGACCTCTAGGATCATTAAACGTCTACATTCCTGGAGTGAGTGTACCTGCCTTCCAGAATCATAAGACGTCTGCATTCTAGAACCGGAATGTGGCTGAGTTCTAGAATCCCTGGGATGCCAGAATTCTGTAACCATGAAATGTCTGCTAGCTGGAAGGGAAGGGGTCTGAGGTCCGGAATGCTACTATGTCTGCATTCCACCATCCTAAACGAATCTGTGTTCCTGAACGTGAAGGACGGCTGAGTTCTGGAATGTCAGGACGGCTGAATTCTAGAATCCTGGGATCGCTGAACAGTAGAATTGTTAAACGTCTACATTGCTGAAGTGAGGGTGCCTGCCTTCCAGAATCATACGACCTCTGCATTGTGGACCCGGAATGTAACTGAGTTCTAGATTCTCTGGGATGCCGGAATTCTGAAACCCTGAAATGTCTGCTAGCAGGAAGTGAAGGTGTCTGACGTCCGGAATGCTGCCCTGTCTGCATTCCATCGTCCAAAACGAGTCTGTGTTCTAGAATGTGCAGGACGGCTGAGTTCCGGATGGTCAGGATTGCTGAAATCTAGAAACTTGGCATGGCGGACCTCTCGAATCGTTAAACGTCTACATTAGGGAAGTGAGGGTGCCTGCCTTCCAGTATCATAAGACGCCTGCATTCTAGAACCGGAATTTGGCTGAGTTCTAGAATCCCTGGGATACCAGAATTCTGAAACCCTGAAATGTCTGGTAGACGGAAGTGCAGTTGTCTGACGTCTGGAATACTACTATGTCGGCCATAAAGCATCCTAAACGAGTCTGTGTTCTTCAATGTGCAGGACGGCTGAGTTCCAGAATGTCAGGATTGCTGAATTCTAGAATCCTGGCATGGCTGACCTCTAGAATCATTAAACGTCTACATTCCGGAAGTGAGGGTGCCTGCCTTCCAGAATCGTAAGACATCTGCACTCTAGAACCGGAATGTGGCTGAGTTCTAGAATCCCTGGGATGCCGGAATTCTGAAAACCGGAAATGTCTGCTAGCCGGAAGTGAAGGTGTCTGACGTCTGGAATGCTGCCCTGTCTGCATTCCATCGTCCAAAACGAGTCTGTGTTCTAGAATGTGCAGGACGGCTGAGTTCCGGAAGGCCAGGATTGCTGATATCTAGAATCCTGGCATGGCGGACCTCTAGAATCGTTAAACGTCTACATTAGGGAAGTGAGGGTGCCTGCCTTCCAGAATCATAAGACGTCTGCATTCTAGAACCGGAATGTGGCTGAGTTCTAGAATCCCTGGGATACCAGAATTCTGAAACCCTGAAATGTCTGCTAGACGGAAGTGCAGTTGTCTGACGTCTGGAATGCTACTATGTCGGCCATAAAGCATCCTAAACGAGTCTGTGTTCTTCAATGTGCAGGACGGCTGAGTTCCAGAATGTCAGGATTGCTGAATTCTAGAATCCTGGCATGGCGGACCTCTAGAATCGTTAAACATCTACATTCCGGAAGTGAGGGTGCCTGCCTTCCAGAATCATAAGACGTCTGCATTCTAGAACCGGAATGTGGCTGAGTTCTAGAATCCCTGGGATTCCAGAATTTTGAAACCCTGAAATGTCTGCTAGACCGAAGTGCAGTTTTCTGACATCTGGAATGCTACTATGTCGGCCATAAAGCATCCTAAACGAGTCTGTGTTCTTCAATGTGCAGGACGGCTGAGTTCTGGAATGTCAGGATTACTGAAATCTAGAATTCTGGCATGGCGGACCTCTAGAATCGTTAAACGTCTACATTAGCGAAGTGAGGGTGCCTGCCTTCCAGAATCATAAGACATCTGCATTCTAGAACCGGAATGTGGATGAGTTCAAGTATCCCTGGGATGCCGGAATTCTGAAACCCTGAAATGTCTGCTAGCTGGAAGGGAAGGTGTCTGAGGTCCCCAATGCTACTATGTCTGCATTCCACCGTCCTAAACGAATCTGTGTTCCTGAACGTTCAGGATGGCTGAGTTCCGGAATGTCAGGACGGCTGAATTCTCGAATCCTGGCATGGCTGACCTGTAGAATCGTTAAACGTCTACATTCCAGAAGTGAGGGTACCTGACTTCCAGACTCACAAGACGTCTATATGGTAGAACCGGAATGTGGCTGTGTTCTAGAATCCCTGGGATGCCACAATTCTGTAACCCTGAAATGTCTGGTAGCTGGAAGTGAAGGTGTCTGAGTTCCCCAATGCTACTATGTCTGCATTCCACCGTCCTCAACGAATCTGTGTTCCTGAACGTACAGGATGGCTGAGTTCCGGAATGTCAGGACGGCTGAATTCTCGAATCCTGGCATGGCTGACCTCTAGAATCCTTACACGTCTACATTCCTGAAGTGAGGGTGCCTGCCTTCCAGAATCATAAGATGTCTGCATTCTAGAACTGGAATGTGGCGGAGTTCTATAATCCCTAGGATGCCAGAATTATGAAACCCCGAAATGCCGGCTAGCCGGAAGTGAAGATGTCTGACGGCCAGAATGCTACTATGTATGCATTCCGCTGTCCTAAACGAGTCTGTGTTCTTGAATGTACAGGACGGTTGTGTTCCAGAATGTCAGAATGGCTGAATTCTAGAATCCTGGCATGGCTGACCTCAAGAGTCATTAAACGTCAACATTCCGGAAGTGAGGGTGCCTGCCTTCCATAATCCTAAGACGTCTGCATTGTAGAACCAGAATGTGGCTGATTTCTAGAGTCTCTGGGATGCCGGAATTCTGAAACCCTGAAATGTCTTCTAGTCGGAAGTGAAGGTGTCTGACGTCCGGAATGCTGTAATGTCTGCATTCCATCATCCTAAACGAGTCTGTGTTCTACAACGAGCAGGACCGCTGAGTTCCAGAATGTCTGGACGGCTGAATTGTAGAATCCTGGCATGGCTGAACTCTAGAATTGTTAAACATCTCTATTCCGGAACTGAGGGTGCCTGCCTTCCAGAATCATAAGACGTCTGCTTTCTAGAACCGGAATGATGCTGAGTTCTAGAATCCCTGGGATGCCGGAATTCTGAAACCCAGAAATATCTGCTATTCGGAAGTGAAGGTGTCTGACGACTGGAATGCTGTTATGTCTGTATTCCATCGTCCAAAAAGAGTCAGTGTTCTAGAATGTGCAGGATGGCTGAGTTCCGGAATGTCAGGATTGCTGAAATCTAGAATCCTGGCATGGCTGACCTCTAGAATCGTTAAACGTCTGCATTCCAGAAGTGAGGGTGCCTGCCTTCCAGAATCATAAGACGTCTGTATTCTAGAACCGGAATGTGGCTGAGTTCTAGAATCCCTGGGATGCCAGAATTCTGTAACCCTGAAATGTCTGCTAGCTGGAAGGGAAGGTGTCTGAGGTCGGGAATGCTACTGTGTCTGCATTCCACCATGCTAAACGAGTCTGTGTTCTAGAACGTGCAGAACGGCTGTGTTTTGGAATGTCAGGATGGCTGAATTCTACAATCCTGGCATGGCTCACCTCTAGAATCGTTAAACGTCTACATTCCGGAAGGGAGGGTTACTGCCTTCCAGAATGATAAGACATCTGTATTCTACAACCAGAATGTGGCTGAGTTATAGACTTCCTGGGATTCCGGAATTCTCATACCCTGAAATGTCTTCTAGCCGGACGTGAAGGTGTCTGACATCCGGAATGCTACTATGTCTGCATTAAACCGTAATAAACGAGTCTGTGTTCTAGAATGTGCTGGACGGCTGAGTTCCGGAATGTAAGGGTGGCAGAATTCTAGAATCCCGGTATGGCTGACCTCTAGAATCGTTAAATGTCTTCATTCCGGAGGTGAGGGTGCCTGCCTTCAAGAATCATAAGACGTCTGCATTCTAGAACTGGAATGTGGCTGAGTTCTAGAATCCCTGGGATGCTGAAATTCTGAAGCCCTGAAATGTCTGCTAGCCGGAAGTCAAGGTGTCTGACGTCCGTAATGCTACTATGTCTGCATTCCACCGACCTATGTGAGTCTCTCTTCTAGAATGTGCAGGATGGCTGAGTTCCAGAATGTCAGGATGGCAAAATTCTAGAATCCTGGCATGGCTGACCTCCAGAATCGTGAAACGTCCACATTCTGGAAATGAGAGTTTCTGCCTTCCACAATCATAAGACGTATCCATTCCAGAACCGGAATGTGGCTGAGTTCTAGAATCCCTGGGATGACGGAATTCTGAAACCCTGAAATGTCTGCTGGCCGGAAGTGAAGGTGTCTGACGTCCAGAATGCCACTATGTCTCCATTCCACCGCCCTAAACGAGTCTGTGTTCTAGAATGTGCAGGACGGCTGTAATCCGGAATGTCAGGAAGACAGAATTCTGCAATCCTTGTGGAGCTGACCACTAGAATCGTTAAACTTCTGCATTCCGGAAGTGAGGGTGCCTGCCTTCCAGAATCATAAGACGTCTGCATTCTAGAACCGGAATGTGGCTGAGTTCTAGAATCCCTGTGATGCCGGAATTCTGAAACCCTGAAATGGCTCCTAGCCGGAAGTCAAGGTGTCTGATGTCCGGGATGCTACTATGTCTGTATTCCACTGTCGTAAACGAGTCTGTGTTCTAGAATCTGCAGGACGGCTGAGTTCTGGGATGTCAGGATGGCTGAATTCTAGAATCCTTGCATGGTTGACCTCTAGAATCGTTAAACGTCTACATTCCAGAAGTGAGGGTGCCTGCCTTCCAGTTTCATAAGATGTCTGCATTCTGCAACCAGAATGTGGCGGAGTTCTAGATTCCCTTGGATGCCGGAATCTGATACCCTGAAATGTCTGCTACCCGGAAGTGAACGTGTCTGACTTCCACAATGCTACTATGTCTGCATTTCACCATCATAATCGAGGCTGTGTTCTAGAATGTGTAGGACGGCTGAGTTCCGGAAAGTCAGGATGGCTGAATTCTAGAATCCTGGCATGGCTGACCTCTAGAATGATTAAAAGTCTACATTCTGGAAGTGAGGGTGCCTCCCTTCCAGAATCAGAAGACGTCTGCATTCTAGAACCGGAATGTGGCTGAGTTCTAGAATCCCTGGGATACCGGAATTCTGAAACCCTGAAATGTCTGCTAGACGGAAGTGCAGTTGTCTGACGTCTGGAATGCTACTATGTCTGCCATAAAGCATCCTAAACGAGTCTGTGTTCTTCAATGTGCAGGACGGCTGAGTTCCGGAATGTCAGGATTGCTGAATTCTAGAATCCTGGCATGGCTGACCTGTAGAATCGTTAAACGTCTACATTCCGGAAGTGAGCGTGCCTGCCTTCCAGAATCGTAAGACGTCTGCACTCTAGAACTGGAATGTGGCTGAGTTCTAGAATCCCTGCGATGCGGAAATCTGAAACCCTGAAATGTCTGCTAGTCGGAAGTGAAGGTGTCTGACGTCCGGAGTGCTGTTACATCTGCATTCCATCGTCCCCAACGAGTCTCTGTTCTAGAATGTGCAGGACGGCTGAGTTCTGGAATGTCAGAATGGCTGAATTCTAGAATCCTGATTTGGCTGACATCTAGAATCGTTAAACGTCTACATTCAGGAAGTGAGGGTGCCTGCCTTCCAGAATCATAAGACGTCTGCATTGTATAACCGGAATGTGGCTGAGTTCTAGAATCCCTGGGATGCCAGAATTCTGAAATCCTTAAATGTCTGCTATCTGGAAGTGAAGGTGTCTGAGGTCTGGAATGCTACTATGTCTGCATTCCACCGTCCTAAACGAATCTGTGTTCTTGAACGTGAAGTACGGCTGAGTTCCGGAAAGTCAGGATGGCTGAATTCTAGAATCCTGGCATGGCTGACCTCTAGGATCATTAAACGTTTACATTCCTGAAGTGAGGGTACCTGCCTTCCAGAATCATAAGACGTCTGCATTCTAGAACCGGAATGTGGCTGAGTTCTAGAATCCTTGGGATGCAGGAATTCTGTAACCATGAAATGTCTGCTAGCTGGAAGGGAAGGGGTCTGAGGTCCGGAATGCTATTATGTCTGCATTCCACCGCCCTATGTGAGTCTCTCTTCTAGAATGTGCTGGACGGCTGAGTTCCAGAATGTCAGGATGGCAGAATTCTAGAATCCTGGCATGGCTGACCTCCAGAATCGTTAAACGTCTACATTCCGGAAGTGAGGGTGCCTGCCTTCCAGAATCATAAGACGGCTGCATTCTAGAACCGGAATGTGGCTGAGTTCTAGAATCCCTGGAATGCCGGAATTGTGAAACCGTGAAATGTCTGCTAGCCGGAAGTGAGGGTGTCTGATGTCCGGAATGCTGCGCTGTCTGCATTCAATCTTCCAAAACGAGTCTGTGTTCTAGAACGTGGAGGACGGCTGAGTTCCGGAATGTCAGGTTGACTGAATTCTTGAATCCTGTCATGGCTGACCTCTAGAATCGTTAAACGTCTACATTCCAGAAGTGAGGGTGCCTCCCTCCCAGAATCATACGACGTCTGCATTCTAGAACCGGATTGAGGCTGTGTTCTAGAATCCCTGGGATGCCAGAATTCTGAAACCCTGAAGTGTCTGCTGGCCGGAATTGAAAGTGTCTGACGTCCGGAAAGCTACTATGTCTGCATTCCACTGTCCTAAAAGAGTCTGTGTTCTAGAATGTGCAGAACGGCTTAGTTCCGGAATGTCAGGTCGGCTGAATTCTAGAATCCTGGCATGGCTGACTTCTAGAATCGTCAAACGTCTACATTCCGGTAGTGAGGCTGCCTGCCTTCCAGAATCATAAGACGTCTGCTTTCTAGAAGCGGAATTTGGCTGAATTCTAGAATCCTTGGGATGCCGTAATTCTGAAACCCTGAAATGTCTGCTGGCCGGAAGTGAATGTGTCTGACATCCGGAATGCTACTATGTCTGCATTCCGCCGTCCTAAACGAGTCTGTGTTCTAGAATGTGCAGGACGGCTGAGTTCTGGGATGTCAGGATGGCTGAATTGTAGAATCCTGGCATGGCTGACCTCTAGAATCGTTAAATGTCTACATTCCGGAAATGAGAGTTTCTGCCTTCCACAATCATAAGACGTATGCATTCCAGAACCGGAATGGGGCTGAGTTCCAGAATCCCTGGGATGCCGGAATTCTGAAACCCTGAAATGTCTGCTGGCCGGAAGTGAAGGTGTCTGACGTCCAGAATGCCACTATGTCTCCATTCCACCGCCCTAAACGAGTCTGTGTTCTAGAATGTGCAGGACGGCTGAAATCCGGAATGTCAGGAAGACTGAATTCTACAATCCTTGTAGAGCTGACCACTAGAATCGTTAAACTTCTGCATTCCGGAAGTGAGGGTGCCTGCCTTCCAGAATCATAAGACGTCTGCATTCTAGAACCGGAATGTGGCTGAGTTCTAGAATCCCTGTGATGCCGGAATTCTGAAACCCTGAAATGCCTCCTAGCCGGAAGTCAAGGTGTCTGATGTCCGGGATGCTACTATGTCTGTATTCCACTGTCCTAAACGAGTCTGTGTTCTAGAATCTGCAGGACGGCTGAGTTCCGGGATGTCAGGATGGCTGAATTCTAGAATCCTTGCATGGCTGACCTCTAGAATCGGTAAACGTCTACATTCCAGAAGTGAGGGTGCCTGCCTTCCAGGATCATAAGACGTCTGCATTCTACAACCAGAATTTGGCGGAGTTCTAGATTCCCTGGGATGAGGAATTCTGAAACCCTGAAATGTCTGCTAGCCGGAAGTGAAGGTGTCTGACGTCCGGAGTGCTGTTACATCTGCATTGCATCGTCCACAACGAGTCTCTGTTCTAGAATGTCTAGGACGGCTGAGTTCCGGAATGTCAGAATGGCTGAATTCTAGAATCCTGTCATGGCTGACATCTAGAATCGTTAAACGTCTACATTCAGGAAGTGAGGGTGCCTGCCTTCCAGAATCATAAGACGTCTGCATTGTATAACCGGAATGTGGCTGAGTTCTAGAATCCCTGGGATGCCAGAATTCTGAAATCCTTAAATGTCTGCTATCTGGAAGTGAAGGGGTCTGAGGTCTGGAATGCTACTATGTCTGCATTCCACCGCCCTAGACGAATCTGTGTTCCTGAACGTGAAGGACGGCTGAGTTCTGGAATGTCAGGACGGCTGAATTCTAGAATCCTGGCATCGCTGAACAGTAGAATTGTTAAACGTCTACATTGCTGAAGTGAGGGTGCCTGCCTTCCAGAATCATACGACCTCTGCATTCTGGAACCGGAATGTAACTGAGTTCTAGATTCCCTTGTATGCCGGAATTCTGAAACCCTGAAATGTCTGGTACAGGAAGGGAAGGTGTCTGACGTCCGGAATGCTGCCCTGTCTGCATTCCATCGTCCAAAACGAGTCTGTGTTCTAGAATGTGCAGGACGGCTGAGTTCTGGAATGTCAGGATTGCTGAAATCTAGAATCCTGGCATGGCGGACCTCTAGAATCGTTAAACGTCTACATTAGGGAAGTGAGGGTGCCTGCCTTCCAGAATCATAAGACGTCTGCATTCTAGAACCGGAATGTGGCTGAGTTCTAGAATCCCTGGGATGCCGGAATTCTGAAATCCTGAAATGTCTTCTAGCTGGAAGGGAAGGTGTCTGAGGTCCCCAATGCGACTATGTCTGCATTCCACCGTCCTAAACGAATCTGTGTTCCTGAACGTGCAGGATGGCTGAGTTCTGGAATGTCAGGACGGCTGAATTCTCGAATCCTGGCATGGCTGACGTGTAGAATCGTTAAACGTCTACATTCCGGAAGTGAGGGTACCTGCCTTCCAGACTCATAAGACATCTATATTCTAGAACCGGAATGTGGCTGAGTTCTAGAATCCCTGGGATGCCAGAATTCTGTAATCCTGAAATGTCTGCTAGCTGGAAGGGAAGGTGTCTGAGTTCCCCAATGCTACTATGTCTGCATTCCACCGTCCTAAACGAATCTGTGTTCCTGAACGTACAGGATGGCTGAGTTCCGGAATGTCAGGACGGCTGAATTCTCGAATCCTGGTATGGCTGACCTCTAGATTTGTTAAACGTCTACATTCCTGAAGTGAGGGTGCCTGCCTTCCAGGATCATAAGGCGTCTGCATTCTACAACCAGAATGTGGCTGAGTTCCAGAATCCCTGGGATGCGGAGTTCGGAAACCCTGAAATGTCTGCTAGCCGGAAGTGAAGGTGTCTGACGTCCGGAGTGCTGTTACATATGCATTCCATCATCCACATCGAGTCTCTGTTCTAGAATGTGCAGGACGGCTGAGTTCCGGAATGTCAGAATGGCTGAATTCTAGAATCCTGTCATGGCTGACATCTAGAATCGTTAAACGTCTACATTCAGGAAGTGAGGGTGCCTGCCTTCCAGAATCATTAGCCGTCTGCATTCTAGAACCGGAATGTGGCTGAGTTCTAGAATCCCTGGGATGCCAGAATTCTGTAACCATGAAATGTCTGCTATCTGGAAGTGAAGGTGTCTGAGGTCCGGAATGCTACTATGTCTGCATTCCACCATCCTAAACAAATCTGTGTTCCTGAACGTGAAGGACGGCTGTGTTCTGGAATGTCAGGATGGCTGAATTCTAGAATCCTGGCATCGCTGACCAGCAGAATGGTTAAACGTCTACATTGCTGAAGTGAGGGTGCCGGCCATCCAGAATCATACGACCTCTGCATTCTGGAACCGGAATGTAACTGAGTTCTAATTTCCCTGGGATGCCGGAATTCTGAAACCCTGAAATGTCTGCTAGCCGGAAGTGAAGGTGTCTGACGTCCGGAATGCTGCCCTGTCTGCATTCCATCGTCCAAAACGAGTCTGTGTTCTAGAATGTGCAGGACGGCTGAGTTCCGGAAGGTCAGGATTGCTGAAATCTAGAATCCTGGCATGGCGGACCTCTAGAATCCTTAAACGTCTACATTAGGGAAGTGAGGGTGCCTGCCTTCCAGAATCATAAGACGTCTGCATTCTAGAACCGGAATGTGGCTGAGTTCTTAGAATCCCTGGGATACCAGAATTCTGAAACCCTGAAATGTCTGCTAGACGGAAGTGCAGTTGTCTGACGTCTGGAATGCTACTATGTCGGCCATAAAGCATCCTAAACGAGTCTGTGTTCTTCAATGTGCAGGACTGCTGAGTTCCGGAATGTCAGGATTGCTGAATTCTAGAATCCTGGCATGGCTGACCTCTAGAATCGTTAAACGTCTACATTCCGGAAGTGAGGGTGCCTGCCTTCCAGACTCGTAAGACGTCTGCACTCTAGAACCAGAATGTGGCTGAGTTCTAGAATCCCTGGAATGCCGGAATTCTGAAAACCTGAAATGTCTGCTAGCCGGAAGTGAAGGTGTCTGACGTCCGGAATGCTGCCCTGTCTGCATTCCATCGTCCAAAACGATTCTGTGTTCTAGAATGTGCAGGACGGCTGAGTTCTGGAATGTCAGGATTGCTGAAATCTAGAATCCTGGCATGGCGGACCTCTAGAATCGTTAAACGTCTACATTAGGGAAGTGAGGGTGCCTGCCTTCCAGAATCAAATGACGTCTGCATTCTAGAACCGGAATGTGGCTGAGTTCAAGAATCCCTCGGATGCCACAATTCTGTAACCCTGAAATGTCTGCTAGCTGGAAGGGAAGGTGTCTGAGTTCCCCAATGCTACTATGTCTGCATTCCACCGTCCTAAACAAATCTGTGTTCCTGAACGTACAGGATGGCTGAGTTCCGGAATGTCAGGACGGCTGAATTCTCGAATCCTGGCATGGCTGACCTCTAGAATCGTTAAACGTCTACATTCCTGAGGTGAGGGTGCCTGCCTTCCAGAATCATAAGATGTCTGCATTCTAGAACTGGAATGTGGCTGAGTTCTATAATCCCTAGGATGTCAGAATTATGAAACCCCGAAATGCCGGCTAGCCGGAATTGAAGATGTCTGACGGCCAGAATGCTACTATGTATGCATTCCACTGTCCTAAACGAGTCTGTGTTCTTGAATGTACAGGACGGTTGTGTTCCAGAATGTCAGAATGCCTGAATTCTAGAATCCTGGCATGGCTGACCTCAAGAGTCATTAAACGTCAACATTCCGGAAGTGAGGGTGCCTGCCTTCCATAATCTTAAGACGTCTGCATTGTAGAACCAGAATGTGGCTGATTTCTAGAATCTCTGGGATGCCGGAATTCTGAAACCCTGAAATGTCTTCTAGTCGGAAGTGAAGGTGTCTGACGTCCGGAATGCTGTAATGTCTGCATTCCATCATCCTAAACGAGTCTGTGTCCTACAACGAGCAGGACGGCTGAGTTCCAGAATGTCTGGACGGCTGAATTGTAGAATCCTGGCATGGCTGAACTCTAGAATTGTTAAACGTCTATATTCCGGAACTGAGGGTGCCTGCCTTCCAGAATCATAAGACGTCTGCATTCTAGAACCGGAATGTGGCTGAGTTCTAGAATCCCTGGGATGCCGGAATTCTGAAACCCAGAAATATCTGCTATTCGGAAGTGAAGGTGTCTGACGACTGGAATGCTGTTATGTCTGTATTCCATCGTCCAAAAAGAGTCAGTGTTCTAGAATGTGCAGGACGGCTGAGTTACGGAATGTCAGGATTGCTGAAATCTAGAATCCTGGCATGGCTGACCTCTAGAATCCTTAAACGTCTGCATTCCAGAAGTGAGGGTGCCTGCCTTCCAGAATCATAAGACGTCTGTATTCTAGAACCGGAATGTGGCTGAGTTCTAGAATCCCTGGGATGCCAGAATTCTGTAACCCTGAAATGTCTGCTAGCTGGAAGGGAAGGTGTCTGAGGTCGGGAATGCTACTGTGTCTGCATTCCACCATGCTAAACGAGTCTGTGTTCTAGAACGTGCAGAACGGCTGTGTTTTGGAATGTCAGGATGGCTGAATTCTACAATCTTGGCATGGCTCACGTCTAGAATCGTTAAACGTCTACATTCCGGAAGGGAGGGTTACTGCCTTTCAGAATGATAAGACATCTGTATTCTACAACGGGAAAGTGGCTGAGTTGTAGAATTCCTGGGATTCCGGAATTCTCATACCCGGAAATGTCTTCTAGCCGGACATGAAGGTGTCTGACATCCGGAATGCTACTATGTCTGCATTCCACCGTACTAAACGAGTCTGTGTTCTAGAATGTGCTGGACGGCTGAGTTCCAGAATGTCAGAGTGGCTGAATTCTAGAATCCTGGCATGGCTGACCTCTAGAAACGTTAAATGTCTATATTGCGGAGGTGAGGGTGCCTGCCTTCCAGAATCATAAGACGTCTGCATTCTAGAACCGGAATGTGGCTGAGTTCTAGAATCCCTGGGATGCCGGAATTCTGAAGCCCTGAAATGTCTGCTAGCTGGAAGTCAAGATGTCTGACGTCCGGAATGCTACTATGTCTGCATTCCACCGACCTATGTGAGTCTCTCTTCTAGAATGTGCTGGACGGCTGAGTTCCGGAATGTCAGTATGGCAGAATTCTAGAATCCTGGCATGGCTGACCTCCAGAATCATTAAACGTCTACATTCCGGAAGTGAGGGTGCCTGCCTTCCAGAATCATAAGACGTCTGCATTCTAGAACCGGAATGTGGCTGAGTTCTGGAATCCCTGGGATGCCGGAATTCTGAAACCCTGAAATGTCTGCTAGCCGGAAGTGAAGGTGTCTGACGTCCGGAATGCTGCCCTGTCTGCATTCCATCGTCGAAAACGAGTCTGTGTTCTAGAACGTGGAGGACGGCTGAGTTCCGGAATGTCAGGGTGGCTGAATTCTAGAATCCTCTCATGGCTGACCTCTAGAATCGTTAAACGTCTACATTCCAGAAGTGAGGGTGCCTCCCTCCCAGAATCATAAGACATCTGCATTCAAGAACCGGAATGTGGCTGAGTTCTAGAATCCCTGGGATGCCGGAATTCTGAAAACCTGAAATGTCTGCTAGCCGGAAGTGAAGGTGTCTGACGTCCGGAATGCTGCCCTGTCTGCATTCCATCGTCCAAAACGAGTCTGTGTTCTAGAATGTGCAGGACGGCTGAGTCCTGGAATGTCAGGATTGCTGAAATCTAGAATCCTGGCATGGCGGACCTCTAGAATCGTTAAACGTCTACATTAGGGAAGTGAGGGTGCCTGCCTTCCAGAAACATAAGACGTCTGCATTCTAGAACCGGAATGTGGCTGAGTTCAAGAATCCCTGGGATGCCGGAATTCTGAAACCCTGAAATGTCTGCTAGCTGGAAGGGAAGGTGTCTGAGGTCCCCAATGCTACTATGTCTGCATTCCACCGTCCTAAACGAATCTGTGTTCCTTAACGTGCAGGATGGCTGAGTTCCGGAATGTCAGGACGGCTGAATTCTCGAATCCTGGCATGGCTGACCTGTAGAATCGTTAAACGTCTACATTCCGGAAGTGAGGGTACCTGCCTTCCAGACTCACAAGACGTCTATATTCTAGAACCGGAATGTGGCTGAGTTCTAGAATCCCTGGGATGCCACAATTCTGTAACCCTGAAATGTCTGCTAGCTGGAAGGGAAGGTGTCTGAGTTCCCCAATGCTACTATGTCTGCATTCCACCGTCCTCAACGAATCTGTGTTCCTGAACGTACAGGATGGCTGAGTTCCGGAATGTCAGGACGGCTGAATTCTCGAATCCTGGCATGGCTGACCTCTAGAATCGTTACACGTCTACATTCCTGAAGTGAGGGTGCCTGCCTTCCAGAATCATAAGATGTCTGCATTGTAGAACTGGAATGTGGCTGAATTCTATAATCCCTAGTATGCCAGAATTATGAAACCCCGAAATGCCGGCTAGCCGGAAGTGAAGATGTCTGACGGCCAGAATGCTACTATGTATGCATTCCACTGTCCTAAACGAGTCTGTGTTCTTGAATGTACAGGACGGTTGTGTTCCAGAATGTCAGAATGGCTGAATTCTAGAATCCTGGCATGGCTGACCTCAAGAGTCATTAAACGTCAACATTTCGGAAGTGAGGGTGCCTGCCTTCCATAATCCTAAGACGTCTGCATTGTAGAACCAGAATGTGGCTGATTTCTAGAATCTCTGGGATGCCGGAATTCTGAAACCCTGAAATGTCTTCTAGTCGGAAGTGAAGGTGTCTGACGTCCGGAATGCTGTAATGTCTGCATTCCATCATCCTAAACGAGTCTGTGTCCTACAACGAGCAGGACGGCTGAGTTCCAGAATGTCTGGACGGCTGAATTGTAGAATCCTGGCATGGCTGAACTCTAGAATTGTTAAACGTCTATATTCCGGAACTGAGGGTGCCTGCCTTCCAGAATCATAAGACGTCTGCATTCTAGAACCGGAATGTTGCTGAGTTCTAGAATCCCTGGGATGCCGGAATTCTGAAACCCAGAAATATCTGCTATTCGGAAGTGAAGGTGTCTGACGACTGGAATGCTGTTATGTTTGTATTCCATCGTCCAAAAAGAGTCAGTGTTCTAGAATGTGCAGGACGGCTGAGTTCCGGAATGTCAGGATTGCTGAAATCTAGAATCCTGGCATGGCTGACCTCTAGAATCCTTAAACGTCTGCATTCCAGAAGTGAGGGTGCCTGCCTTCCAGAATCATAAGACGTCTGTATTCTAGAACCGGAATGTGGCTGAGTTCTAGAATCCCTGGAATGCCAGAATTCTGTAACCCTGAAATGTCTGCTAGCTGGAAGGGAAGGTGTCTGAGGTCGGGAATGCTACTGTGTCTGCATTCCACCATGCTAAACGAGTCTGTGTTCTAGAACGTGCAGAACGGCTGTGTTTTGGAATGTCAGGATGGCTGAATTCTACAATCTTGGCATGGCTCACCTCTAGAATCGTTAAACGTCTACATTCCGGAAGGGAGGTTTACTGCCTTTCAGAATGATAAGACATCTGTATTCTACAACGGGAAAGTGGCTGTGTTGTAGACTTCCTGGGATTCTGGAATTCTCATACCCGGAAATGTCTTCTAGCCGGACATGAAGGTGTCTGACATCCGGAATGCTACTATGTCTGCATTCCACCGTACTAAACGAGTCTGTGTTCTAGAATGTGCTGGACGGCTGAGTTCCAGAATGTCAGAGTGGCTGAATTCTAGAATCCTGGCATGGCTGACCTCTAGAAACGTTAAATGTCTATATTGCGGAGGTGAGGGTGCCTGCCTTCCAGAATCATAAGACGTCTGCATTCTAGAACCGGAATGTGGCTGAGTTCTAGAATCCCTGGGATGCCGGAATTCTGAAGCCCTGAAATGTCTGCTAGCTGGAAGTCAAGATGTCTGACGTCCGGAATGCTACTATGTCTGCATTCCACCGACCTATGTGAGTCTCTCTTCTAGAATGTGCTGGACGGCTGAGTTCCGGAATGTCAGTATGGCAGAATTCTAGAATCCTGGCATGGCTGACCTCCAGAATCATTAAACGTCTACATTCCGGAAGTGAGGGTGCCTGCCTTCCAGAATCATAAGACGTCTGCATTCTAGAACCGGAATGTGGCTGAGTTCTGGAATCCCTGGGATGCCGGAATTCTGAAACCCTGAAATGTCTGCTAGCCGGAAGTGAAGGTGTCTGACGTCCGGAATGCTGCCCTGTCTGCATTCCATCGTCGAAAACGAGTCTGTGTTCTAGAACGTGGAGGACGGCTGAGTTCCGGAATGTCAGGATGGCTGAATTCTAGAATCCTCTCATGGCTGACCTCTAGAATCGTTAAACGTCTACATTCCAGAAGTGAGGGTGCCTCCCTCCCAGAATCATAAGACATCTGCATTCAAGAACCGGAATGTGGCTGAGTTCTAGAATCCCTGGGATGCCGGAATTCTGAAAACCTGAAATGTCTGCTAGCCGGAAGTGAAGGTGTCTGACGTCCGGAATGCTGCCCTGTCTGCATTCCATCGTCCAAAACGAGTCTGTGTTCTAGAATGTGCAGGACGGCTGAGTCCTGGAATGTCAGGATTGCTGAAATCTAGAATCCTGGCATGGCGGACCTCTAGAATCGTTAAACGTCTACATTAGGGAAGTGAGGGTGCCTGCCTTCCAGAATCATAAGACGTCTGCATTCTAGAACCGGAATGTGGCTGAGTTCAAGAATCCCTGGGATGCCGGAATTCTGAAACCCTGAAATGTCTGCTAGCTGGAAGGGAAGGTGTCTGAGGTCCCCAATGCTACTATGTCTGCATTCCACCGTCCTAAACGAATCTGTGATCCTGAACGTGCAGGATGGCTGAGTTCCGGAATGTCAGGACGGCTGAATTCTCGAATCCTGGCATGGCTGACCTGTAGAATCGTTAAACGTCTACATTCCGGAAGTGAGGGTACCTGCCTTCCAGACTCACAAGACGTCTATATTCTAGAACCGGAATGTGGCTGAGTTCTAGAATCCCTGGGATGCCACAATTCTGTAACCCTGAAATGTCTGCTAGCTGGAAGGGAAGGTGTCTGAGTTCCCCAATGCTACTATGTCTGCATTCCACCGTCCTAAACGAATCTGTGTTCCTGAACGTACAGGATGGCTGAGTTCTGGAATGTCAGGACGGCTGAATTCTCGAATCCTGGCATGGCTGACCTCTAGAATCGTTACACGTCTACATTCCTGAAGTGAGGGTGCCTGCCTTCCAGAATCATAAGATGTCTGCATTGTAGAACTGGAATGTGGCTGAATTCTATAATCCCTAGTATGCCAGAATTATGAAACCCCGAAATGCCGGCTAGCCGGAAGTGAAGATGTCTGACGGCCAGAATGCTACTATGTATGCATTCCGCTGTCCTAAACGAGTCTGTGTTCTTGAATGTACAGGACGGTTGTGTTCCAGAATGTCAGAATGGCTGAATTCTAGAATCCTGGCATGGCTGACCTCAAGAGTCATTAAACGTCAACATTCCGGAAGTGAGGGTGCCTGCCTTCCATAATCCTAAGACGTCTGCATTGTAGAACCAGAATGTGGCTGATTTCTAGAATCTCTGGGATGCCGGAATTCTGAAACCCTGAAATGTCTTCTAGTCGGAAGTGAAGGTGTCTGACGTCCGGAATGCTGTAATGTCTGCATTCCATCATCCTAAACGAGTCTGTGTCCTACAACGAGCAGGACGGCTGAGTTCCAGAATGTCTGGACGGCTGAATTGTAGAATCCTGGCATGGCTGAACTCTAGAATTGTTAAACGTCTATATTCCGGAACTGAGGGTGCCTGCCTTCCAGAATCATAAGACGTCTGCATTCTAGAACCGGAATGTGGCTGAGTTCTAGAATCCCTGGGATGCCGGAATTCTGAAACCCAGAAATATCTGCTATTCGGAAGTGAAGGTGTCTGACGACTGGAATGCTGTTATGTCTGTATTCCATCGTCCAAAAAGAGTCAGTGTTCTAGAATGTGCAGGACGGCTGAGTTCCGGAATGTCAGGATTGCTGAAATCTAGAATCCTGGCATGGCTGACCTCTAGAATCGTTAAACGTCTGCATTCCAGAAGTGAGGGTGCCTGCCTTCCAGAATCATAAGACGTCTGTATTCTAGAACCGGAATGTGGCTGAGTTCTAGAATCCCTGGGATGCCAGAATTCTGTAACCCTGAAATGTCTGCTAGCTGGAAGGGAAGGTGTCTGAGGTCCGGAATGCTACTGTGTCTGCATTCCACCATGCTAAACGAGTCTGTGTTCTAGAACGTGCAGAACGGCTGTGTTTTGGAATGTCAGGATGGCTGAATTCTACAATCTTGGCATGGCTCACCTCTAGAATCGTTAAACGTCTACATTCCGGAAGGGAGGGTTACTGCCTTTCAGAATGATAAGACATCTGTATTCTACAACGGGAAAGTGGCTGAGTTGTAGAATTCCTGGGATTCCGGAATTCTCATACCCGGAAATGTCTTCTAGCCGGACATGAAGGTGTCTGACATCCGGAATGCTACTATGTCTGCATTCCACCGTACTAAACGAGTCTGTGTTCTAGAATGTGCTGGACGGCTGAGTTCCAGAATGTCAGAGTGGCTGAATTCTAGAATCCTGGCATGGCTGACCTCTAGAAACGTTAAATGTCTATATTGCGGAGGTGAGGGTGCCTGCCTTCCAGAATCATAAGACGTCTGCATTCTAGAACCGGAATGTGGCTGAGTTCTAGAATCCCTGGGATGCCGGAATTCTGAAGCCCTGAAATGTCTGCTAGCTGGAAGTCAAGATGTCTGACGTCCGGAATGCTACTATGTCTGCATTCCACCGACCTATGTGAGTCTCTCTTCTAGAATGTGCTGGACGGCTGAGTTCCGGAATGTCAGTATGGCAGAATTCTAGAATCCTGGCATGGCTGACCTCCAGAATCATTAAACGTCTACATTCCGGAAGTGAGGGTGCCTGCCTTCCAGAATCATAAGACGTCTGCATTCTAGAACCGGAATGTGGCTGAGTTCTGGAATCCCTGGGATGCCGGAATTCTGAAACCCTGAAATGTCTGCTAGCCGGAAGTGAAGGTGTCTGACGTCCGGAATGCTGCCCTGTCTGCATTCCATCGTCGAAAACGAGTCTGTGTTCTAGAACGTGGAGGACGGCTGAGTTCCGGAATGTCAGGATGGCTGAATTCTAGAATCCTCTCATGGCTGACCTCTAGAATCGTTAAACGTCTACATTCCAGAAGTGAGGGTGCCTCCCTCCCAGAATCATAAGACATCTGCATTCAAGAACCGGAATGTGGCTGAGTTCTAGAATCCCTGGGATGCCGGAATTCTGAAAACCTGAAATGTCTGCTAGCCGGAAGTGAAGGTGTCTGACGTCCGGAATGCTGCCCTGTCTGCATTCCATCGTCCAAAACGAGTCTGTGTTCTAGAATGTGCAGGACGGCTGAGTCCTGGAATGTCAGGATTGCTGAAATCTAGAATCCTGGCATGGCGGACCTCTAGAATCGTTAAACGTCTACATTAGGGAAGTGAGGGTGCCTGCCTTCCAGAAACATAAGACGTCTGCATTCTAGAACCGGAATGTGGCTGAGTTCAAGAATCCCTGGGATGCCGGAATTCTGAAACCCTGAAATGTCTGCTAGCTGGAAGGGAAGGTGTCTGAGGTCCCCAATGCTACTATGTCTGCATTCCACCGTCCTAAACGAATCTGTGTTCCTTAACGTGCAGGATGGCTGAGTTCCGGAATGTCAGGACGGCTGAATTCTCGAATCCTGGCATGGCTGACCTGTAGAATCGTTAAACGTCTACATTCCGGAAGTGAGGGTACCTGCCTTCCAGACTCACAAGACGTCTATATTCTAGAACCGGAATGTGGCTGAGTTCTAGAATCCCTGGGATGCCACAATTCTGTAACCCTGAAATGTCTGCTAGCTGGAAGGGAAGGTGTCTGAGTTCCCCAATGCTACTATGTCTGCATTCCACCGTCCTCAACGAATCTGTGTTCCTGAACGTACAGGATGGCTGAGTTCCGGAATGTCAGGACGGCTGAATTCTCGAATCCTGGCATGGCTGACCTCTAGAATCGTTACACGTCTACATTCCTGAAGTGAGGGTGCCTGCCTTCCAGAATCATAAGATGTCTGCATTGTAGAACTGGAATGTGGCTGAATTCTATAATCCCTAGTATGCCAGAATTATGAAACCCCGAAATGCCGGCTAGCCGGAAGTGAAGATGTCTGACGGCCAGAATGCTACTATGTATGCATTCCACTGTCCTAAACGAGTCTGTGTTCTTGAATGTACAGGACGGTTGTGTTCCAGAATGTCAGAATGGCTGAATTCTAGAATCCTGGCATGGCTGACCTCAAGAGTCATTAAACGTCAACATTTCGGAAGTGAGGGTGCCTGCCTTCCATAATCCTAAGACGTCTGCATTGTAGAACCAGAATGTGGCTGATTTCTAGAATCTCTGGGATGCCGGAATTCTGAAACCCTGAAATGTCTTCTAGTCGGAAGTGAAGGTGTCTGACGTCCGGAATGCTGTAATGTCTGCATTCCATCATCCTAAACGAGTCTGTGTCCTACAACGAGCAGGACGGCTGAGTTCCAGAATGTCTGGACGGCTGAATTGTAGAATCCTGGCATGGCTGAACTCTAGAATTGTTAAACGTCTATATTCCGGAACTGAGGGTGCCTGCCTTCCAGAATCATAAGACGTCTGCATTCTAGAACCGGAATGTGGCTGAGTTCTAGAATCCCTGGGATGCCGGAATTCTGAAACCCAGAAATATCTGCTATTCGGAAGTGAAGGTGTCTGACGACTGGAATGCTGTTATGTCTGTATTCCATCGTCCAAAAAGAGTCAGTGTTCTAGAATGTGCAGGACGGCTGAGTTCCGGAATGTCAGGATTGCTGAAATCTAGAATCCTGGCATGGCTGACCCCTAGAATCCTTAAACGTCTGCATTCCAGAAGTGAGGGTGCCTGCCTTCCAGAATCATAAGACGTCTGTATTCTAGAACCGGAATGTGGCTGAGTTCTAGAATCCCTGGAATGCCAGAATTCTGTAACCCTGAAATGTCTGCTAGCTGGAAGGGAAGGTGTCTGAGGTCGGGAATGCTACTGTGTCTGCATTCCACCATGCTAAACGAGTCTGTGTTCTAGAACGTGCAGAACGGCTGTGTTTTGGAATGTCAGGATGGCTGAATTCTACAATCTTGGCATGGCTCACCTCTAGAATCGTTAAACGTCTACATTCCGGAAGGGAGGTTTACTGCCTTTCAGAATGATAAGACATCTGTATTCTACAACGGGAAAGTGGCTGTGTTGTAGACTTCCTGGGATTCTGGAATTCTCATACCCGGAAATGTCTTCTAGCCGGACATGAAGGTGTCTGACATCCGGAATGCTACTATGTCTGCATTCCACCGTACTAAACGAGTCTGTGTTCTAGAATGTGCTGGACGGCTGAGTTCCAGAATGTCAGAGTGGCTGAATTCTAGAATCCTGGCATGGCTGACCTCTAGAAACGTTAAATGTCTATATTGCGGAGGTGAGGGTGCCTGCCTTCCAGAATCATAAGACGTCTGCATTCTAGAACCGGAATGTGGCTGAGTTCTAGAATCCCTGGGATGCCGGAATTCTGAAGCCCTGAAATGTCTGCTAGCTGGAAGTCAAGATGTCTGACGTCCGGAATGCTACTATGTCTGCATTCCACCGACCTATGTGAGTCTCTCTTCTAGAATGTGCTGGACGGCTGAGTTCCGGAATGTCAGTATGGCAGAATTCTAGAATCCTGGCATGGCTGACCTCCAGAATCATTAAACGTCTACATTCCGGAAGTGAGGGTGCCTGCCTTCCAGAATCATAAGACGTCTGCATTCTAGAACCGGAATGTGGCTGAGTTCTGGAATCCCTGGGATGCCGGAATTCTGAAACCCTGAAATGTCTGCTAGCCGGAAGTGAAGGTGTCTGACGTCCGGAATGCTGCCCTGTCTGCATTCCATCGTCGAAAACGAGTCTGTGTTCTAGAACGTGGAGGACGGCTGAGTTCCGGAATGTCAGGATGGCTGAATTCTAGAATCCTCTCATGGCTGACCTCTAGAATCGTTAAACGTCTACATTCCAGAAGTGAGGGTGCCTCCCTCCCAGAATCATAAGACATCTGCATTCAAGAACCGGAATGTGGCTGAGTTCTAGAATCCCTGGGATGCCGGAATTCTGAAAACCTGAAATGTCTGCTAGCCGGAAGTGAAGGTGTCTGACGTCCAGAATGCTGCCCTGTCTGCATTCCATCGTCCAAAACGAGTCTGTGTTCTAGAATGTGCAGGACGGCTGAGTCCTGGAATGTCAGGATTGCTGAAATCTAGAATCCTGGCATGGCGGACCTCTAGAATCGTTAAACGTCTACATTAGGGAAGTGAGGGTGCCTGCCTTCCAGAATCATAAGACGTCTGCATTCTAGAACCGGAATGTGGCTGAGTTCAAGAATCCCTGGGATGCCGGAATTCTGAAACCCTGAAATGTCTGCTAGCTGGAAGGGAAGGTGTCTGAGGTCCCCAATGCTACTATGTCTGCATTCCACCGTCCTAAACGAATCTGTGTTCCTGAACGTGCAGGATGGCTGAGTTCCGGAATGTCAGGACGGCTGAATTCTCGAATCCTGGCATGGCTGACCTGTAGAATCGTTAAACGTCTACATTCCGGAAGTGAGGGTACCTGCCTTCCAGACTCACAAGACGTCTATATTCTAGAACCGGAATGTGGCTGAGTTCTAGAATCCCTGGGATGCCACAATTCTGTAACCCTGAAATGTCTGCTAGCTGGAAGGGAAGGTGTCTGAGTTCCCCAATGCTACTATGTCTGCATTCCACCGTCCTAAACGAATCTGTGTTCCTGAACGTACAGGATGGCTGAGTTCTGGAATGTCAGGACGGCTGAATTCTCGAATCCTGGCATGGCTGACCTCTAGAATCGTTACACGTCTACATTCCTGAAGTGAGGGTGCCTGCCTTCCAGAATCATAAGATGTCTGCATTGTAGAACTGGAATGTGGCTGAATTCTATAATCCCTAGTATGCCAGAATTATGAAACCCCGAAATGCCGGCTAGCCGGAAGTGAAGATGTCTGACGGCCAGAATGCTACTATGTATGCATTCCACTGTCCTAAACGAGTCTGTGTTCTTGAATGTACAGGACGGTTGTGTTCCAGAATGTCAGAATGGCTGAATTCTAGAATCCTGGCATGGCTGACCTCAAGAGTCATTAAACGTCAACATTCCGGAAGTGAGGGTGCCTGCCTTCCATAATCCTAAGACGTCTGCATTGTAGAACCAGAATGTGGCTGATTTCTAGAATCTCTGGGATGCCGGAATTCTGAAACCCTGAAATGTCTTCTAGTCGGAAGTGAAGGTGTCTGACGTCCGGAATGCTGTAATGTCTGCATTCCATCATCCTAAACGAGTCTGTGTCCTACAACGAGCAGGACGGCTGAGTTCCAGAATGTCTGGACGGCTGAATTGTAGAATCCTGGCATGGCTGAACTCTAGAATTGTTAAACGTCTATATTCCGGAACTGAGGGTGCCTGCCTTCCAGAATCATAAGACGTCTGCATTCTAGAACCGGAATGTGGCTGAGTTCTAGAATCCCTGGGATGCCGGAATTCTGAAACCCAGAAATATCTGCTATTCGGAAGTGAAGGTGTCTGACGACTGGAATGCTGTTATGTCTGTATTCCATCGTCCAAAAAGAGTCAGTGTTCTAGAATGTGCAGGACGGCTGAGTTCCGGAATGTCAGGATTGCTGAAATCTAGAATCCTGGCATGGCTGACCTCTAGAATCGTTAAACGTCTGCATTCCAGAAGTGAGGGTGCCTGCCTTCCAGAATCATAAGACGTCTGTATTCTAGAACCGGAATGTGGCTGAGTTCTAGAATCCCTGGGATGCCAGAATTCTGTAACCCTGAAATGTCTGCTAGCTGGAAGGGAAGGTGTCTGAGGTCCGGAATGCTACTGTGTCTGCATTCCACCATGCTAAACGAGTCTGTGTTCTAGAACGTGCAGAACGGCTGTGTTTTGGAATGTCAGGATGGCTGAATTCTACAATCTTGGCATGGCTCACCTCTAGAATCGTTAAACGTCTACATTCCGGAAGGGAGGGTTACTGCCTTTCAGAATGATAAGACATCTGTATTCTACAACGGGAAAGTGGCTGAGTTGTAGAATTCCTGGGATTCCGGAATTCTCATACCCGGAAATGTCTTCTAGCCGGACGTGAAGGTGTCTGACATCCGGAATGCTACTATGTCTGCATTCCACCGTACTAAACGAGTCTGTGTTCTAGAATGTGCTGGACGGCTGAGTTCCAGAATGTCAGAGTGGCTGAATTCTAGAATCCTGGCATGGCTGACCTCTAGAAACGTTAAATGTCTATATTGCGGAGGTGAGGGTGCCTGCCTTCCAGAATCATAAGACGTCTGCATTCTAGAACCGGAATGTGGCTGAGTTCTAGAATCCCTGGGATGCCGGAATTCTGAAGCCCTGAAATGTCTGCTAGCTGGAAGTCAAGATGTCTGACGTCCGGAATGCTACTATGTCTGCATTCCACCGACCTATGTGAGTCTCTCTTCTAGAATGTGCTGGACGGCTGAGTTCCGGAATGTCAGTATGGCAGAATTCTAGAATCCTGGCATGGCTGACCTCCAGAATCATTAAACGTCTACATTCCGGAAGTGAGGGTGCCTGCCTTCCAGAATCATAAGACGTCTGCATTCTAGAACCGGAATGTGGCTGAGTTCTGGAATCCCTGGGATGCCGGAATTCTGAAACCCTGAAATGTCTGCTAGCCGGAAGTGAAGGTGTCTGACGTCCGGAATGCTGCCCTGTCTGCATTCCATCGTCGAAAACGAGTCTGTGTTCTAGAACGTGGAGGACGGCTGAGTTCCGGAATGTCAGGATGGCTGAATTCTAGAATCCTCTCATGGCTGACCTCTAGAATCGTTAAACGTCTACATTCCAGAAGTGAGGGTGCCTCCCTCCCAGAATCATAAGACATCTGCATTCAAGAACCGGAATGTGGCTGAGTTCTAGAATCCCTGGGATGCCGGAATTCTGAAAACCTGAAATGTCTGCTAGCCGGAAGTGAAGGTGTCTGACGTCCGGAATGCTGCCCTGTCTGCATTCCATCGTCCAAAACGAGTCTGTGTTCTAGAATGTGCAGGACGGCTGAGTCCTGGAATGTCAGGATTGCTGAAATCTAGAATCCTGGCATGGCGGACCTCTAGAATCGTTAAACGTCTACATTAGGGAAGTGAGGGTGCCTGCCTTCCAGAAACATAAGACGTCTGCATTCTAGAACCGGAATGTGGCTGAGTTCAAGAATCCCTGGGATGCCGGAATTCTGAAACCCTGAAATGTCTGCTAGCTGGAAGGGAAGGTGTCTGAGGTCCCCAATGCTACTATGTCTGCATTCCACCGTCCTAAACGAATCTGTGTTCCTGAACGTGCAGGATGGCTGAGTTCCGGAATGTCAGGACGGCTGAATTCTCGAATCCTGGCATGGCTGACCTGTAGAATCGTTAAACGTCTACATTCCGGAAGTGAGGGTACCTGCCTTCCAGACTCACAAGACGTCTATATTCTAGAACCGGAATGTGGCTGAGTTCTAGAATCCCTGGGATGCCACAATTCTGTAACCCTGAAATGTCTGCTAGCTGGAAGGGAAGGTGTCTGAGTTCCCCAATGCTACTATGTCTGCATTCCACCGTCCTCAACGAATCTGTGTTCCTGAACGTACAGGATGGCTGAGTTCCGGAATGTCAGGACGGCTGAATTCTCGAATCCTGGCATGGCTGACCTCTAGAATCGTTACACGTCTACATTCCTGAAGTGAGGGTGCCTGCCTTCCAGAATCATAAGATGTCTGCATTGTAGAACTGGAATGTGGCTGAATTCTATAATCCCTAGTATGCCAGAATTATGAAACCCCGAAATGCCGGCTAGCCGGAAGTGAAGATGTCTGACGGCCAGAATGCTACTATGTATGCATTCCACTGTCCTAAACGAGTCTGTGTTCTTGAATGTACAGGACGGTTGTGTTCCAGAATGTCAGAATGGCTGAATTCTAGAATCCTGGCATGGCTGACCTCAAGAGTCATTAAACGTCAACATTCCGGAAGTGAGGGTGCCTGCCTTCCATAATCCTAAGACGTCTGCATTGTAGAACCAGAATGTGGCTGATTTCTAGAATCTCTGGGATGCCGGAATTCTGAAACCCTGAAATGTCTTCTAGTCGGAAGTGAAGGTGTCTGACGTCCGGAATGCTGTAATGTCTGCATTCCATCATCCTAAACGAGTCTGTGTCCTACAACGAGCAGGACGGCTGAGTTCCAGAATGTCTGGACGGCTGAATTGTAGAATCCTGGCATGGCTGAACTCTAGAATTGTTAAACGTCTATATTCCGGAACTGAGGGTGCCTGCCTTCCAGAATCATAAGACGTCTGCATTCTAGAACCGGAATGTTGCTGAGTTCTAGAATCCCTGGGATGCCGGAATTCTGAAACCCAGAAATATCTGCTATTCGGAAGTGAAGGTGTCTGACGACTGGAATGCTGTTATGTCTGTATTCCATCGTCCAAAAAGAGTCAGTGTTCTAGAATGTGCAGGACGGCTGAGTTCCGGAATGTCAGGATTGCTGAAATCTAGAATCCTGGCATGGCTGACCTCTAGAATCCTTAAACGTCTGCATTCCAGAAGTGAGGGTGCCTGCCTTCCAGAATCATAAGACGTCTGTATTCTAGAACTGGAATGTGGCTGAGTTCTAGAATCCCTGGGATGCCAGAATTCTGTAACCCTGAAATGTCTGCTAGCTGGAAGGGAAGGTGTCTGAGGTCGGGAATGCTACTGTGTCTGCATTCCACCATGCTAAACGAGTCTGTGTTCTAGAACGTGCAGAACGGCTGTGTTTTGGAATGTCAGGATGGCTGAATTCTACAATCTTGGCATGGCTCACCTCTAGAATCGTTAAACGTCTACATTCCGGAAGGGAGGGTTACTGCCTTTCAGAATGATAAGACATCTGTATTCTACAACGGGAAAGTGGCTGAGTTGTAGAATTCCTGGGATTCCGGAATTCTCATACCCGGAAATGTCTTCTAGCCGGACATGAAGGTGTCTGACATCCGGAATGCTACTATGTCTGCATTCCACCGTACTAAACGAGTCTGTGTTCTAGAATGTGCTGGACGGCTGAGTTCCAGAATGTCAGAGTGGCTGAATTCTAGAATCCTGGCATGGCTGACCTCTAGAAACGTTAAATGTCTATATTGCGGAGGTGAGGGTGCCTGCCTTCCAGAATCATAAGACGTCTGCATTCTAGAACCGGAATGTGGCTGAGTTCTAGAATCCCTGGGATGCCGGAATTCTGAAGCCCTGAAATGTCTGCTAGCTGGAAGTCAAGATGTCTGACGTCCGGAATGCTACTATGTCTGCATTCCACCGACCTATGTGAGTCTCTCTTCTAGAATGTGCTGGACGGCTGAGTTCCGGAATGTCAGTATGGCAGAATTCTAGAATCCTGGCATGGCTGACCTCCAGAATCATTAAACGTCTACATTCCGGAAGTGAGGGTGCCTGCCTTCCAGAATCATAAGACGTCTGCATTCTAGAACCGGAATGTGGCTGAGTTCTGGAATCCCTGGGATGCCGGAATTCTGAAACCCTGAAATGTCTGCTAGCCGGAAGTGAAGGTGTCTGACGTCCGGAATGCTGCCCTGTCTGCATTCCATCGTCGAAAACGAGTCTGTGTTCTAGAACGTGGAGGACGGCTGAGTTCCGGAATGTCAGGATGGCTGAATTCTAGAATCCTCTCATGGCTGACCTCTAGAATCGTTAAACGTCTACATTCCAGAAGTGAGGGTGCCTCCCTCCCAGAATCATAAGACATCTGCATTCAAGAACCGGAATGTGGCTGAGTTCTAGAATCCCTGGGATGCCGGAATTCTGAAAACCTGAAATGTCTGCTAGCCGGAAGTGAAGGTGTCTGACGTCCGGAATGCTGCCCTGTCTGCATTCCATCGTCCAAAACGAGTCTGTGTTCTAGAATGTGCAGGACGGCTGAGTCCTGGAATGTCAGGATTGCTGAAATCTAGAATCCTGGCATGGCGGACCTCTAGAATCGTTAAACGTCTACATTAGGGAAGTGAGGGTGCCTGCCTTCCAGAATCATAAGACGTCTGCATTCTAGAACCGGAATGTGGCTGAGTTCAAGAATCCCTGGGATGCCGGAATTCTGAAACCCTGAAATGTCTGCTAGCTGGAAGGGAAGGTGTCTGAGGTCCCCAATGCTACTATGTCTGCATTCCACCGTCCTAAACGAATCTGTGTTCCTGAACGTGCAGGATGGCTGAGTTCCGGAATGTCAGGACGGCTGAATTCTCGAATCCTGGCATGGCTGACCTGTAGAATCGTTAAACGTCTACATTCCGGAAGTGAGGGTACCTGCCTTCCAGACTCACAAGACGTCTATATTCTAGAACCGGAATGTGGCTGAGTTCTAGAATCCCTGGGATGCCACAATTCTGTAACCCTGAAATGTCTGCTAGCTGGAAGGGAAGGTGTCTGAGTTCCCCAATGCTACTATGTCTGCATTCCACCGTCCTAAACGAATCTGTGTTCCTGAACGTACAGGATGGCTGAGTTCTGGAATGTCAGGACGGCTGAATTCTCGAATCCTGGCATGGCTGACCTCTAGAATCGTTACACGTCTACATTCCTGAAGTGAGGGTGCCTGCCTTCCAGAATCATAAGATGTCTGCATTGTAGAACTGGAATGTGGCTGAATTCTATAATCCCTAGTATGCCAGAATTATGAAACCCCGAAATGCCGGCTAGCCGGAAGTGAAGATGTCTGACGGCCAGAATGCTACTATGTATGCATTCCACTGTCCTAAACGAGTCTGTGTTCTTGAATGTACAGGACGGTTGTGTTCCAGAATGTCAGAATGGCTGAATTCTAGAATCCTGGCATGGCTGACCTCAAGAGTCATTAAACGTCAACATTCCGGAAGTGAGGGTGCCTGCCTTCCATAATCCTAAGACGTCTGCATTGTAGAACCAGAATGTGGCTGATTTCTAGAATCTCTGGGATGCCGGAATTCTGAAACCCTGAAATGTCTTCTAGTCGGAAGTGAAGGTGTCTGACGTCCGGAATGCTGTAATGTCTGCATTCCATCATCCTAAACGAGTCTGTGTCCTACAACGAGCAGGACGGCTGAGTTCCAGAATGTCTGGACGGCTGAATTGTAGAATCCTGGCATGGCTGAACTCTAGAATTGTTAAACGTCTATATTCCGGAACTGAGGGTGCCTGCCTTCCAGAATCATAAGACGTCTGCATTCTAGAACCGGAATGTGGCTGAGTTCTAGAATCCCTGGGATGCCGGAATTCTGAAACCCAGAAATATCTGCTATTCGGAAGTGAAGGTGTCTGACGACTGGAATGCTGTTATGTCTGTATTCCATCGTCCAAAAAGAGTCAGTGTTCTAGAATGTGCAGGACGGCTGAGTTCCGGAATGTCAGGATTGCTGAAATCTAGAATCCTGGCATGGCTGACCTCTAGAATCGTTAAACGTCTGCATTCCAGAAGTGAGGGTGCCTGCCTTCCAGAATCATAAGACGTCTGTATTCTAGAACCGGAATGTGGCTGAGTTCTAGAATCCCTGGGATGCCAGAATTCTGTAACCCTGAAATGTCTGCTAGCTGGAAGGGAAGGTGTCTGAGGTCGGGAATGCTACTGTGTCTGCATTCCACCATGCTAAACGAGTCTGTGTTCTAGAACGTGCAGAACGGCTGTGTTTTGGAATGTCAGGATGGCTGAATTCTACAATCTTGGCATGGCTCACCTCTAGAATCGTTAAACGTCTACATTCCGGAAGGGAGGGTTACTGCCTTTCAGAATGATAAGACATCTGTATTCTACAACGGGAAAGTGGCTGAGTTGTAGAATTCCTGGGATTCCGGAATTCTCATACCCGGAAATGTCTTCTAGCCGGACGTGAAGGTGTCTGACATCCGGAATGCTACTATGTCTGCATTCCACCGTACTAAACGAGTCTGTGTTCTAGAATGTGCTGGACGGCTGAGTTCCAGAATGTCAGAGTGGCTGAATTCTAGAATCCTGGCATGGCTGACCTCTAGAAACGTTAAATGTCTATATTGCGGAGGTGAGGGTGCCTGCCTTCCAGAATCATAAGACGTCTGCATTCTAGAACCGGAATGTGGCTGAGTTCTAGAATCCCTGGGATGCCGGAATTCTGAAGCCCTGAAATGTCTGCTAGCTGGAAGTCAAGATGTCTGACGTCCGGAATGCTACTATGTCTGCATTCCACCGACCTATGTGAGTCTCTCTTCTAGAATGTGCTGGACGGCTGAGTTCCGGAATGTCAGTATGGCAGAATTCTAGAATCCTGGCATGGCTGACCTCCAGAATCATTAAACGTCTACATTCCGGAAGTGAGGGTGCCTGCCTTCCAGAATCATAAGACGTCTGCATTCTAGAACCGGAATGTGGCTGAGTTCTGGAATCCCTGGGATGCCGGAATTCTGAAACCCTGAAATGTCTGCTAGCCGGAAGTGAAGGTGTCTGACGTCCGGAATGCTGCCCTGTCTGCATTCCATCGTCGAAAACGAGTCTGTGTTCTAGAACGTGGAGGACGGCTGAGTTCCGGAATGTCAGGATGGCTGAATTCTAGAATCCTCTCATGGCTGACCTCTAGAATCGTTAAACGTCTACATTCCAGAAGTGAGGGTGCCTCCCTCCCAGAATCATAAGACATCTGCATTCAAGAACCGGAATGTGGCTGAGTTCTAGAATCCCTGGGATGCCGGAATTCTGAAAACCTGAAATGTCTGCTAGCCGGAAGTGAAGGTGTCTGACGTCCGGAATGCTGCCCTGTCTGCATTCCATCGTCCAAAACGAGTCTGTGTTCTAGAATGTGCAGGACGGCTGAGTCCTGGAATGTCAGGATTGCTGAAATCTAGAATCCTGGCATGGCGGACCTCTAGAATCGTTAAACGTCTACATTAGGGAAGTGAGGGTGCCTGCCTTCCAGAAACATAAGACGTCTGCATTCTAGAACCGGAATGTGGCTGAGTTCAAGAATCCCTGGGATGCCGGAATTCTGAAACCCTGAAATGTCTGCTAGCTGGAAGGGAAGGTGTCTGAGGTCCCCAATGCTACTATGTCTGCATTCCACCGTCCTAAACGAATCTGTGTTCCTGAACGTGCAGGATGGCTGAGTTCCGGAATGTCAGGACGGCTGAATTCTCGAATCCTGGCATGGCTGACCTGTAGAATCGTTAAACGTCTACATTCCGGAAGTGAGGGTACCTGCCTTCCAGACTCACAAGACGTCTATATTCTAGAACCGGAATGTGGCTGAGTTCTAGAATCCCTGGGATGCCACAATTCTGTAACCCTGAAATGTCTGCTAGCTGGAAGGGAAGGTGTCTGAGTTCCCCAATGCTACTATGTCTGCATTCCACCGTCCTCAACGAATCTGTGTTCCTGAACGTACAGGATGGCTGAGTTCCGGAATGTCAGGACGGCTGAATTCTCGAATCCTGGCATGGCTGACCTCTAGAATCGTTACACGTCTACATTCCTGAAGTGAGGGTGCCTGCCTTCCAGAATCATAAGATGTCTGCATTGTAGAACTGGAATGTGGCTGAATTCTATAATCCCTAGTATGCCAGAATTATGAAACCCCGAAATGCCGGCTAGCCGGAAGTGAAGATGTCTGACGGCCAGAATGCTACTATGTATGCATTCCACTGTCCTAAACGAGTCTGTGTTCTTGAATGTACAGGACGGTTGTGTTCCAGAATGTCAGAATGGCTGAATTCTAGAATCCTGGCATGGCTGACCTCAAGAGTCATTAAACGTCAACATTCCGGAAGTGAGGGTGCCTGCCTTCCATAATCCTAAGACGTCTGCATTGTAGAACCAGAATGTGGCTGATTTCTAGAATCTCTGGGATGCCGGAATTCTGAAACCCTGAAATGTCTTCTAGTCGGAAGTGAAGGTGTCTGACGTCCGGAATGCTGTAATGTCTGCATTCCATCATCCTAAACGAGTCTGTGTCCTACAACGAGCAGGACGGCTGAGTTCCAGAATGTCTGGACGGCTGAATTGTAGAATCCTGGCATGGCTGAACTCTAGAATTGTTAAACGTCTATATTCCGGAACTGAGGGTGCCTGCCTTCCAGAATCATAAGACGTCTGCATTCTAGAACCGGAACGTTGCTGAGTTCTAGAATCCCTGGGATGCCGGAATTCTGAAACCCAGAAATATCTGCTATTCGGAAGTGAAGGTGTCTGACGACTGGAATGCTGTTATGTCTGTATTCCATCGTCCAAAAAGAGTCAGTGTTCTAGAATGTGCAGGACGGCTGAGTTCCGGAATGTCAGGATTGCTGAAATCTAGAATCATGGCATGGCTGACCTCTAGAATCGTTAAACGTCTGCATTCCAGAAGTGAGGGTGCCTGCCTTCCAGAATCATAAGACGTCTGTATTCTAGAACCGGAATGTGGCTGAGTTCTAGAATCCCTGGGATGCCAGAATTCTGTAACCCTGAAATGTCTGCTAGCTGGAAGGGAAGGTGTCTGAGGTCGGGAATGCTACTGTGTCTGCATTCCACCATGCTAAACGAGTCTGTGTTCTAGAACGTGCAGAACGGCTGTGTTTTGGAATGTCAGGATGGCTGAATTCTACAATCTTGGCATGGCTGACCTCTAGAATCGTTAAACGTCTACATTCCGGAAGGGAGGGTTACTGCCTTTCAGAATGATAAGACATCTGTATTCTACAACGGGAAAGTGGCTGAGTTGTAGAATTCCTGGGATTCCGGAATTCTCATACCCGGAAATGTCTTCTAGCCGGACATGAAGGTGTCTGACATCCGGAATGCTACTATGTCTGCATTCCACCGTACTAAACGAGTCTGTGTTCTAGAATGTGCTGGAAGGCTGAGTTCCAGAATGTCAGAGTGGCTGAATTCTAGAATCCTGGCATGGCTGACCTCTAGAAACGTTAAATGTCTATATTGCGGAGGTGAGGGTGCCTGCCTTCCAGAATCATAAGACGTCTGCATTCTAGAACCGGAATGTGGCTGAGTTCTAGAATCCCTGGGATGCCGGAATTCTGAAGCCCTGAAATGTCTGCTAGCTGGAAGTCAAGATGTCTGACGTCCGGAATGCTACTATGTCTGCATTCCACCGACCTATGTGAGTCTCTCTTCTAGAATGTGCTGGACGGCTGAGTTCCGGAATGTCAGTATGGCAGAATTCTAGAATCCTGGCATGGCTGACCTCCAGAATCATTAAACGTCTACATTCCGGAAGTGAGGGTGCCTGCCTTCCAGAATCATAAGACGTCTGCATTCTAGAACCGGAATGTGGCTGAGTTCTGGAATCCCTGGGATGCCGGAATTCTGAAACCCTGAAATGTCTGCTAGCCGGAAGTGAAGGTGTCTGACGTCCGGAATGCTGCCCTGTCTGCATTCCATCGTCGAAAACGAGTCTGTGTTCTAGAACGTGGAGGACGGCTGAGTTCCGGAATGTCAGGATGGCTGAATTCTAGAATCCTCTCATGACTGACCTCTAGAATCGTTAAACGTCTACATTCCAGAAGTGAGGGTGCCTCCCTCCCAGAATCATAAGACATCTGCATTCAAGAACCGGAATGTGGCTGAGTTCTAGAATCCCTGGGATGCCGGAATTCTGAAAACCTGAAATGTCTGCTAGCCGGAAGTGAAGGTGTCTGACGTCCGGAATGCTGCCCTGTCTGCATTCCATCGTCCAAAACGAGTCTGTGTTCTAGAATGTGCAGGACGGCTGAGTCCTGGAATGTCAGGATTGCTGAAATCTAGAATCCTGGCATGGCGGACCTCTAGAATCGTTAAACGTCTACATTAGGGAAGTGAGGGTGCCTGCCTTCCAGAATCATAAGACGTCTGCATTCTAGAACCGGAATGTGGCTGAGTTCAAGAATCCCTGGGATGCCGGAATTCTGAAACCCTGAAATGTCTGCTAGCTGGAAGGGAAGGTGTCTGAGGTCCCCAATGCTACTATGTCTGCATTCCACCGTCCTAAACGAATCTGTGTTCCTGAACGTGCAGGATGGCTGAGTTCCGGAATGTCAGGACGGCTGAATTCTCGAATCCTGGCATGGCTGACCTGTAGAATCGTTAAACGTCTACATTCCGGAAGTGAGGGTACCTACCTTCCAGACTCACAAGACGTCTATATTCTAGAACCGGAATGTGGCTGAGTTCTAGAATCCCTGGGATGCCAGAATTCTGTAACCCTGAAATGTCTGCTAGCTGGAAGGGAAGGTGTCTGAGTTCCCCAATGCTACTATGTCTGCATTCCACCGTCCTAAACGAATCTGTGTTCCTGAACGTACAGGATGGCTGAGTTCCGGAATGTCAGGACGGCTGAATTCTCGAATCCTGGCATGGCTGACCTCTAGAATCGTTACACGTCTACATTCCTGAAGTGAGGGTGCCTGCCTTCCAGAATCATAAGATGTCTGCATTGTAGAACTGGAATGTGGCTGAATTCTATAATCCCTAGTATGCCAGAATTATGAAACCCCGAAATGCCGGCTAGCCGGAAGTGAAGATGTCTGACGGCCAGAATGCTACTATGTATGCATTCCACTGTCCTAAACGAGTCTGTGTTCTTGAATGTACAGGACGGTTGTGTTCCAGAATGTCAGAATGGCTGAATTCTAGAATCCTGGCATGGCTGACCTCAAGAGTCATTAAACGTCAACATTCCGGAAGTGAGGGTGCCTGCCTTCCATAATCCTAAGACGTCTGCATTGTAGAACCAGAATGTGGCTGATTTCTAGAATCTCTGGGATGCCGGAATTCTGAAACCCTGAAATGTCTTCTAGTCGGAAGTGAAGGTGTCTGACGTCCGGAATGCTGTAATGTCTGCATTCCATCATCCTAAACGAGTCTGTGTCCTACAACGAGCAGGACGGCTGAGTTCCAGAATGTCTGGACGGCTGAATTGTAGAATCCTGGCATGGCTGAACTCTACAATTGTTAAACGTCTATATTCCGGAACTGAGGGTGCCTGCCTTCCAGAATCATAAGACGTCTGCATTCTAGAACCGGAATGTTGCTGAGTTCTAGAATCCCTGGGATGCCGGAATTCTGAAACCCAGAAATATCTGCTATTCGGAAGTGAAGGTGTCTGACGACTGGAATGCTGTTATGTCTGTATTCCATCGTCCAAAAAGAGTCAGTGTTCTAGAATGTGCAGGACGGCTGAGTTCCGGAATGTCAGGATTGCTGAAATCTAGAATCCTGGCATGGCTGACCTCTAGAATCGTTAAACGTCTGCATTCCAGAAGTGAGGGTGCCTGCCTTCCAGAATCATAAGACGTCTGTATTCTAGAACCGGAATGTGGCTGAGTTCTAGAATCCCTGGGATGCCAGAATTCTGTAACCCTGAAATGTCTGCTAGCTGGAAGGGAAGGTGTCTGAGGTCGGGAATGCTACTGTGTCTGCATTCCACCATGCTAAACGAGTCTGTGTTCTAGAACGTGCAGAACGGCTGTGTTTTGGAATGTCAGGATGGCTGAATTCTACAATCCTGGCATGGCTCACCTCTAGAATCGTTAAACATCTACATTCCGGAAGGGAGGGTTACTGCCTTTCAGAATGATAAGACATCTGTATTCTACAACGGGAAAGTGGCTGAGTTGTAGAATTCCTGGGATTCCGGAATTCTCATACCCGGAAATGTCTTCTAGCCGGACGTGAAGGTGTCTGACATCCGGAATGCTACTATGTCTGCATTCCACCGTACTAAACGAGTCTGTGTTCTAGAATGTGCTGGACGGCTGAGTTCCAGAATGTCAGAGTGGCTGAATTCTAGAATCCTGGCATGGCTGACCTCTAGAAACGTTAAATGTCTATATTGCGGAGGTGAGGGTGCCTGCCTTCCAGAATCATAAGACGTCTGCATTCTAGAACCGGAATGTGGCTGAGTTCTAGAATCCCTGGGATGCCGGAATTCTGAAGCCCTGAAATGTCTGCTAGCTGGAAGTCAAGATGTCTGACGTCCGGAATGCTACTATGTCTGCATTCCACCGACCTATGTGAGTCTCTCTTCTAGAATGTGCTGGACGGCTGAGTTCCGGAATGTCAGTATGGCAGAATTCTAGAATCCTGGCATGGCTGACCTCCAGAATCATTAAACGTCTACATTCCGGAAGTGAGGGTGCCTGCCTTCCAGAATCATAAGACGTCTGCATTCTAGAACCGGAATGTGGCTGAGTTCTGGAATCCCTGGGATGCCGGAATTCTGAAACCCTGAAATGTCTGCTAGCCGGAAGTGAAGGTGTCTGACGTCCGGAATGCTGCCCTGTCTGCATTCCATCGTCGAAAACGAGTCTGTGTTCTAGAACGTGGAGGACGGCTGAGTTCCGGAATGTCAGGATGGCTGAATTCTAGAATCCTCTCATGGCTGACCTCTAGAATCGTTAAACGTCTACATTCCAGAAGTGAGGGTGCCTCCCTCCCAGAATCATAAGACATCTGCATTCAAGAACCGGAATGTGGCTGAGTTCTAGAATCCCTGGGATGCCGGAATTCTGAAAACCTGAAATGTCTGCTAGCCGGAAGTGAAGGTGTCTGACGTCCGGAATGCTGCCCTGTCTGCATTCCATCGTCCAAAACGAGTCTGTGTTCTAGAATGTGCAGGACGGCTGAGTCCTGGAATGTCAGGATTGCTGAAATCTAGAATCCTGGCATGGCGGACCTCTAGAATCGTTAAACGTCTACATTAGGGAAGTGAGGGTGCCTGCCTTCCAGAAACATAAGACGTCTGCATTCTAGAACCGGAATGTGGCTGAGTTCAAGAATCCCTGGGATGCCGGAATTCTGAAACCCTGAAATGTCTGCTAGCTGGAAGGGAAGGTGTCTGAGGTCCCCAATGCTACTATGTCTGCATTCCACCGTCCTAAACGAATCTGTGTTCCTGAACGTGCAGGATGGCTGAGTTCCGGAATGTCAGGACGGCTGAATTCTCGAATCCTGGCATGGCTGACCTGTAGAATCGTTAAACGTCTACATTCCGGAAGTGAGGGTACCTGCCTTCCAGACTCACAAGACGTCTATATTCTAGAACCGGAATGTGGCTGAGTTCTAGAATCCCTGGGATGCCACAATTCTGTAACCCTGAAATGTCTGCTAGCTGGAAGGGAAGGTGTCTGAGTTCCCCAATGCTACTATGTCTGCATTCCACCGTCCTCAACGAATCTGTGTTCCTGAACGTACAGGATGGCTGAGTTCCGGAATGTCAGGACGGCTGAATTCTCGAATCCTGGCATGGCTGACCTCTAGAATCGTTACACGTCTACATTCCTGAAGTGAGGGTGCCTGCCTTCCAGAATCATAAGATGTCTGCATTGTAGAACTGGAATGTGGCTGAATTCTATAATCCCTAGTATGCCAGAATTATGAAACCCCGAAATGCCGGCTAGCCGGAAGTGAAGATGTCTGACGGCCAGAATGCTACTATGTATGCATTCCACTGTCCTAAACGAGTCTGTGTTCTTGAATGTACAGGACGGTTGTGTTCCAGAATGTCAGAATGGCTGAATTCTAGAATCCTGGCATGGCTGACCTCAAGAGTCATTAAACGTCAACATTCCGGAAGTGAGGGTGCCTGCCTTCCATAATCCTAAGACGTCTGCATTGTAGAACCAGAATGTGGCTGATTTCTAGAATCTCTGGGATGCCGGAATTCTGAAACCCTGAAATGTCTTCTAGTCGGAAGTGAAGGTGTCTGACGTCCGGAATGCTGTAATGTCTGCATTCCATCATCCTAAACGAGTCTGTGTCCTACAACGAGCAGGACGGCTGAGTTCCAGAATGTCTGGACGGCTGAATTGTAGAATCCTGGCATGGCTGAACTCTAGAATTGTTAAACGTCTATATTCCGGAACTGAGGGTGCCTGCCTTCCAGAATCATAAGACGTCTGCATTCTAGAACCGGAACGTTGCTGAGTTCTAGAATCCCTGGGATGCCGGAATTCTGAAACCCAGAAATATCTGCTATTCGGAAGTGAAGGTGTCTGACGACTGGAATGCTGTTATGTCTGTATTCCATCGTCCAAAAAGAGTCAGTGTTCTAGAATGTGCAGGACGGCTGAGTTCCGGAATGTCAGGATTGCTGAAATCTAGAATCCTGGCATGGCTGACCTCTAGAATCGTTAAACGTCTGCATTCCAGAAGTGAGGGTGCCTGCCTTCCAGAATCATAAGACGTCTGTATTCTAGAACCGGAATGTGGCTGAGTTCTAGAATCCCTGGGATGCCAGAATTCTGTAACCCTGAAATGTCTGCTAGCTGGAAGGGAAGGTGTCTGAGGTCGGGAATGCTACTGTGTCTGCATTCCACCATGCTAAACGAGTCTGTGTTCTAGAACGTGCAGAACGGCTGTGTTTTGGAATGTCAGGATGGCTGAATTCTACAATCTTGGCATGGCTGACCTCTAGAATCGTTAAACGTCTACATTCCGGAAGGGAGGGTTACTGCCTTTCAGAATGATAAGACATCTGTATTCTACAACGGGAAAGTGGCTGAGTTGTAGAATTCCTGGGATTCCGGAATTCTCATACCCGGAAATGTCTTCTAGCCGGACATGAAGGTGTCTGACATCCGGAATGCTACTATGTCTGCATTCCACCGTACTAAACGAGTCTGTGTTCTAGAATGTGCTGGAAGGCTGAGTTCCAGAATGTCAGAGTGGCTGAATTCTAGAATCCTGGCATGGCTGACCTCTAGAAACGTTAAATGTCTATATTGCGGAGGTGAGGGTGCCTGCCTTCCAGAATCATAAGACGTCTGCATTCTAGAACCGGAATGTGGCTGAGTTCTAGAATCCCTGGGATGCCGGAATTCTGAAGCCCTGAAATGTCTGCTAGCTGGAAGTCAAGATGTCTGACGTCCGGAATGCTACTATGTCTGCATTCCACCGACCTATGTGAGTCTCTCTTCTAGAATGTGCTGGACGGCTGAGTTCCGGAATGTCAGTATGGCAGAATTCTAGAATCCTGGCATGGCTGACCTCCAGAATCATTAAACGTCTACATTCCGGAAGTGAGGGTGCCTGCCTTCCAGAATCATAAGACGTCTGCATTCTAGAACCGGAATGTGGCTGAGTTCTGGAATCCCTGGGATGCCGGAATTCTGAAACCCTGAAATGTCTGCTAGCCGGAAGTGAAGGTGTCTGACGTCCGGAATGCTGCCCTGTCTGCATTCCATCGTCGAAAACGAGTCTGTGTTCTAGAACGTGGAGGACGGCTGAGTTCCGGAATGTCAGGATGGCTGAATTCTAGAATCCTCTCATGGCTGACCTCTAGAATCGTTAAACGTCTACATTCCAGAAGTGAGGGTGCCTCCCTCCCAGAATCATAAGACATCTGCATTCAAGAACCGGAATGTGGCTGAGTTCTAGAATCCCTGGGATGCCGGAATTCTGAAAACCTGAAATGTCTGCTAGCCGGAAGTGAAGGTGTCTGACGTCCGGAATGCTGCCCTGTCTGCATTCCATCGTCCAAAACGAGTCTGTGTTCTAGAATGTGCAGGACGGCTGAGTCCTGGAATGTCAGGATTGCTGAAATCTAGAATCCTGGCATGGCGGACCTCTAGAATCGTTAAACGTCTACATTAGGGAAGTGAGGGTGCCTGCCTTCCAGAATCATAAGACGTCTGCATTCTAGAACCGGAATGTGGCTGAGTTCAAGAATCCCTGGGATGCCGGAATTCTGAAACCCTGAAATGTCTGCTAGCTGGAAGGGAAGGTGTCTGAGGTCCCCAATGCTACTATGTCTGCATTCCACCGTCCTAAACGAATCTGTGTTCCTGAACGTGCAGGATGGCTGAGTTCCGGAATGTCAGGACGGCTGAATTCTCGAATCCTGGCATGGCTGACCTGTAGAATCGTTAAACGTCTACATTCCGGAAGTGAGGGTACCTACCTTCCAGACTCACAAGACGTCTATATTCTAGAACCGGAATGTGGCTGAGTTCTAGAATCCCTGGGATGCCAGAATTCTGTAACCCTGAAATGTCTGCTAGCTGGAAGGGAAGGTGTCTGAGTTCCCCAATGCTACTATGTCTGCATTCCACCGTCCTAAACGAATCTGTGTTCCTGAACGTACAGGATGGCTGAGTTCCGGAATGTCAGGACGGCTGAATTCTCGAATCCTGGCATGGCTGACCTCTAGAATCGTTACACGTCTACATTCCTGAAGTGAGGGTGCCTGCCTTCCAGAATCATAAGATGTCTGCATTGTAGAACTGGAATGTGGCTGAATTCTATAATCCCTAGTATGCCAGAATTATGAAACCCCGAAATGCCGGCTAGCCGGAAGTGAAGATGTCTGACGGCCAGAATGCTACTATGTATGCATTCCACTGTCCTAAACGAGTCTGTGTTCTTGAATGTACAGGACGGTTGTGTTCCAGAATGTCAGAATGGCTGAATTCTAGAATCCTGGCATGGCTGACCTCAAGAGTCATTAAACGTCAACATTCCGGAAGTGAGGGTGCCTGCCTTCCATAATCCTAAGACGTCTGCATTGTAGAACCAGAATGTGGCTGATTTCTAGAATCTCTGGGATGCCGGAATTCTGAAACCCTGAAATGTCTTCTAGTCGGAAGTGAAGGTGTCTGACGTCCGGAATGCTGTAATGTCTGCATTCCATCATCCTAAACGAGTCTGTGTCCTACAACGAGCAGGACGGCTGAGTTCCAGAATGTCTGGACGGCTGAATTGTAGAATCCTGGCATGGCTGAACTCTAGAATTGTTAAACGTCTATATTCCGGAACTGAGGGTGCCTGCCTTCCAGAATCATAAGACGTCTGCATTCTAGAACCGGAATGTTGCTGAGTTCTAGAATCCCTGGGATGCCGGAATTCTGAAACCCAGAAATATCTGCTATTCGGAAGTGAAGGTGTCTGACGACTGGAATGCTGTTATGTCTGTATTCCATCGTCCAAAAAGAGTCAGTGTTCTAGAATGTGCAGGACGGCTGAGTTCCGGAATGTCAGGATTGCTGAAATCTAGAATCCTGGCATGGCTGACCTCTAGAATCGTTAAACGTCTGCATTCCAGAAGTGAGGGTGCCTGCCTTCCAGAATCATAAGACGTCTGTATTCTAGAACCGGAATGTGGCTGAGTTCTAGAATCCCTGGGATGCCAGAATTCTGTAACCCTGAAATGTCTGCTAGCTGGAAGGGAAGGTGTCTGAGGTCGGGAATGCTACTGTGTCTGCATTCCACCATGCTAAACGAGTCTGTGTTCTAGAACGTGCAGAACGGCTGTGTTTTGGAATGTCAGGATGGCTGAATTCTACAATCCTGGCATGGCTCACCTCTAGAATCGTTAAACATCTACATTCCGGAAGGGAGGGTTACTGCCTTTCAGAATGATAAGACATCTGTATTCTACAACGGGAAAGTGGCTGAGTTGTAGAATTCCTGGGATTCCGGAATTCTCATACCCTGAAATGTCTTCTAGCCGGACATGAAGGTGTCTGACATCCGGAATGCTACTATGTCTGCATTCCACCGTACTAAACGAGTCTGTGTTCTAGAATGTGCTGGAAGGCTGAGTTTTAGAATGTCAGAGTGGCTGAATTCTAGAATCCTGGCATGGCTGACCTCTAGAAACGTTAAATGTCTATATTGCGGAGGTGAGGGTGCCTGCCTTCCAGAATCATAAGACGTCTGCATTCTAGAACCGGAATGTGGCTGAGTTCTAGAATCCCTGGGATGCCGGAATTCTGAAGCCCTGAAATGTCTACTAGCTGGAAGTCAAGATGTCTGATGTCCGGAATGCTACTACGTCTGCATTCCACCGACCTATGTGAGTCTCTCTTCTAGAATGTGCTGGACGGCTGAGTTCCGGAATGTCAGTATGGCAGAATTCTAGAATCCTGGCATGGCTGACCTCCAGAATCATTAAACGTCTACATTCCGGAAGTGAGGGTGCCTGCCTTCCAGAATCATAAGACGTCTGCATTCTAAAACCGGAATGTGGCTGAGTTCTGGAATCCCTGGGATGCCGGAATTCTGAAACCCTGAAATGTCTGCTAGCCGGAAGTGAAGGTGTCTGACGTCCGGAATGCTGCCCTGTCTGCATTCCATCGTCGAAAACGAGTCTGTGTTCTAGAACGTGGAGGACGGCTGAGTTCCGGAATGTCAGGATGGCTGAATTCTAGAATCCTCTCATGGCTGACCTCTAGAATCGTTAAACGTCTACATTCCAGAAGTGAGGGTGCCTCCCTCCCAGAATCATAAGACATCTGCATTCAAGAACCGGAATGTGGCTGAGTTCTAGAATCCCTGGGATGCCGGAATTCTGAAAACCTGAAATGTCTGCTAGCCGGAAGTGAAGGTGTCTGACGTCCGGAATGCTGCCCTGTCTGCATTCCATCGTCCAAAACGAGTCTGTGTTCTAGAATGTGCAGGACGGCTGAGTCCTGGAATGTCAGGATTGCTGAAATCTAGAATCCTGGCATGGCGGACCTCTAGAATCGTTAAACGTCTACATTAGGGAAGTGAGGGTGCATGCCTTCCAGAAACATAAGACGTCTGCATTCTAGAACCGGAATGTGGCTGAGTTCAAGAATCCCTGGGATGCCGGAATTCTGAAACCCTGAAATGTCTGCTAGCTGGAAGGGAAGGTGTCTGAGGTCCCCAATGCTACTATGTCTGCATTCCACCGTCCTAAACGAATCTGTGTTCCTGAACGTGCAGGATGGCTGAGTTCCGGAATGTCAGGACGGCTGAATTCTCGAATCCTGGCATGGCTGACCTGTAGAATCGTTAAACGTCTACATTCCGGAAGTGAGGGTACCGGCCTTCCAGACTCACAAGACGTCTATATTCTAGAACCGGAATGTGGCTGAGTTCTAGAATCCCTGGGATGCCACAATTCTGTAACCCTGAAATGTCTGCTAGCTGGAAGGGAAGGTGTCTGAGTTCCCCAATGCTACTATGTCTGCATTCCACTGTCCTCAACGAATCTGTGTTCCTGAACGTACAGGATGGCTGAGTTCCGGAATGTCAGGACGGCTGAATTCTCGAATCCTGGCATGGCTGACCTCTAGAATCGTTACACGTCTACATTCCTGAAGTGAGGGTGCCTGCCTTCCAGAATCATAAGATGTCTGCATTGTAGAACTGGAATGTGGCTGAATTCTATAATCCCTAGTATGCCAGAATTATGAAACCCCGAAATGCCGGCTAGCCGGAAGTGAAGATGTCTGACGGCCAGAATGCTACTATGTATGCATTCCACTGTCCTAAACGAGTCTGTGTTCTTGAATGTACAGGACGGTTGTGTTCCAGAATGTCAGAATGGCTGAATTCTAGAATCCTGGCATGGCTGACCTCAAGAGTCATTAAACGTCAACATTCCGGAAGTGAGGGTGCCTGCCTTCCATAATCCTAAGACGTCTGCATTGTAGAACCAGAATGTGGCTGATTTCTAGAATCTCTGGGATGCCGGAATTCTGAAACCCTGAAATGTCTTCTAGTCGGAAGTGAAGGTGTCTGACGTCCGGAATGCTGTAATGTCTGCATTCCACCATCCTAAACGAGTCTGTGTCCTACAACGAGCAGGACGGCTGAGTTCCAGAATGTCTGGACGGCTGAATTGTAGAATCCTGGCATGGCTGAACTCTAGAATTGTTAAACGTCTATATTCCGGAACTGAGGGTGCCTGCCTTCCAGAATCATAAGACGTCTGCATTCTAGAACCGGAATGTTGCTGAGTTCTAGAATCCCTGGGATGCCGGAATTCTGAAACCCAGAAATATCTGCTATTCGGAAGTGAAGGTGTCTGACGACTGGAATGCTGTTATGTCTGTATTCCATCGTCCAAAAAGAGTCAGTGTTCTAGAATGTGCAGGACGGCTGAGTTCCGGAATGTCAGGATTGCTGAAATCTAGAATCCTGGCATGGCTGACCTCTAGAATCGTTAAACGTCTGCATTCCAGAAGTGAGGGTGCCTGCCTTCCAGAATCATAAGACGTCTGTATTCTAGAACCGGAATGTGGCTGAGTTCTAGAATCCCTGGGATGCCAGAATTCTGTAACCCTGAAATGTCTGCTAGCTGGAAGGGAAGGTGTCTGAGGTCGGGAATGCTACTGTGTCTGCATTCCACCATGCTAAACGAGTCTGTGTTCTAGAACGTGCAGAACGGCTGTGTTTTGGAATGTCAGGATGGCTGAATTCTACAATCTTGGCATGGCTCACCTCTAGAATCATTAAACGTCTACATTCCGGAAGGGAGGGTTACTGCCTTTCAGAATGATAAGACATCTGTATTCTACAACGGGAAAGTGGCTGAGTTGTAGAATTCCTGGGATTCCGGAATTCTCATACCCTGAAATGTCTTCTAGCCGGACATGAAGGTGTCTGACATCCGGAATGCTACTATGTCTGCATTCCACCGTACTAAATGACTCTGTGTTCTAGAATGTGCTGGAAGGCTGAGTTCCAGAATGTCAGAGTGGCTGAATTCTAGAATCCTGGCATGGCTGACCTCTAGAAACGTTAAATGTCTATATTGCGGAGGTGAGGGTGCCTGCCTTCCAGAATCATAAGACGTCTGCATTCTAGAACCGGAATGTGGCTGAGTTCTAGAATCCCTGGGATGCCGGAATTCTGAAGCCCTGAAATGTCTGCTAGCTGGAAGTCAAGATGTCTGACGTCCGGAATGCTACTATGTCTGCATTCCACCGACCTATGTGAGTCTCTCTTCTAGAATGTGCTGGACGGCTGAGTTCCGGAATGTCAGTATGGCAGAATTCTAGAATCCTGGCATGGCTGACCTCCAGAATCATTAAACGTCTACATTCCGGAAGTGAGGGTGCCTGACTTCCAGAATCATAAGACGTCTGCATTCTAGAACCGGAATGTGGCTGAGTTCTGGAATCCCTGGGATGCTGGAATTCTGAAACCCTGAAATGTCTGCTAGCCGGAAGTGAAGGTGTCTGACGTCCGGAATGCTGCCCTGTCTGCATTCCATCGTCGAAAACGAGTCTGTGTTCTAGAACGTGGAGGACGGCTGAGTTCCAGAATGTCAGGATGGCTGAATTCTAGAATCCTCTCATGGCTGACCTCTAGAATCGTTAAACGTCTACATTCCAGAAGTGAGGGTGCCTCCCTCCCAGAATCATAAGACATCTGCATTCAAGAACCGGAATGTGGCTGAGTTCTAGAATCCCTGGGATGCCGGAATTCTGAAAACCTGAAATGTCTGCTAGCCGGAAGTGAAGGTGTCTGACGTCCGGAATGCTGCCCTGTCTGCATTCCATCGTCCAAAACGAGTCTGTGTTCTAGAATGTGCAGGACGGCTGAGTCCTGGAATGTCAGGATTGCTGAAATCTAGAATCCTGGCATGGCGGACCTCTAGAATCGTTAAACGTCTACATTAGGGAAGTGAGGGTGCCTGCCTTCCAGAAACATAAGACGTCTGCATTCTAGATCCGGAATGTGGCTGAGTTCAAGAATCCCTGGGATGCCGGAATTCTGAAACCCTGAAATGTCTGCTAGCTGGAAGGGAAGGTGTCTGAGGTCCCCAATGCTACTATGTCTGCATTCCACCGTCCTAAACGAATCTGTGTTCCTGAACGTGCAGGATGGCTGAGTTCCGGAATGTCAGGACGGCTGAATTCTCGAATCCTGGCATGGCTGACCTGTAGAATCGTTAAACGTCTACATTCCGGAAGTGAGGGTACTGGCCTTCCAGACTCACAAGACGTCTATATTCTAGAACCGGAATGTGGCTGAGTTCTAGAATCCCTGGGATGCCACAATTCTGTAACCCTGAAATGTCTGCTAGCTGGAAGGGAAGGTGTCTGAGTTCCCCAATGCTACTATGTCTGCATTCCACCGTCCTAAACGAATCTGTGTTCCTGAACGTACAGGATGGCTGAGTTCCGGAATGTCAGGACGGCTGAATTCTCGAATCCTGGCATGGCTGACCTCTAGAATCGTTACACGTCTACATTCCTGAAGTGAGGGTGCCTGCCTTCCAGAATCATAAGATGTCTGCATTGTAGAACTGGAATGTGGCTGAATTCTATAATCCCTAGTATGCCAGAATTATGAAACCCCGAAATGCCGGCTAGCCGGAAGTGAAGATGTCTGACGGCCAGAATGCTACTATGTATGCATTCCACTGTCCTAAACGAGTCTGTGTTCTTGAATGTACAGGACGGTTGTGTTCCAGAATGTCAGAATGGCTGAATTCTAGAATCCTGGCATGGCTGACCTCAAGAGTCATTAAACGTCAACATTCCGGAAGTGAGGGTGCCTGCCTTCCATAATCCTAAGACGTCTGCATTGTAGAACCAGAATGTGGCTGATTTCTAGAATCTCTGGGATGCCGGAATTCTGAAACCCTGAAATGTCTTCTAGTCGGAAGTGAAGGTGTCTGACGTCCGGAATGCTGTAATGTCTGCATTCCATCATCCTAAACGAGTCTGTGTCCTACAACGAGCAGGACGGCTGAGTTCCAGAATGTCTGGACGGCTGAATTGTAGAATCCTGGCATGGCTGAACTCTAGAATTGTTAAACGTCTATATTCCGGAACTGAGGGTGCCTGCCTTCCAGAATCATAAGACGTCTGCATTCTAGAACCGGAATGTTGCTGAGTTCTAGAATCCCTGGGATGCCGGAATTCTGAAACCCAGAAATATCTGCTATTCGGAAGTGAAGGTGTCTGACGACTGGAATGCTGTTATGTCTGTATTCCATCGTCCAAAAAGAGTCAGTGTTCTAGAATGTGCAGGACGGCTGAGTTCCGGAATGTCAGGATTGCTGAAATCTAGAATCCTGGCATGGCTGACCTCTAGAATCGTTAAACGTCTGCATTCCAGAAGTGAGGGTGCCTGCCTTCCAGAATCATAAGACGTCTGTATTCTAGAACCGGAATGTGGCTGAGTTCTAGAATCCCTGGGATGCCAGAATTCTGTAACCCTGAAATGTCTGCTAGCTGGAAGGGAAGGTGTCTGAGGTCGGGAATGCTACTGTGTCTGCATTCCACCATGCTAAACGAGTCTGTGTTCTAGAACGTGCAGAACGGCTGTGTTTTGGAATGTCAGGATGGCTGAATTCTACAATCCTGGCATGGCTCACCTCTAGAATCGTTAAACATCTACATTCCGGAAGGGAGGGTTACTGCCTTTCAGAATGATAAGACATCTGTATTCTACAACGGGAAAGTGGCTGAGTTGTAGAATTCCTGGGATTCCGGAATTCTCATACCCTGAAATGTCTTCTAGCCGGACATGAAGGTGTCTGACATCCGGAATGCTACTATGTCTGCATTCCACCGTACTAAACGAGTCTGTGTTCTAGAATGTGCTGGAAGGCTGAGTTTTAGAATGTCAGAGTGGCTGAATTCTAGAATCCTGGCATGGCTGACCTCTAGAAACGTTAAATGTCTATATTGCGGAGGTGAGGGTGCCTGCCTTCCAGAATCATAAGACGTCTGCATTCTAGAACCGGAATGTGGCTGAGTTCTAGAATCCCTGGGATGCCGGAATTCTGAAGCCCTGAAATGTCTACTAGCTGGAAGTCAAGATGTCTGATGTCCGGAATGCTACTACGTCTGCATTCCACCGACCTATGTGAGTCTCTCTTCTAGAATGTGCTGGACGGCTGAGTTCCGGAATGTCAGTATGGCAGAATTCTAGAATCCTGGCATGGCTGACCTCCAGAATCATTAAACGTCTACATTCCGGAAGTGAGGGTGCCTGCCTTCCAGAATCATAAGACGTCTGCATTCTAGAACCGGAATGTGGCTGAGTTCTGGAATCCCTGGGATGCCGGAATTCTGAAACCCTGAAATGTCTGCTAGCCGGAAGTGAAGGTGTCTGACGTCCGGAATGCTGCCCTGTCTGCATTCCATCGTCGAAAACGAGTCTGTGTTCTAGAACGTGGAGGACGGCTGAGTTCCGGAATGTCAGGATGGCTGAATTCTAGAATCCTCTCATGGCTGACCTCTAGAATCGTTAAACGTCTACATTCCAGAAGTGAGGGTGCCTCCCTCCCAGAATCATAAGACATCTGCATTCAAGAACCGGAATGTGGCTGAGTTCTAGAATCCCTGGGATGCCGGAATTCTGAAAACCTGAAATGTCTGCTAGCCGGAAGTGAAGGTGTCTGACGTCCGGAATGCTGCCCTGTCTGCATTCCATCGTCCAAAACGAGTCTGTGTTCTAGAATGTGCAGGACGGCTGAGTCCTGGAATGTCAGGATTGCTGAAATCTAGAATCCTGGCATGGCGGACCTCTAGAATCGTTAAACGTCTACATTAGGGAAGTGAGGGTGCATGCCTTCCAGAAACATAAGACGTCTGCATTCTAGAACCGGAATGTGGCTGAGTTCAAGAATCCCTGGGATGCCGGAATTCTGAAACCCTGAAATGTCTGCTAGCTGGAAGGGAAGGTGTCTGAGGTCCCCAATGCTACTATGTCTGCATTCCACCGTCCTAAACGAATCTGTGTTCCTGAACGTGCAGGATGGCTGAGTTCCGGAATGTCAGGACGGCTGAATTCTCGAATCCTGGCATGGCTGACCTGTAGAATCGTTAAACGTCTACATTCCGGAAGTGAGGGTACCGGCCTTCCAGACTCACAAGACGTCTATATTCTAGAACCGGAATGTGGCTGAGTTCTAGAATCCCTGGGATGCCACAATTCTGTAACCCTGAAATGTCTGCTAGCTGGAAGGGAAGGTGTCTGAGTTCCCCAATGCTACTATGTCTGCATTCCACTGTCCTCAACGAATCTGTGTTCCTGAACGTACAGGATGGCTGAGTTCCGGAATGTCAGGACGGCTGAATTCTCGAATCCTGGCATGGCTGACCTCTAGAATCGTTACACGTCTACATTCCTGAAGTGAGGGTGCCTGCCTTCCAGAATCATAAGATGTCTGCATTGTAGAACTGGAATGTGGCTGAATTCTATAATCCCTAGTATGCCAGAATTATGAAACCCCGAAATGCCGGCTAGCCGGAAGTGAAGATGTCTGACGGCCAGAATGCTACTATGTATGCATTCCACTGTCCTAAACGAGTCTGTGTTCTTGAATGTACAGGACGGTTGTGTTCCAGAATGTCAGAATGGCTGAATTCTAGAATCCTGGCATGGCTGACCTCAAGAGTCATTAAACGTCAACATTCCGGAAGTGAGGGTGCCTGCCTTCCATAATCCTAAGACGTCTGCATTGTAGAACCAGAATGTGGCTGATTTCTAGAATCTCTGGGATGCCGGAATTCTGAAACCCTGAAATGTCTTCTAGTCGGAAGTGAAGGTGTCTGACGTCCGGAATGCTGTAATGTCTGCATTCCATCATCCTAAACGAGTCTGTGTCCTACAACGAGCAGGACGGCTGAGTTCCAGAATGTCTGGACGGCTGAATTGTAGAATCCTGGCATGGCTGAACTCTAGAATTGTTAAACGTCTATATTCCGGAACTGAGGGTGCCTGCCTTCCAGAATCATAAGACGTCTGCATTCTAGAACCGGAATGTTGCTGAGTTCTAGAATCCCTGGGATGCCGGAATTCTGAAACCCAGAAATATCTGCTATTCGGAAGTGAAGGTGTCTGACGACTGGAATGCTGTTATGTCTGTATTCCATCGTCCAAAAAGAGTCAGTGTTCTAGAATGTGCAGGACGGCTGAGTTCCGGAATGTCAGGATTGCTGAAATCTAGAATCCTGGCATGGCTGACCTCTAGAATCGTTAAACGTCTGCATTCCAGAAGTGAGGGTGCCTGCCTTCCAGAATCATAAGACGTCTGTATTCTAGAACCGGAATGTGGCTGAGTTCTAGAATCCCTGGGAGGCCAGAATTCTGTAACCCTGAAATGTCTGCTAGCTGGAAGGGAAGGTGTCTGAGGTCGGGAATGCTACTGTGTCTGCATTCCACCATGCTAAACGAGTCTGTGTTCTAGAACGTGCAGAACGGCTGTGTTTTGGAATGTCAGGATGGCTGAATTCTACAATCTTGGCATGGCTCACCTCTAGAATCATTAAACGTCTACATTCCGGAAGGGAGGGTTACTGCCTTTCAGAATGATAAGACATCTGTATTCTACAACGGGAAAGTGGCTGAGTTGTAGAATTCCTGGGATTCCGGAATTCTCATACCCTGAAATGTCTTCTAGCCGGACATGAAGGTGTCTGACATCCGGAATGCTACTATGTCTGCATTCCACCGTACTAAACGAGTCTGTGTTCTAGAATGTGCTGGAAGGCTGAGTTCCAGAATGTCAGAGTGGCTGAATTCTAGAATCCTGGCATGGCTGACCTCTAGAAACGTTAAATGTCTATATTGCGGAGGTGAGGGTGCCTGCCTTCCAGAATCATAAGACGTCTGCATTCTAGAACCGGAATGTGGCTGAGTTCTAGAATCCCTGGGATGCCGGAATTCTGAAGCCCTGAAATGTCTGCTAGCTGGAAGTCAAGATGTCTGACGTCCGGAATGCTACTATGTCTGCATTCCACCGACCTATGTGAGTCTCTCTTCTAGAATGTGCTGGACGGCTGAGTTCCGGAATGTCAGTATGGCAGAATTCTAGAATCCTGGCATGGCTGACCTCCAGAATCATTAAACGTCTACATTCCGGAAGTGAGGGTGCCTGACTTCCAGAATCATAAGACGTCTGCATTCTAGAACCGGAATGTGGCTGAGTTCTGGAATCCCTGGGATGCCGGAATTCTGAAACCCTGAAATGTCTGCTAGCCGGAAGTGAAGGTGTCTGACGTCCGGAATGCTGCCCTGTCTGCATTCCATCGTCGAAAACGAGTCTGTGTTCTAGAACGTGGAGGACGGCTGAGTTCCAGAATGTCAGGATGGCTGAATTCTAGAATCCTCTCATGGCTGACCTCTAGAATCGTTAAACGTCTACATTCCAGAAGTGAGGGTGCCTCCCTCCCAGAATCATAAGACATCTGCATTCAAGAACCGGAATGTGGCTGAGTTCTAGAATCCCTGGGATGCCGGAATTCTGAAAACCTGAAATGTCTGCTAGCCGGAAGTGAAGGTGTCTGACGTCCGGAATGCTGCCCTGTCTGCATTCCATCGTCCAAAACGAGTCTGTGTTCTAGAATGTGCAGGACGGCTGAGTCCTGGAATGTCAGGATTGCTGAAATCTAGAATCCTGGCATGGCGGACCTCTAGAATCGTTAAACGTCTACATTAGGGAAGTGAGGGTGCCTGCCTTCCAGAAACATAAGACGTCTGCATTCTAGAACCGGAATGTGGCTGAGTTCAAGAATCCCTGGGATGCCGGAATTCTGAAACCCTGAAATGTCTGCTAGCTGGAAGGGAAGGTGTCTGAGGTCCCCAATGCTACTATGTCTGCATTCCACCGTCCTAAACGAATCTGTGTTCCTGAACGTGCAGGATGGCTGAGTTCCGGAATGTCAGGACGGCTGAATTCTCGAATCCTGGCATGGCTGACCTGTAGAATCGTTAAACGTCTACATTCCGGAAGTGAGGGTACCGGCCTTCCAGACTCACAAGACGTCTATATTCTAGAACCGGAATGTGGCTGAGTTCTAGAATCCCTGGGATGCCACAATTCTGTAACCCTGAAATGTCTGCTAGCTGGAAGGGAAGGTGTCTGAGTTCCCCAATGCTACTATGTCTGCATTCCACCGTCCTCAACGAATCTGTGTTCCTGAACGTACAGGATGGCTGAGTTCCGGAATGTCAGGACGGCTGAATTCTCGAATCCTGGCATGGCTGACCTCTAGAATCGTTACACGTCTACATTCCTGAAGTGAGGGTGCCTGCCTTCCAGAATCATAAGATGTCTGCATTGTAGAACTGGAATGTGGCTGAATTCTATAATCCCTAGTATGCCAGAATTATGAAACCCCGAAATGCCGGCTAGCCGGAAGTGAAGATGTCTGACGGCCAGAATGCTACTATGTATGCATTCCACTGTCCTAAACGAGTCTGTGTTCTTGAATGTACAGGACGGTTGTGTTCCAGAATGTCAGAATGGCTGAATTCTAGAATCCTGGCATGGCTGACCTCAAGAGTCATTAAACGTCAACATTCCGGAAGTGAGGGTGCCTGCCTTCCATAATCCTAAGACGTCTGCATTGTAGAACCAGAATGTGGCTGATTTCTAGAATCTCTGGGATGCCGGAATTCTGAAACCCTGAAATGTCTTCTAGTCGGAAGTGAAGGTGTCTGACGTCCGGAATGCTGTAATGTCTGCATTCCATCATCCTAAACGAGTCTGTGTCCTACAACGAGCAGGACGGCTGAGTTCCAGAATGTCTGGACGGCTGAATTGTAGAATCCTGGCATGGCTGAACTCTAGAATTGTTAAACGTCTATATTCCGGAACTGAGGGTGCCTGCCTTCCAGAATCATAAGACGTCTGCATTCTAGAACCGGAATGTTGCTGAGTTCTAGAATCCCTGGGATGCCGGAATTCTGAAACCCAGAAATATCTGCTATTCGGAAGTGAAGGTGTCTGACGACTGGAATGCTGTTATGTCTGTATTCCATCGTCCAAAAAGAGTCAGTGTTCTAGAATGTGCAGGACGGCTGAGTTCCGGAATGTCAGGATTGCTGAAATCTAGAATCCTGGCATGGCTGACCTCTAGAATCGTTAAACGTCTGCATTCCAGAAGTGAGGGTGCCTGCCTTCCAGAATCATAAGACGTCTGTATTCTAGAACCGGAATGTGGCTGAGTTCTAGAATCCCTGGGATGCCAGAATTCTGTAACCCTGAAATGTCTGCTAGCTGGAAGGGAAGGTGTCTGAGGTCGGGAATGCTACTGTGTCTGCATTCCACCATGCTAAACGAGTCTGTGTTCTAGAACGTGCAGAACGGCTGTGTTTTGGAATGTCAGGATGGCTGAATTCTACAATCCTGGCATGGCTCACCTCTAGAATCGTTAAACATCTACATTCCGGAAGGGAGGGTTACTGCCTTTCAGAATGATAAGACATCTGTATTCTACAACGGGAAAGTGGCTGAGTTGTAGAATTCCTGGGATTCCGGAATTCTCATACCCTGAAATGTCTTCTAGCCGGACATGAAGGTGTCTGACATCCGGAATGCTACTATGTCTGCATTCCACCGTACTAAACGAGTCTGTGTTCTAGAATGTGCTGGAAGGCTGAGTTTTAGAATGTCAGAGTGGCTGAATTCTAGAATCCTGGCATGGCTGACCTCTAGAAACGTTAAATGTCTATATTGCGGAGGTGAGGGTGCCTGCCTTCCAGAATCATAAGACGTCTGCATTCTAGAACCGGAATGTGGCTGAGTTCTAGAATCCCTGGGATGCCGGAATTCTGAAGCCCTGAAATGTCTACTAGCTGGAAGTCAAGATGTCTGATGTCCGGAATGCTACTACGTCTGCATTCCACCGACCTATGTGAGTCTCACTTCTAGAATGTGCTGGACGGCTGAGTTCCGGAATGTCAGTATGGCAGAATTCTAGAATCCTGGCATGGCTGACCTCCAGAATCATTAAACGTCTACATTCCGGAAGTGAGGGTGCCTGCCTTCCAGAATCATAAGACGTCTGCATTCTAGAACCGGAATGTGGCTGAGTTCTGGAATCCCTGGGATGCCGGAATTCTGAAACCCTGAAATGTCTGCTAGCCGGAAGTGAAGGTGTCTGACGTCCGGAATGCTGCCCTGTCTGCATTCCATCGTCGAAAACGAGTCTGTGTTCTAGAACGTGGAGGACGGCTGAGTTCCGGAATGTCAGGATGGCTGAATTCTAGAATCCTCTCATGGCTGACCTCTAGAATCGTTAAACGTCTACATTCCAGAAGTGAGGGTGCCTCCCTCCCAGAATCATAAGACATCTGCATTCAAGAACCGGAATGTGGCTGAGTTCTAGAATCCCTGGGATGCCGGAATTCTGAAAACCTGAAATGTCTGCTAGCCGGAAGTGAAGGTGTCTGACGTCCGGAATGCTGCCCTGTCTGCATTCCATCGTCCAAAACGAGTCTGTGTTCTAGAATGTGCAGGACGGCTGAGTCCTGGAATGTCAGGATTGCTGAAATCTAGAATCCTGGCATGGCGGACCTCTAGAATCGTTAAACGTCTACATTAGGGAAGTGAGGGTGCATGCCTTCCAGAAACATAAGACGTCTGCATTCTAGAACCGGAATGTGGCTGAGTTCAAGAATCCCTGGTATGCCGGAATTCTGAAACCCTGAAATGTCTGCTAGCTGGAAGGGAAGGTGTCTGAGGTCCCCAATGCTACTATGTCTGCATTCCACCGTCCTAAACGAATCTGTGTTCCTGAACGTGCAGGATGGCTGAGTTCCGGAATGTCAGGACGGCTGAATTCTCGAATCCTGGCATGGCTGACCTGTAGAATCGTTAAACGTCTACATTCCGGAAGTGAGGGTACCGGCCTTCCAGACTCACAAGACGTCTATATTCTAGAACCGGAATGTGGCTGAGTTCTAGAATCCCTGGGATGCCACAATTCTGTAACCCTGAAATGTCTGCTAGCTGGAAGGGAAGGTGTCTGAGTTCCCCAATGCTACTATGTCTGCATTCCACTGTCCTCAACGAATCTGTGTTCCTGAACGTACAGGATGGCTGAGTTCCGGAATGTCAGGACGGCTGAATTCTCGAATCCTGGCATGGCTGACCTCTAGAATCGTTACACGTCTACATTCCTGAAGTGAGGGTGCCTGCCTTCCAGAATCATAAGATGTCTGCATTGTAGAACTGGAATGTGGCTGAATTCTATAATCCCTAGTATGCCAGAATTATGAAACCCCGAAATGCCGGCTAGCCGGAAGTGAAGATGTCTGACGGCCAGAATGCTACTATGTATGCATTCCACTGTCCTAAACGAGTCTGTGTTCTTGAATGTACAGGACGGTTGTGTTCCAGAATGTCAGAATGGCTGAATTCTAGAATCCTGGCATGGCTGACCTCAAGAGTCATTAAACGTCAACATTCCGGAAGTGAGGGTGCCTGCCTTCCATAATCCTAAGACGTCTGCATTGTAGAACCAGAATGTGGCTGATTTCTAGAATCTCTGGGATGCCGGAATTCTGAAACCCTGAAATGTCTTCTAGTCGGAAGTGAAGGTGTCTGACGTCCGGAATGCTGTAATGTCTGCATTCCATCATCCTAAACGAGTCTGTGTCCTACAACGAGCAGGACGGCTGAGTTCCAGAATGTCTGGACGGCTGAATTGTAGAATCCTGGCATGGCTGAACTCTAGAATTGTTAAACGTCTATATTCCGGAACTGAGGGTGCCTGCCTTCCAGAATCATAAGACGTCTGCATTCTAGAACCGGAATGTTGCTGAGTTCTAGAATCCCTGGGATGCCGGAATTCTGAAACCCAGAAATATCTGCTATTCGGAAGTGAAGGTGTCTGACGACTGGAATGCTGTTATGTCTGTATTCCATCGTCCAAAAAGAGTCAGTGTTCTAGAATGTGCAGGACGGCTGAGTTCCGGAATGTCAGGATTGCTGAAATCTAGAATCCTGGCATGGCTGACCTCTAGAATCGTTAAACGTCTGCATTCCAGAAGTGAGGGTGCCTGCCTTCCAGAATCATAAGACGTCTGTATTCTAGAACCGGAATGTGGCTGAGTTCTAGAATCCCTGGGATGCCAGAATTCTGTAACCCTGAAATGTCTGCTAGCTGGAAGGGAAGGTGTCTGAGGTCGGGAATGCTACTGTGTCTGCATTCCACCATGCTAAACGAGTCTGTGTTCTAGAACGTGCAGAACGGCTGTGTTTAGGAATGTCAGGATGGCTGAATTCTACAATCTTGGCATGGCTCACCTCTAGAATCATTAAACGTCTACATTCCGGAAGGGAGGGTTACTGCCTTTCAGAATGATAAGACATCTGTATTCTACAAACAGAAAGTGGCTGAGTTGTAGAATTCCTGGGATTCCGGAATTCTCATACCCTGAAATGTCTTCTAGCCGGACATGAAGGTGTCTGACATCCGGAATGCTACTATGTCTGCATTCCACCGTACTAAACGAGTCTGTGTTCTAGAATGTGCTGGAAGGCTGAGTTCCAGAATGTCAGAGTGGCTGAATTCTAGAATCCTGGCATGGCTGACCTCTAGAAACGGTAAATGTCTATATTGCGGAGGTGAGGGTGCCTGCCTTCCAGAATCATAAGACGTCTGCATTCTAGAACCGGAATGTGGCTGAGTTCTAGAATCCCTGGGATGCCGGAATTCTGAAGCCCTGAAATGTCTGCTAGCTGGAAGTCAAGATGTCTGACGTCCGGAATGCTACTATGTCTGCATTCCACCGACCTATGTGAGTCTCTCTTCTAGAATGTGCTGGACGGCTGAGTTCCGGAATGTCAGTATGGCAGAATTCTAGAATCCTGGCATGGCTGACCTCCAGAATCATTAAACGTCTACATTCCGGAAGTGAGGGTGCCTGCCTTCCAGAATCATAAGACGTCTGCATTCTAGAACCGGAATGTGGCTGAGTTCTGGAATCCCTGGGATGCCGGAATTCTGAAACCCTGAAATGTCTGCTAGCCGGAAGTGAAGGTGTCTGACGTCCGGAATGCTGCCCTGTCTGCATTCCATCGTCGAAAACGAGTCTGTGTTCTAGAACGTGGAGGACGGCTGAGTTCCGGAATGTCAGGATGGCTGAATTCTAGAATCCTCTCATGGCTGACCTCTAGAATCGTTAAACGTCTACATTCCAGAAGTGAGGGTGCCTCCCTCCCAGAATCATAAGACATCTGCATTCAAGAACCGGAATGTGGCTGAGTTCTAGAATCCCTGGGATGCCGGAATTCTGAAAACCTGAAATGTCTGCTAGCCGGAAGTGAAGGTGTCTGACGTCCGGAATGCTGCCCTGTCTGCATTCCATCGTCCAAAACGAGTCTGTGTTCTAGAATGTGCAGGACGGCTGAGTCCTGGAATGTCAGGATTGCTGAAATCTAGAATCCTGGCATGGCGGACCTCTAGAATCGTTAAACGTCTACATTAGGGAAGTGAGGGTGCCTGCCTTCCAGAAACATAAGACGTCTGCATTCTAGAACCGGAATGTGGCTGAGTTCAAGAATCCCTGGGATGCCGGAATTCTGAAACCCTGAAATGTCTGCTAGCTGGAAGGGAAGGTGTCTGAGGTCCCCAATGCTACTATGTCTGCATTCCACCGTCCTAAACGAATCTGTGTTCCTGAACGTGCAGGATGGCTGAGTTCCGGAATGTCAGGACGGCTGAATTCTCGAATCCTGGCATGGCTGACCTGTAGAATCGTTAAACGTCTACATTCCGGAAGTGAGGGTACCGGCCTTCCAGACTCACAAGACGTCTATATTCTAGAACCGGAATGTGGCTGAGTTCTAGAATCCCTGGGATGCCACAATTCTGTAACCCTGAAATGTCTGCTAGCTGGAAGGGAAGGTGTCTGAGTTCCCCAATGCTACTATGTCTGCATTCCACCGTCCTCAACGAATCTGTGTTCCTGAACGTACAGGATGGCTGAGTTCCGGAATGTCAGGACGGCTGAATTCTCGAATCCTGGCATGGCTGACCTCTAGAATCGTTACACGTCTACATTCCTGAAGTGAGGGTGCCTGCCTTCCAGAATCATAAGATGTCTGCATTGTAGAACTGGAATGTGGCTGAATTCTATAATCCCTAGTATGCCAGAATTATGAAACCCCGAAATGCCGGCTAGCCGGAAGTGAAGATGTCTGACGGCCAGAATGCTACTATGTATGCATTCCACTGTCCTAAACGAGTCTGTGTTCTTGAATGTACAGGACGGTTGTGTTCCAGAATGTCAGAATGGCTGAATTCTAGAATCCTGGCATGGCTGACCTCAAGAGTCATTAAACGTCAACATTCCGGAAGTGAGGGTGCCTGCCTTCCATAATCCTAAGACGTCTGCATTGTAGAACCAGAATGTGGCTGATTTCTAGAATCTCTGGGATGCCGGAATTCTGAAACCCTGAAATGTCTTCTAGTCGGAAGTGAAGGTGTCTGACGTCCGGAATGCTGTAATGTCTGCATTCCATCATCCTAAACGAGTCTGTGTCCTACAACGAGCAGGACGGCTGAGTTCCAGAATGTCTGGACGGCTGAATTGTAGAATCCTGGCATGGCTGAACTCTAGAATTGTTAAACGTCTATATTCCGGAACTGAGGGTGCCTGCCTTCCAGAATCATAAGACGTCTGCATTCTAGAACCGGAATGTTGCTGAGTTCTAGAATCCCTGGGATGCCGGAATTCTGAAACCCAGAAATATCTGCTATTCGGAAGTGAAGGTGTCTGACGACTGGAATGCTGTTATGTCTGTATTCCATCGTCCAAAAAGAGTCAGTGTTCTAGAATGTGCAGGACGGCTGAGTTCCGGAATGTCAGGATTGCTGAAATCTAGAATCCTGGCATGGCTGACCTCTAGAATCGTTAAACGTCTGCATTCCAGAAGTGAGGGTGCCTGCCTTCCAGAATCATAAGACGTCTGTATTCTAGAACCGGAATGTAGCTGAGCTCTAGAATCCCTGGGATGCCAGAATTCTGTAACCCTGAAATGTCTGCTAGCTGGAAGGGAAGGTGTCTGAGGTCGGGAATGCTACTGTGTCTGCATTCCACCATGCTAAACGAGTCTGTGTTCTAGAACGTGCAGAACGGCTGTGTTTTGGAATGTCAGGATGGCTGAATTCTACAATCTTGGCATGGCTCACCTCTAGAATCATTAAACGTCTACATTCCGGAAGGGAGGGTTACTGCCTTTCAGAATGATAAGACATCTGTATTCTACAACGGGAAAGTGGCTGAGTTGTAGAATTCCTGGGATTCCGGAATTCTCATACCCGGAAATGTCTTCTAGCCGGACATGAAGGTGTCTGACATCCGGAATGCTACTATGTCTGCATTCCACCGTACTAAACGAGTCTGTGTTCTAGAATGTGCTGGACGGCTGAGTTCCAGAATGTCAGAGTGACTGAATTCTAGAATCCTGGCATGGCTGACCTCTAGAAACGTTAAATGTCTAAATTGCGGAGGTGAGGGTGCCTGCCTTCCAGAATCATAAGACGTCTGCATTCTAGAACCGGAATGTGGCTGAGTTCTAGAATCCCTGGGATGCCGGAATTCTGAAGCCCTGAAATGTCTGCTAGCTGGAAGTCAAGATGTCTGACGTCCGGAATGCTACTATGTCTGCATTCCACCGACCTATGTGAGTCTCTCTTCTAGAATGTGCTGGACGGCTGAGTTCCGGAATGTCAGTATGGCAGAATTCTAGAATCCTGGCATGGCTGACCTCCAGAATCATTAAACGTCTACATTCCGGAAGTGAGGGTGCCTGCCTTCCAGAATCATAAGACGTCTGCATTCTAGAACCGGAATGTGGCTGAGTTCTGGAATCCCTGGGATGCCGGAATTCTGAAACCCTGAAATGTCTGCTAGCCGGAAGTGAAGGTGTCTGACGTCCGGAATGCTGCCCTGTCTGCATTCCATCGTCGAAAACGAGTCTGTGTTCTAGAACGTGGAGGACGGCTGAGTTCCGGAATGTCAGGATGGCTGAATTCTAGAATCCTCTCATGGCTGACCTCTAGAATCGTTAAACGTCTACATTCCAGAAGTGAGGGTGCCTCCCTCCCAGAATCATAAGACATCTGCATTCAAGAACCGGAATGTGGCTGAGTTCTAGAATCCCTGGGATGCCGGAATTCTGAAAACCTGAAATGTCTGCTAGCCGGAAGTGATGGTGTCTGACGTCCGGAATGCTGCCCTGTCTGCATTCCATCGTCCAAAACGAGTCTGTGTTCTAGAATGTGCAGGACGGCTGAGTCCTGGAATGTCAGGATTGCTGAAATCTAGAATCCTGGCATGGCGGACCTCTAGAATCGTTAAACGTCTACATTAGGGAAGTGAGGGTGCCTGCCTTCCAGAAACATAAGACGTCTGCATTCTAGAACCGGAATGTGGCTGAGTTCAAGAATCCCTGGGATGCCGGAATTCTGAAACCCTGAAATGTCTGCTAGCTGGAAGGGAAGGTGTCTGAGGTCCCCAATGCTACTATGTCTGCATTCCACCGTCCTAAACGAATCTGTGTTCCTGAACGTGCAGGATGGCTGAGTTCCGGAATGTCAGGACGGCTGAATTCTCGAATCCTGGCATGGCTGACCTGTAGAATCGTTAAACGTCTACATTCCGGAAGTGAGGGTACCGGCCTTCCAGACTCACAAGACGTCTATATTCTAGAACCGGAATGTGGCTGAGTTCTAGAATCCCTGGGATGCCACAATTCTGTAACCCTGAAATGTCTGCTAGCTGGAAGGGAAGGTGTCTGAGTTCCCCAATGCTACTATGTCTGCATTAAACCGTCCTCAACGAATCTGTGTTCCTGAACGTACAGGATGGCTGAGTTCCGGAATGTCAGGACGGCTGAATTCTCGAATCCTGGCATGGCTGACCTCTAGAATCGTTACACGTCTACATTCCTGAAGTGAGGGTGCCTGCCTTCCAGAATCATAAGATGTCTGCATTGTAGAACTGGAATGTGGCTGAATTCTATAATCCCTAGTATGCCAGAATTATGAAACCCCGAAATGCCGGCTAGCCGGAAGTGAAGATGTCTGACGGCCAGAATGCTACTATGTATGCATTCCACTGTCCTAAACGAGTCTGTGTTCTTGAATGTACAGGACGGTTGTGTTCCAGAATGTCAGAATGGCTGAATTCTAGAATCCTGGCATGGCTGACCTCAAGAGTCATTAAACGTCAACATTCCGGAAGTGAGGGTGCCTGCCTTCCATAATCCTAAGACGTCTGCATTGTAGAACCAGAATGTGGCTGATTTCTAGAATCTCTGGGATGCCGGAATTCTGAAACCCTGAAATGTCTTCTAGTCGGAAGTGAAGGTGTCTGACGTCCGGAATGCTGTAATGTCTGCATTCCATCATCCTAAACGAGTCTGTGTCCTACAACGAGCAGGACGGCTGAGTTCCAGAATGTCTGGACGGCTGAATTGTAGAATCCTGGCATGGCTGAACTCTAGAATTGTTAAACGTCTATATTCCGGAACTGAGGGTGCCTGCCTTCCAGAATCATAAGACGTCTGCATTCTAGAACCGGAATGTTGCTGAGTTCTAGAATCCCTGGGATGCCGGAATTCTGAAACCCAGAAATATCTGCTATTCGGAAGTGAAGGTGTCTGACGACTGGAATGCTGTTATGTCTGTATTCCATCGTCCAAAAAGAGTCAGTGTTCTAGAATGTGCAGGACGGCTGAGTTCCGGAATGTCAGGATTGCTGAAATCTAGAATCCTGGCATGGCTGACCTCTAGAATCGTTAAACGTCTGCATTCCAGAAGTGAGGGTGCCTGCCTTCCAGAATCATAAGACGTCTGTATTCTAGAACCGGAATGTGGCTGAGTTCTAGAATCCCTGGGATGCCAGAATTCTGTAACCCTGAAATGTCTGCTAGCTGGAAGGGAAGGTGTCTGAGGTCGGGAATGCTACTGTGTCTGCATTCCACCATGCTAAACGAGTCTGTGTTCTAGAACGTGCAGAACGGCTGTGTTTTGGAATGTCAGGATGGCTGAATTCTACAATCCTGGCATGGCTCACCTCTAGAATCGTTAAACATCTACATTCCGGAAGGGAGGGTTACTGCCTTTCAGAATGATAAGACATCTGTATTCTACAACGGGAAAGTGGCTGAGTTGTAGAATTCCTGGGATTCCGGAATTCTCATACCCTGAAATGTCTTCTAGCCGGACATGAAGGTGTCTGACATCCGGAATGCTACTATGTCTGCATTCCACCGTACTAAACGAGTCTGTGTTCTAGAATGTGCTGGAAGGCTGAGTTTTAGAATGTCAGAGTGGCTGAATTCTAGAATCCTGGCATGGCTGACCTCTAGAAACGTTAAATGTCTATATTGCGGAGGTGAGGGTGCCTGCCTTCCAGAATCATAAGACGTCTGCATTCTAGAACCGGAATGTGGCTGAGTTCTAGAATCCCTGGGATGCCGGAATTCTGAAGCCCTGAAATGTCTACTAGCTGGAAGTCAAGATGTCTGATGTCCGGAATGCTACTACGTCTGCATTCCACCGACCTATGTGAGTCTCTCTTCTAGAATGTGCTGGACGGCTGAGTTCCGGAATGTCAGTATGGCAGAATTCTAGAATCCTGGCATGGCTGACCTCCAGAATCATTAAACGTCTACATTCCGGAAGTGAGGGTGCCTGCCTTCCAGAATCATAAGACGTCTGCATTCTAGAACCGGAATGTGGCTGAGTTCTGGAATCCCTGGGATGCCGGAATTCTGAAACCCTGAAATGTCTGCTAGCCGGAAGTGAAGGTGTCTGACGTCCGGAATGCTGCCCTGTCTGCATTCCATCGTCGAAAACGAGTCTGTGTTCTAGAACGTGGAGGACGGCTGAGTTCCGGAATGTCAGGATGGCTGAATTCTAGAATCCTCTCATGGCTGACCTCTAGAATCGTTAAACGTCTACATTCCAGAAGTGAGGGTGCCTCCCTCCCAGAATCATAAGACATCTGCATTCAAGAACCGGAATGTGGCTGAGTTCTAGAATCCCTGGGATGCCGGAATTCTGAAAACCTGAAATGTCTGCTAGCCGGAAGTGAAGGTGTCTGACGTCCGGAATGCTGCCCTGTCTGCATTCCATCGTCCAAAACGAGTCTGTGTTCTAGAATGTGCAGGACGGCTGAGTCCTGGAATGTCAGGATTGCTGAAATCTAGAATCCTGGCATGGCGGACCTCTAGAATCGTTAAACGTCTACATTAGGGAAGTGAGGGTGCATGCCTTCCAGAAACATAAGACGTCTGCATTCTAGAACCGGAATGTGGCTGAGTTCAAGAATCCCTGGGATGCCGGAATTCTGAAACCCTGAAATGTCTGCTAGCTGGAAGGGAAGGTGTCTGAGGTCCCCAATGCTACTATGTCTGCATTCCACCGTCCTAAACGAATCTGTGTTCCTGAACGTGCAGGATGGCTGAGTTCCGGAATGTCAGGACGGCTGAATTCTCGAATCCTGGCATGGCTGACCTGTAGAATCGTTAAACGTCTACATTCCGGAAGTGAGGGTACCGGCCTTCCAGACTCACAAGACGTCTATATTCTAGAACCGGAATGTGGCTGAGTTCTAGAATCCCTGGGATGCCACAATTCTGTAACCCTGAAATGTCTGCTAGCTGGAAGGGAAGGTGTCTGAGTTCCCCAATGCTACTATGTCTGCATTCCACTGTCCTCAACGAATCTGTGTTCCTGAACGTACAGGATGGCTGAGTTCCGGAATGTCAGGACGGCTGAATTCTCGAATCCTGGCATGGCTGACCTCTAGAATCGTTACACGTCTACATTCCTGAAGTGAGGGTGCCTGCCTTCCAGAATCATAAGATGTCTGCATTGTAGAACTGGAATGTGGCTGAATTCTATAATCCCTAGTATGCCAGAATTATGAAACCCCGAAATGCCGGCTAGCCGGAAGTGAAGATGTCTGACGGCCAGAATGCTACTATGTATGCATTCCACTGTCCTAAACGAGTCTGTGTTCTTGAATGTACAGGACGGTTGTGTTCCAGAATGTCAGAATGGCTGAATTCTAGAATCCTGGCATGGCTGACCTCAAGAGTCATTAAACGTCAACATTCCGGAAGTGAGGGTGCCTGCCTTCCATAATCCTAAGACGTCTGCATTGTAGAACCAGAATGTGGCTGATTTCTAGAATCTCTGGGATGCCGGAATTCTGAAACCCTGAAATGTCTTCTAGTCGGAAGTGAAGGTGTCTGACGTCCGGAATGCTGTAATGTCTGCATTCCATCATCCTAAACGAGTCTGTGTCCTACAACGAGCAGGACGGCTGAGTTCCAGAATGTCTGGACGGCTGAATTGTAGAATCCTGGCATGGCTGAACTCTAGAATTGTTAAACGTCTATATTCCGGAACTGAGGGTGCCTGCCTTCCAGAATCATAAGACGTCTGCATTCTAGAACCGGAATGTTGCTGAGTTCTAGAATCCCTGGGATGCCGGAATTCTGAAACCCAGAAATATCTGCTATTCGGAAGTGAAGGTGTCTGACGACTGGAATGCTGTTATGTCTGTATTCCATCGTCCAAAAAGAGTCAGTGTTCTAGAATGTGCAGGACGGCTGAGTTCCGGAATGTCAGGATTGCTGAAATCTAGAATCCTGGCATGGCTGACCTCTAGAATCGTTAAACGTCTGCATTCCAGAAGTGAGGGTGCCTGCCTTCCAGAATCATAAGACGTCTGTATTCTAGAACCGGAATGTGGCTGAGTTCTAGAATCCCTGGGATGCCAGAATTCTGTAACCCTGAAATGTCTGCTAGCTGGAAGGGAAGGTGTCTGAGGTCGGGAATGCTACTGTGTCTGCATTCCACCATGCTAAACGAGTCTGTGTTCTAGAACGTGCAGAACGGCTGTGTTTTGGAATGTCAGGATGGCTGAATTCTACAATCCTGGCATGGCTCACCTCTAGAATCGTTAAACATCTACATTCCGGAAGGGAGGGTTACTGCCTTTCAGAATGATAAGACATCTGTATTCTACAACGGGAAAGTGGCTGAGTTGTAGAATTCCTGGGATTCCGGAATTCTCATACCCTGAAATGTCTTCTAGCCGGACATGAAGGTGTCTGACATCCGGAATGCTACTATGTCTGCATTCCACCGTACTAAACGAGTCTGTGTTCTAGAATGTGCTGGAAGGCTGAGTTCCAGAATGTCAGAGTGGCTGAATTCTAGAATCCTGGCATGGCTGACCTCTAGAAACGTTAAATGTCTATATTGCGGAGGTGAGGGTGCCTGCCTTCCAGAATCATAAGACGTCTGCATTCTAGAACCGGAATGTGGCTGAGTTCTAGAATCCCTGGGATGCCGGAATTCTGAAGCCCTGAAATGTCTGCTAGCTGGAAGTCAAGATGTCTGACGTCCGGAATGCTACTATGTCTGCATTCCACCGACCTATGTGAGTCTCTCTTCTAGAATGTGCTGGACGGCTGAGTTCCGGAATGTCAGTATGGCAGAATTCTAGAATCCTGGCATGGCTGACCTCCAGAATCATTAAACGTCTACATTCCGGAAGTGAGGGTGCCTGCCTTCCAGAATCATAAGACGTCTGCATTCTAGAACCGGAATGTGGCTGAGTTCTGGAATCCCTGGGATGCCGGAATTCTGAAACCCTGAAATGTCTGCTAGCCGGAAGTGAAGGTGTCTGACGTCCGGAATGCTGCCCTGTCTGCATTCCATCGTCGAAAACGAGTCTGTGTTCTAGAACGTGGAGGACGGCTGAGTTCCAGAATGTCAGGATGGCTGAATTCTAGAATCCTCTCATGGCTGACCTCTAGAATCGTTAAACGTCTACATTCCAGAAGTGAGGGTGCCTCCCTCCCAGAATCATAAGACATCTGCATTCAAGAACCGGAATGTGGCTGAGTTCTAGAATCCCTGGGATGCCGGAATTCTGAAAACCTGAAATGTCTGCTAGCCGGAAGTGAAGGTGTCTGACGTCCGGAATGCTGCCCTGTCTGCATTCCATCGTCCAAAACGAGTCTGTGTTCTAGAATGTGCAGGACGGCTGAGTCCTGGAATGTCAGGATTGCTGAAATCTAGAATCCTGGCATGGCGGACCTCTAGAATCGTTAAACGTCTACATTAGGGAAGTGAGGGTGCCTGCCTTCCAGAAACATAAGACGTCTGCATTCTAGAACCGGAATGTGGCTGAGTTCAAGAATCCCTGGGATGCCGGAATTCTGAAACCCTGAAATGTCTGCTAGCTGGAAGGGAAGGTGTCTGAGGTCCCCAATGCTACTATGTCTGCATTCCACCGTCCTAAACGAATCTGTGTTCCTGAACGTGCAGGATGGCTGAGTTCCGGAATGTCAGGACGGCTGAATTCTCGAATCCTGGCATGGCTGACCTGTAGAATCGTTAAACGTCTACATTCCGGAAGTGAGGGTACCGGCCTTCCAGACTCACAAGACGTCTATATTCTAGAACCGGAATGTGGCTGAGTTCTAGAATCCCTGGGATGCCACAATTCTGTAACCCTGAAATGTCTGCTAGCTGGAAGGGAAGGTGTCTGAGTTCCCCAATGCTACTATGTCTGCATTCCACCGTCCTAAACGAATCTGTGTTCCTGAACGTACAGGATGGCTGAGTTCCGGAATGTCAGGACGGCTGAATTCTCGAATCCTGGCATGGCTGACCTCTAGAATCGTTACACGTCTACATTCCTGAAGTGAGGGTGCCTGCCTTCCAGAATCATAAGATGTCTGCATTGTAGAACTGGAATGTGGCTGAATTCTATAATCCCTAGTATGCCAGAATTATGAAACCCCGAAATGCCGGCTAGCCGGAAGTGAAGATGTCTGACGGCCAGAATGCTACTATGTATGCATTCCACTGTCCTAAACGAGTCTGTGTTCTTGAATGTACAGGACGGTTGTGTTCCAGAATGTCAGAATGGCTGAATTCTAGAATCCTGGCATGGCTGACCTCAAGAGTCATTAAACGTCAACATTCCGGAAGTGAGGGTGCCTGCCTTCCATAATCCTAAGACGTCTGCATTGTAGAACCAGAATGTGGCTGATTTCTAGAATCTCTGGGATGCCGGAATTCTGAAACCCTGAAATGTCTTCTAGTCGGAAGTGAAGGTGTCTGACGTCCGGAATGCTGTAATGTCTGCATTCCATCATCCTAAACGAGTCTGTGTCCTACAACGAGCAGGACAGCTGAGTTCCAGAATGTCTGGACGGCTGAATTGTAGAATCCTGGCATGGCTGAACTCTAGAATTGTTAAACGTCTATATTCCGGAACTGAGGGTGCCTGCCTTCCAGAATCATAAGACGTCTGCATTCTAGAACCGGAATGTTGCTGAGTTCTAGAATCCCTGGGATGCCGGAATTCTGAAACCCAGAAATATCTGCTATTCGGAAGTGAAGGTGTCTGACGACTGGAATGCTGTTATGTCTGTATTCCATCGTCCAAAAAGAGTCAGTGTTCTAGAATGTGCAGGACGGCTGAGTTCCGGAATGTCAGGATTGCTGAAATCTAGAATCCTGGCATGGCTGACCTCTAGAATCGTTAAACGTCTGCATTCCAGAAGTGAGGGTGCCTGCCTTCCAGAATCATAAGACGTCTGTATTCTAGAACCGGAATGTGGCTGAGTTCTAGAATCCCTGGGATGCCAGAATTCTGTAACCCTGAAATGTCTGCTAGCTGGAAGGGAAGGTGTCTGAGGTCGGGAATGCTACTGTGTCTGCATTCCACCATGCTAAACGAGTCTGTGTTCTAGAACGTGCAGAACGGCTGTGTTTTGGAATGTCAGGATGGCTGAATTCTACAATCCTGGCATGGCTCACCTCTAGAATCGTTAAACATCTACATTCCGGAAGGGAGGGTTACTGCCTTTCAGAATGATAAGACATCTGTATTCTACAACGGGAAAGTGGCTGAGTTGTAGAATTCCTGGGATTCCGGAATTCTCATACCCTGAAATGTCTTCTAGCCGGACATGAAGGTGTCTGACATCCGGAATGCTACTATGTCTGCATTCCACCGTACTAAACGAGTCTGTGTTCTAGAATGTGCTGGAAGGCTGAGTTTTAGAATGTCAGAGTGGCTGAATTCTAGAATCCTGGCATGGCTGACCTCTAGAAACGTTAAATGTCTATATTGCGGAGGTGAGGGTGCCTGCCTTCCAGAATCATAAGACGTCTGCATTCTAGAACCGGAATGTGGCTGAGTTCTAGAATCCCTGGGATGCCGGAATTCTGAAGCCCTGAAATGTCTACTAGCTGGAAGTCAAGATGTCTGATGTCCGGAATGCTACTACGTCTGCATTCCACCGACCTATGTGAGTCTCACTTCTAGAATGTGCTGGACGGCTGAGTTCCGGAATGTCAGTATGGCAGAATTCTAGAATCCTGGCATGGCTGACCTCCAGAATCATTAAACGTCTACATTCCGGAAGTGAGGGTGCCTGCCTTCCAGAATCATAAGACGTCTGCATTCTAGAACCGGAATGTGGCTGAGTTCTGGAATCCCTGGGATGCCGGAATTCTGAAACCCTGAAATGTCTGCTAGCCGGAAGTGAAGGTGTCTGACGTCCGGAATGCTGCCCTGTCTGCATTCCATCGTCGAAAACGAGTCTGTGTTCTAGAACGTGGAGGACGGCTGAGTTCCGGAATGTCAGGATGGCTGAATTCTAGAATCCTCTCATGGCTGACCTCTAGAATCGTTAAACGTCTACATTCCAGAAGTGAGGGTGCCTCCCTCCCAGAATCATAAGACATCTGCATTCAAGAACCGGAATGTGGCTGAGTTCTAGAATCCCTGGGATGCCGGAATTCTGAAAACCTGAAATGTCTGCTAGCCGGAAGTGAAGGTGTCTGACGTCCGGAATGCTGCCCTGTCTGCATTCCATCGTCCAAAACGAGTCTGTGTTCTAGAATGTGCAGGACGGCTGAGTCCTGGAATGTCAGGATTGCTGAAATCTAGAATCCTGGCATGGCGGACCTCTAGAATCGTTAAACGTCTACATTAGGGAAGTGAGGGTGCATGCCTTCCAGAAACATAAGACGTCTGCATTCTAGAACCGGAATGTGGCTGAGTTCAAGAATCCCTGGTATGCCGGAATTCTGAAACCCTGAAATGTCTGCTAGCTGGAAGGGAAGGTGTCTGAGGTCCCCAATGCTACTATGTCTGCATTCCACCGTCCTAAACGAATCTGTGTTCCTGAACGTGCAGGATGGCTGAGTTCCGGAATGTCAGGACGGCTGAATTCTCGAATCCTGGCATGGCTGACCTGTAGAATCGTTAAACGTCTACATTCCGGAAGTGAGGGTACCGGCCTTCCAGACTCACAAGACGTCTATATTCTAGAACCGGAATGTGGCTGAGTTCTAGAATCCCTGGGATGCCACAATTCTGTAACCCTGAAATGTCTGCTAGCTGGAAGGGAAGGTGTCTGAGTTCCCCAATGCTACTATGTCTGCATTCCACTGTCCTCAACGAATCTGTGTTCCTGAACGTACAGGATGGCTGAGTTCCGGAATGTCAGGACGGCTGAATTCTCGAATCCTGGCATGGCTGACCTCTAGAATCGTTACACGTCTACATTCCTGAAGTGAGGGTGCCTGCCTTCCAGAATCATAAGATGTCTGCATTGTAGAACTGGAATGTGGCTGAATTCTATAATCCCTAGTATGCCAGAATTATGAAACCCCGAAATGCCGGCTAGCCGGAAGTGAAGATGTCTGACGGCCAGAATGCTACTATGTATGCATTCCACTGTCCTAAACGAGTCTGTGTTCTTGAATGTACAGGACGGTTGTGTTCCAGAATGTCAGAATGGCTGAATTCTAGAATCCTGGCATGGCTGACCTCAAGAGTCATTAAACGTCAACATTCCGGAAGTGAGGGTGCCTGCCTTCCATAATCCTAAGACGTCTGCATTGTAGAACCAGAATGTGGCTGATTTCTAGAATCTCTGGGATGCCGGAATTCTGAAACCCTGAAATGTCTTCTAGTCGGAAGTGAAGGTGTCTGACGTCCGGAATGCTGTAATGTCTGCATTCCATCATCCTAAACGAGTCTGTGTCCTACAACGAGCAGGACGGCTGAGTTCCAGAATGTCTGGACGGCTGAATTGTAGAATCCTGGCATGGCTGAACTCTAGAATTGTTAAACGTCTATATTCCGGAACTGAGGGTGCCTGCCTTCCAGAATCATAAGACGTCTGCATTCTAGAACCGGAATGTGGCTGAGTTCTAGAATCCCTGGGATGCCGGAATTCTGAAACCCAGAAATATCTGCTATTCGGAAGTGAAGGTGTCTGACGACTGGAATGCTGTTATGTCTGTATTCCATCGTCCAAAAAGAGTCAGTGTTCTAGAATGTGCAGGACGGCTGAGTTCCGGAATGTCAGGATTGCTGAAATCTAGAATCCTGGCATGGCTGACCTCTAGAATCGTTAAACGTCTGCATTCCAGAAGTGAGGGTGCCTGCCTTCCAGAATCATAAGACGTCTGTATTCTAGAACCGGAATGTGGCTGAGTTCTAGAATCCCTGGGATGCCAGAATTCTGTAACCCTGAAATGTCTGCTAGCTGGAAGGGAAGGTGTCTGAGGTCGGGAATGCTACTGTGTCTGCATTCCACCATGCTAAACGAGTCTGTGTTCTAGAACGTGCAGAACGGCTGTGTTTTGGAATGTCAGGATGGCTGAATTCTACAATCCTGGCATGGCTCACCTCTAGAATCGTTAAACGTCTACATTCCGGAAGGGAGGGTTACTGCCTTCCAGAATGATAAGACATCTATATTCTACAACCGGAAAGTGGCTGAGTTGTAGACTTCCTGGGATTCCGGAATTCTCATACCCTGAAATGTCTTCTAGCCGGACGTGAAGGTGTCTGACATCCGGAATGCTACTATGTCTGCATTCCACCGTACTAATCGAGTCTGTGATCTAGAATGTGCTGGACGGCTGAGGTACAGAATGTCAGGGTGGCTGAATTCTAGAATCCTGGCATGGCTGACCACTAGAAACGTTAAATGTCTATATTGTGGACGTGAGGGTGCCTGCCTTCCAGAATCATAAGACGTCTGCATTCTAGAACCGGAATGTGGCTGAGTTCTAGAATCCTTGGGATGCAGGAATTCTGAAGCCCTGAAATGTCTGCTAGCTCGAAGTCAAGGTGTCTGACGTCCGGAATGCTACTATGTCTGCATTCCACCGACCTATGTGAGTCTCTCTTCTAGAATGTGCTGGACGGCTGAGTTCCAGAATGTCAGGATGGCAGAATTCTAGAATCCTGGCATGGCTGACCTCCAGAATCGTTAAACGTCTACATTCCGGAAGTGAGGGTGCCTACCTTCCAGAATCATAAGAAGTCTGCATTCTATAACCGGAATGTGGCTGAGTTCTAGAATCCGTGGGATGCCGGAATTCTGAAACCCTGAAATGTCTGCTAGACGGAAGTGAAGGTGTCTGATGTCCAGAATGCTGCCCTGTCTGCATTCCACCTTCCAAAACGAGTCTGTGTTCTAGAACGTGGAGGACGACTGAGTTCCAGAATGTCAGGTTGACTGCATTCTAGAATCCTCTCATGGCTGACCTCTAGAATCGTTAAACGTCTACATTCCAGAAGTGAGGGTGCCTCCCTCCCAGAATCATAAGACGTCTGCATGCTAGAACCGGAATGAGGCTGAGTTCTAGAATCCCTGGGATGCCAGAATTCTGAAACCCTGAATTGTCTGCTGGCCGGAATTGAAAGTGTCTGACGTCCGGAAAGCTACTATGTCTGCATTCCACTGTCCTAAACGAGTCTGTGTTCTAGAATGTGCAGAACGGCTTAGTTCCGGAATGTCAGGTCGGCTGAATTCTAGAATCCTGGCATGGCTGACTTCTAGAATCGTCAAACGTCTACATTCCGGGAGTGAGGCTGCCTGCCTTCCAGAATCATAAGACGTCTGCTTTCTAGAAGCGGAATTTGGCTGAATTCTAGAATCCGTGGGATGCCATAATTCTGAAACCCTGAAATGTCTGCTGGCCGGAAGTGAAGGTGTCTGACATCCGGAATGCTACTATGTCTGCATTCCGCCGTCCGAAACGATTCCGTGTTATAGAATGTGCAGGACGGCTGAGTTCTGGGTTGTCAGGATGGCTGAATTGTAGAATCCTGGCATGGCTGACCTCTAGAATCGCTAAATGTCTACATTCCGGAAATGAGAGTTTCTGCCTTCCACAATCATAAGACGTATGCATTCCAGAACCGGAATGGGGCTGAGTTCCAGAATCCCTGGTATGCCGGAATTCTGAAACCCTGAAATGTCTGCTGGCCGGAAGTGAAGGTGTCTGACGTCCAGAATGCCACTATGTCTCCATTCCACCGCCCTAAACGAGTCTGCGTTCTAGAATGTGCAGGACGGCTGAAATCCGGAATGTCAGGAAGACTGAATTCTACAATCCTTGTAGAGCTGACCACTACAATCGTTAAACTTCTGCATTCCGGAAGTGAGGGTGCCTGCCTTCCAGAATCATAAGACGTCTGCATTCTAGAACCGGAATGTGGCTGAGTTCTAGAATCCCTGTGATGCCGGAATTCTGAAACCCTGAAATGCCTCCTAGCCGGAAGTCAAGGTGTCTGATGTCCGGGATGCTACTATGTCTGTATTCCACTGTCCTAAACGAGTCTGTGTTCTAGAATCTGCAGGACGGCTGAGTTCCGGGATGTCAGGATGGCTGAATTCTAGAATCCTTGCATGGCTGACCTCTAGAATCGTTAAACGTCTACATTCCAGAAGTGAGGGTGCCTGCCTTCCAGGATCATAAGACGTCTGCATTCTACAACCAGAATGTGGCGGAGTTCTAGATTCCCTGGGATGCCGGAATCTGAAACCCTGAAATGTCTGCTACCCGGAAGTGAACGTGTCTGACTTCCGCAATGCTACTATGTCTGCATTTCACCGTCCTAATCGAGGCTGTGTTCTAGAATGTGTAGGACGGCTGAGTTCCGGAAAGTCAGGATGGCTGAATTCTAGAATCCTGGCATGGCTGACCTCTAGAATGATTAAAAGTCTACATTCTGGAAGTGAGGGTGCCTCCCTCCCAGAATCATAAGACGTCTGCATTCTAGAACCGGAATGTGGCTGAGTTCTAGAATCCCGGGGATACCGGAATTCTGAAACCCTGAAATGTCTGCTAGACGGAAGTGCAGTTGTCTGACGTCTGGAATGCTACTATGTCTGCCATAAAGCATCCTAAACGAGTCTGTGTTCTTCAATGTGCAGGACGGCTGAGTTCCGGAATGTCAGGATTGCTGAATTCTAGAATCCTGGCATGGCTGACCTCTAGAATCGTTAAACGTCTACATTGCGGAAGTGAGGGTGCCTGCCTTCCAGAATCGTAAGACGTCTTCACTCTAGAACCGGAACGTGGTTGAGTTCTAGAATCCCTGGGATGCGGAATTCTGAAACCCTGAAATGTCTGCTAGCCGGAAGTGAAGGTGTCTGACGTCCGGAGTGCTGTTACATCTGCATTCCATCGTCCACAACGAGTCTCTGTTCTAGAATGTGCAGGACGGCTGAGTTCCGGAATGTCAGAATGGCTGAAATCTAGAATCCTGTCATGGCTGACATCTAGAATCGTTAAACGTCTACATTCAGGAAGTGAGGGTGCCTGCCTTCCAGAATCATAAGACATCTGCATTCTAGAACCGGAATGTGGCTGAGTTCTAGAATCCCTGGGATGCCAGAATTCTGAAGTCCTTAAATGTCTGCTATCTGGAAGTGAAGGTGTCTGAGGTCTGGAATGCTACTATGTCTGCATTCCACCGTCCTAAACGAATCTGTGTTCTTGAACGTGAAGCACGGCTGAGCTCCGGAAAGTCAGGATGGCTGAATTCTAGAATCCTGGCATGGCTGACCTCTAGGATCATTAAACGTCTACATTCCTGGAGTGAGTGTACCTGCCTTCCAGAATCATAAGACGTCTGCATTCTAGAACCGGAATGTGGCTGAGTTCTAGAATCCCTGGGATGCCAGAATTCTGTAACCATGAAATGTCTGCTAGCTGGAAGGGAAGGGGTCTGAGGTCCGGAATGCTACTATGTCTGCATTCCACCATCCTAAACGAATCAGTGTTCCTGAACGTGAAGGACGGCTGAGTTCTGTAATGTCAGGACGGCTGAATTCTAAAATCCTGGCATCGCAGACCAGCAGAATTGTTAAACGTCTACATTGCTGAAGTGAGGGTGCCTGCCTTCCAGAATCATACGACCTCTGCATTCTGGAACCGGAATGTAACTGAGTTCTAGATTCCCTGGGATGCCGGAATTCTGAAACCCTGAAATGTGTTCTAGCTGGAAGTGAAGGTGTCTGACGTCCGGAATGCTGCCCTGTCTGCATTCCATCGTCCAAAACGAGTCTGTGTTCTAGAATGTGCAGGACGGCTGAGTTCCGGAATGTCAGGAGTGCTGAAACCTAGAATCCTGGCATGGCGGACATCTAGAATCGTTAAACATCTACATTAGGGAAGTGAGGGTGCCTGCCTTCCAGAATCATAAGACGTATGCATTCTAGAACCAGAATGTGGCTGAGTTCTAGAATCCCTGGGATACCGGAATTCTGAAACCCTGAAATGTCTGCTAGACGGAAGTGCAGTTGTCTGACGTCTGGAATGCTGCTATGTCTGCCATAAAGCATCCTAAACGAGTCTGTGTTCTTCAATGTGCAGGACGGCTGAGTTCCGGAATGTCAGGATGGCTGAATTCTAGAATCCTGGCATGGCTGACCTCTAGAATCGTTAAACGTCTACATTCCGGAAGTGAGGGTGCCTGCCTTCCAGAATCGTAAGACGTCTGCACTCTAGAACCGGAATGTGGCTGAGTTCCAGAATCCCTGGGATGCGGAGTTCGGAAACCCTGAAATGTCTGCTAGCCGGAAGTGAAGGTGTCTGACGTCCGGAGTGCTGTTACATATGCATTCCATCATCCACATCGAGTCTCTGTTCTAGAATGTGCAGGATGGCTGAGTTCCGGAATGTCAGAATGGCTGAATTCTAGAATCCTGTCATGGCTGACATCTAGAATCGTTAAACGTCTACATTCAGGAAGTGAGGGTGCCTGCCTTCCAGAATCATTAGCCGTCTGCATTCTAGAACCGGAATGTGGCTGAGTTCTAGAATCCCTGGGATGCCAGAATTCTGTAACCATGAAATGTCTGCTATCTGGAAGTGAAGGTGTCTGAGGTCCGGAATGCTACTATGTCTGCATTCCACCATCCTAAACAAATCTGAGTTCCTGAACGTGAAGGACGGCTGTGTTCTGGAATGTCAGGATGGCTGAATTCTAGAATCCTGGCATGGCTGACCTGTAGAATCGTTAAACGTCTACATTCCGGAAGTGAGGGTGCCTGCCTTCCAGACTCGTAAGACGTCTGCACTCTAGAACCAGAATGTGGCTGAGTTCTAGGATCCCTGGAATGCCGGAATTCTGAAAACCGGAAATGTCTGCTAGCCGGAAGTGAAGGTGTCTGACGTCCGGAATGCTGCCCTGTCTGCATTCCATCGTCCAAAACGAGTCTGTGTTCTAGAATGTGCAGGACGGCTGAGTTCTGGAATGTCAGGATTGCTGAAATCTAGAATCCTGGCATGGCGGACCTCTAGAATCGTTAAACGTCTACATTAGGGAAGTGAGGGTGCCTGCCTTCCAGAATCATATGACGTCTGCATTCTAGAACCGGAATGTGGCTGAGTTCAAGAATCCCTGGGATGCCGGAATTCTGAAACCCTGAAATGTCTGCTAGCTGGAAGGGAAGGTGTCTGAGTTCCCCAATGCTACTATGTCTGCATTCCACCGTCCTTAACGAATCTGTGTTCCTGAACGTACAGGATGGCTGAGTTCCGGAATGTCAGGACAGCTGAATTCTCGAATCCTGGCATGGCTGACCTCTAGAATCGTTAAACGTCTACATTCCTGAGGTGAGGGTGCCTGCCTTCCAGAATCATAAGATGTCTGCATTCTAGAACTGGAATGTGGCTGAGTTCTATAATCCCTAGGATGTCAGAATTATGAAACCCCGAAATGCCGGCTAGCCGGAATTGAAGATGTCTGACGGCCAGAATGCTACTATGTATGCATTCCACTGTCCTAAACGAGTCTGTGTTCTTGAATGTACAGGACGGTTGTGTTCCAGAATGTCAGAATGGCTGAATTCTAGAATCCTGGCATGGCTGACCTCAAGAGTCATTAAACGTCAACATTCCGGAAGTGAGGGTGCCTGCCTTCCATAATCCTAAGACGTCTGCATTGTAGAACCAGAATGTGGCTGATTTCTAGAATCTCTGGGATGCCGGAATTCTGAAACCCTGAAATGTCTTCTAGTCGGAAGTGAAGGTGTCTGACGTCCGGAATGCTGTAATGTCTGCATTCCATCATCCTAAACGAGTCTGTGTCCTACAACGAGCAGGACGGCTGAGTTCCAGAATGTCTGGACGGCTGAATTGTAGAATCCTGGCATGGCTGAACTCTAGAATTGTTAAACGTCTATATTCCGGAACTGAGGGTGCCTGCCTTCCAGAATCATAAGACGTCTGCATTCTAGAACCGGAATGTTGCTGAGTTCTAGAATCCCTGGGATGCCGGAATTCTGAAACCCAGAAATATCTGCTATTCGGAAGTGAAGGTGTCTGACGACTGGAATGCTGTTATGTCTGTATTCCATCGTCCAAAAAGAGTCAGTGTTCTAGAATGTGCAGGACGGCTGAGTTCCGGAATGTCAGGATTGCTGAAATCTAGAATCCTGGCATGGCTGACCTCTAGAATCGTTAAACGTCTGCATTCCAGAAGTGAGGGTGCCTGCCTTCCAGAATCATAAGACGTCTGTATTCTAGAACCGGAATGTGGCTGAGTTCTAGAATCCCTGGGATGCCAGAATTCTGTAACCCTGAAATGTCTGCTAGCTGGAAGGGAAGGTGTCTGAGGTCCGGAATGCTACTGTGTCTGCATTCCACCATGCTAAACGAGTCTGTGTTCTAGAACGTGCAGAACGGCTGTGTTTTGGAATGTCAGGATGGCTGAATTCTACAATCCTGGCATGGCTCACCTCTAGAATCGTTAAACATCTACATTCCGGAAGGAGGGTTACTGCCTTCCAGAATAATAAGACATCTGTATTCTACAACCAGAAAGTGGCTGAGTTGTAGACTTCCTGGGATTCTGGAATTCTCATACCCTGAAATGTCTTCTAGCCGGACGTGAAGGTGTCTGACATCCGAAATGCTACTATGTCTGCATTCCACCGTACTAAACGAGTCTGTGATCTAGAATGTGCTGGACGGCTGAGGTACAGAATGTCAGGGTGGCTGAATTCTAGAATCCTGGCATGGCTGACCACTAGAAACGTTAAATGTCTATATTGCGGACGTGAGGGTGCCTGCCTTCCAGAATCATAAGACGTCTGCATTCTAGAACCGGAATGTGGCTGAGTTCTAGAATCCTTGGGATGCAGGAATTCTGAAGCCCTGAAATGTCTGCTAGCTCGAAGTCAAGATGTCTGACGTCCGGAATGCTACTATGTCTGCATTCCACCGACCTATGTGAGTCTCTCTTCTAGAATGTGCTGGACGGCTGAGTTCCGGAATGTCAGGATGGCAGAATTCTAGAATCCTGGCATGGCTGACCTCCAGAATCATTAAACGTCTACATTCCGGAAGTGAGGGTGCCTGCCTTCCAGAATCATAAGAAGTCTGCATTCTATAACCGGAATGTGGCTGAGTTCTAGAATCCCTGGGATGCCGGAATTGTGAAACCCTGAAATGTCTGCTAGCCGGAAGTGAAGGTGTCTGATGTCCGGAATGCTGCCCTGTCTGCATTCCATCTTCCAAAACGAGTGTGTGTTCTAGAACGTGGAGGACGGCTGAGTTCCGGAATGTCAGGATGACTGAATTCTGGAATCCTCTCATGGCTGACCTCTAGAATCGTTAAACGTCTACACTCAAGAAGTGAGGCTGCCTCCCTCCCAGAATCATAAGACGTCTGCATTCTAGAACCAGAATGAGGCTGAGTTCTAGAATCCCTGGGATGCCAGAATTCTGAAACCCTGAAGTGTCTGCTGGCCGGAATTGAAAGTGTCTGACATCCGGAAAGCTACTATGTCTGCATTTCGCTGTCCTAAAAGAGTCTGTGTTCTAGAATATGCAGAACGGCTTAGTTCCGGAATGTCAGGTCGGCTGAATTCTAGAATCCTGGCATGGCTGACTTCTAGAATCGTCAAACGTCTACATTCCGGTAGTGAGGCTGCCTGCCTTCCAGAATCATAAGTCGTCTGCTTTCTAGAAGCGGAATTTGGCTGAATTCTAGAATCCGTGGGATGCCGTAATTCTGAAACCCTGAAATGTCTGCTGGCCGGAAGTGAACGTGTCTGACATCCGGAATGCTACTATGTCTGCATTCCGCTGTCCTAAACGAGTCTGTGTTCTAGTATGTGCAGGACGGCTGAGTTCTGGGATGTCAGGATGGCTGAATTGTAGAATCCTGGCATGGCTGACCTCTAGAATCGTTAAATGTCTACATTCCGGAAATGAGAGTTTCTGCCTTCCACAATCATAAGACGTATGCATTCCAGAACCGGAATGGGGCTGAGTTCCAGAATCCCTGGGATGCCGGAATTCTGAAACCCTGAAATGTCTGCTGGCCGGAAGTGAAGTTGTCTGACGTCCAGAATGCCACTATGTCTCCATTCCACCGCCCTAAACGAGTCTGTGTTCTAGAATGTGCAGGACGGCTGAAATCCGGAATGTCAGGAAGACTGAATTCTACAATCCTTGTAGAGCTGACCACTAGAATTGTTAAACTTCTGCATTCCGGAAGTGAGGGTGCCTGCCTTCCAGAATCATAAGACGTCTGCATTCTAGAACCGGAATGTGGCTGAGTTCTAGAATCCCTGTGATGCCGGAATTCTGAAACCCTGAAATGCCTCCTAGCCGGAAGTCAAGGTGTCTGATGTCCGGGATGCTACTATGTCTGTATTCCACTGTCCTAAACGAGTCTGTGTTCTAGAATCTGCAGGACGGCTGAGTTCCGGGATGTCAGGATGGCTGAATTCTAGAATCCTTGCATGGCTGACCTCTAGAATCGTTAAACGTCTACATTCCAGAAGTGAGGGTGCCTGCCTTCCAGGATCATAAGACGTCTGCATTCTACAACCAGAATGTGGCGGAGTTCTAGATTCCCTGGGATGCCGGAATCTGAAACCCTGAAATGTCTGCTACCCGGAAGTGAACGTGTCTGACTTCCGCAATGCTACTATGTCTGCATTTCACCGTCCTAATCGAGGCTGTGTTCTAGAATGTGTAGGACGGCTGAGTTCCGGAAAGTCAGGATGGCTGAATTCTAGAATCCTGGCATGGCTGACCTCTAGAATGATTAAAAGTCTACATTCTGGAAGTGAGGGTGCCTCCCTTCCAGAATCATAAGACGTCTGCATTCTAGAACCGGAATGTGGCTGAGTTCTAGAATCCCGGGGATACCGGAATTCTGAAACCCTGAAATGTCTGCTAGACGGAAGTGCAGTTGTCTGACGTCTGGAATGCTACTATGTCGGCCATAAAGCATCCTAAACGAGTCTGTGTTCTTCAATGTGCAGGACGGCTGAGTTCCGGAATGTCAGGATGGCTGAAATCTAGAATCCTGGCATGGCGGACCTCTAGAATCGTTAAACGTCTACATTAGGGAAGTGAGGGTGCCTGCCTTCCAGAATCATATGACGTCTGCATTCTAGAACCGGAATGTGGCTGAGTTCAAGAATCCCTGGGATGCCGGAATTCTGAAACCCTGAAATGTCTGCTAGCTGGAAGGGAAGGTGTCTGAGTTCCCCAATGCTACTATGTCTGCATTCCACCGTCCTTAACGAATCTGTGTTCCTGAACGTACAGGATGGCTGAGTTCCGGAATGTCAGGACAGCTGAATTCTCGAATCCTGGCATGGCTGACCTCTAGAATCGTTAAACGTCTACATTCCTGAGGTGAGGGTGCCTGCCTTCCAGAATCATAAGATGTCTGCATTCTAGAACTGGAATGTGGCTGAGTTCTATAATCCCTAGGATGTCAGAATTATGAAACCCCGAAATGCCGGCTAGCCGGAATTGAAGATGTCTGACGGCCAGAATGCTACTATGTATGCATTCCACTGTCCTAAACGAGTCTGTGTTCTTGAATGTACAGGACGGTTGTGTTCCAGAATGTCAGAATGGCTGAATTCTAGAATCCTGGCATGGCTGACCTCAAGAGTCATTAAACGTCAACATTCCGGAAGTGAGGGTGCCTGCCTTCCATAATCCTAAGACGTCTGCATTGTAGAACCAGAATGTGGCTGATTTCTAGAATCTCTGGGATGCCGGAATTCTGAAACCCTGAAATGTCTTCTAGTCGGAAGTGAAGGTGTCTGACGTCCGGAATGCTGTAATGTCTGCATTCCATCATCCTAAACGAGTCTGTGTCCTACAACGAGCAGGACGGCTGAGTTCCAGAATGTCTGGACGGCTGAATTGTAGAATCCTGGCATGGCTGAACTCTAGAATTGTTAAACGTCTATATTCCGGAACTGAGGGTGCCTGCCTTCCAGAATCATAAGACGTCTGCATTCTAGAACCGGAATGTTGCTGAGTTCTAGAATCCCTGGGATGCCGGAATTCTGAAACCCAGAAATATCTGCTATTCGGAAGTGAAGGTGTCTGACGACTGGAATGCTGTTATGTCTGTATTCCATCGTCCAAAAAGAGTCAGTGTTCTAGAATGTGCAGGACGGCTGAGTTCCGGAATGTCAGGATTGCTGAAATCTAGAATCCTGGCATGGCTGACCTCTAGAATCGTTAAACGTCTGCATTCCAGAAGTGAGGGTGCCTGCCTTCCAGAATCATAAGACGTCTGTATTCTAGAACCGGAATGTGGCTGAGTTCTAGAATCCCTGGGATGCCAGAATTCTGTAACCCTGAAATGTCTGCTAGCTGGAAGGGAAGGTGTCTGAGGTCCGGAATGCTACTGTGTCTGCATTCCACCATGCTAAACGAGTCTGTGTTCTAGAACGTGCAGAACGACTGTGTTTTGGAATGTCAGGATGGCTGAATTCTACAATCCTGGCATGGCTCACGTCTAGAATCGTTAAACGTCTACATTCCGGAAGGGAGGGTTACTGCCTTCCAGAATGATAAGACATCTGTATTCTACAACCAGAAAGTGGCTGAGTATCTAGAATCCCTGGGATGCCAGAATTCTCAAACCCTGAAATGTCTTCTAGCCGAACGTGAAGGTGTCTGACATCGGGAATGCTACTATGTCTGCATTCCACCGTACTAAACGAGTCTGTGTTCTAGAATGTGCTGGACGGCTGAGTTCCGGAATGTCAGGGTTGCAGAATTCTAGAATCCCGGCATGGCTGACCTCTAGAATCGTTAAATGTCTACATTCCGGAAGTGAGGGTGCCTGCCTTCCAGAATCATAAGACGTCTGCATTCTAGAACTGGAATGTGGCTGAGTTCTAGAATCCCAGGGAGGCTGAAATTCTGAAGCCCTGAAATGTCTGCTAGCCGGAAGTCAAGGTGTCTGACGTCCGGAATGCTACTATGTCTGCATTCCACCAACCTATGTGAGTCTCTCTTCTAGAATGTGCTGGACGACTGAGTTCCAGAATGTCAGGATGGCAGAATTCTAGAATCCTGGCATGGCTGACCTCCAGAATCGTTAAACGTCTACATTCCGGAAGTGAGGGTGCCTGCCTTCCAGAATCATAAGAAGTCTGCATTCTATAACCGGAATGTGGCTGAGTTCTAGAATCCCTGGGATGCCGGAATTCTGAAACCCTGAAATGTCTGCTAGACGGAAGTGAAGGTGTCTGATGTCCGGAATGCTGCCCTGTCTGCATTCCACCTTCCAAAACGAGTCTGTGTTCTAGAACGTGGAGGACGGCTGAGTTCCAGAATGTCAGGATGACTGCATTCTAGAATCCTCTCATGGCTGACCTCTAGAATCGTTAAACGTCTACATTCCAGAAGTGAGGCTGCCTGCCTTCCAGAATCATAAGACGTCTGCATTCTAGAAAGGGAATTTGGCTGAATTCTAGAATCCGTGGGATGCCATAATTCTGAAACCCTGAAATGTCTGCTGGCCGGAAGTGAAGGTGTCTGACATCCGGAATGCTACTATGTCTGCATTCCGCCGTCCGAAACGATTCCGTGTTCTAGAATGTGCAGGACGGCTGAGTTCTGGGATGTCAGGATGGCTGAATTGTAGAATCCTGGCATGGCTGACCTCTAGAATCGCTAAATGTCTACATTCCGGAAATGAGAGTTTCTGCCTTCCACAATCATAAGACGTATGCATTCCAGAACCGGAACGGGGCTGAGTTCCAGAATCCCTGGGATGCCGGAATTCTGAAACCCTGAAATGTCTGCTGGCCGGAAGTGAAGGTGTCTGACGTCCAGAATGCCACTATGTCTCCATTCCACCGCCCTAAACGAGTCTGTGTTCTAGAATGTGCAGGACGGCTGAAATCCGGAATGTCAGGAAGACTGAATTCTACAATCCTTGTAGAGCTGACCACTAGAATCGTTAAACTTCTGCATTCCGGAAGTGAGGGTGCCTGCCTTCCAGAATCATAAGACGTCTGCATTCTAGAACCGGAATGTGGCTGAGTTCTAGAATCCCTGTGATGCCGGAATTCTGAAACCCTGAAATGCCTCCTAGCCGGAAGTCAAGGTGTCTGATATCCGGGATGCTACTATGTCTGTATTCCACTGTCCTAAACGAGTCTGTGTTCTAGAATCTGCAGGACGGCTGAGTTCCGGGATGTCAGGATGGCTGAATTCTAGAATCCTTGCATGGCTGACCTCTAGAATCGTTAAACGTCTACATTCCAGAAGTGAGGGTGCCTGCCTTCCAGGATCATAAGACGTCTGCATTCTACAACCAGAATGTGGCGGAGTTCTAGATTCCCTGGGATGCCGGAATCTGAAACCCTGAAATGTCTGCTACCCGGAAGTGAACGTGTCTGACTTCCGCAATGCTACTATGTCTGCATTTCACCGTCCTAATCGAGGCTGTGTTCTAGAATGTGTAGGACGGCTGAGTTCCGGAAAGTCAGGATGGCTGAATTCTAGAATCCAGGCATGGCTGACCTCTAGAATGATTAAAAGTCTACATTCTGGAAGTGAGGGTGCCTCCCTCCCAGAATCATAACACGTCTGCATTCTAGAACCGGAATGTGGCTGAGTTCTAGAATCCCGGGGATACCGGAATTCTGAAACCCTGAAATGTCTGCTAGACGGAAGTGCAGTTGTCTGACGTCTGGAATGCTACTATGTCTGCCATAAAGCATCCTAAACGAGTCTGTGTTCTTCAATGTGCAGGACGGCTGAGTTCCGGAATGTCAGGATTGCTGAATTCTAGAATCCTGGCATGGCTGACCTCTAGAATCGTTAAACGTCTACATTCCGGAAGTGAGGGTGCCTGCCTTCCAGAATCGTAAGACGTCTGCACTCTAGAACCGGAATGTGGCTGAGTTCTAGAATCCCTGGGATGCGGAATTCTGAAACCCTGAAATGTCTGCTAGCCGGAAGTGAAGGTGTCTGACGTCTGGAGTGCTGTTACATCTGCATTCCATCGTCCACAACGAGTCTCTGTTCTAGAATGTGCAGGACGGCTGAGTTCCGGAATGTCAGAATGGCTGAAATCTAGAATCCTGTCAGGGCTGACATCTAGAATCGTTAAACGTCTACATTCAGGAAGTGAGGGTGCCTGCCTTCCAGAATCATAAGACATCTGCATTCTAGAACCGGAATGTGGCTGAGTTCCAGAATCCCTGGGATGCCAGAATTCTGAAGTCCTTAAATGTCTGCTATCTGGAAGTGAAGGTGTCTGAGGTCTGGAATGCTACTATGTCTGCATTCCACCGTCCTAAACGAATCTGTGGTCTTGAACGTGAAGGACGGCTGAGCTCCGGAAAGTCAGGATGGCTGAATTCTAGAATCCTGGCATGGCTGACCTCTAGGATCATTAAACGTCTACATTCCTGGAGTGAGTGTACCTGCCTTCCGGAATCATAAGACGTCTGCATTCTAGAACCGGAATGTGGCTGAGTTCTAGAATCCCTGGGATGCCAGAATTCTGTAACCATGAAATGTCTGCTAGCTGGAAGGGAAGGGGTCTGAGGTCCGGAATGCTACTATGTCTGCATTCCACCATCCTAAACGAATCTGTGTTCCTGAACGTGAAGGACGGCTGAGTTCTGGAATGTCAGGACGGCTGAATTCTAAAATCCTGGCATCGCAGACCAGTAGAATTGTTAAACGTCTACATTGCTGAAGTGAGGGTGCCTGCCTTCCAGAATCATACGACCTCTGCATTCTGGAACCGGAATGTAACTGAGTTCTAGATTCCCTGGGATGCCGGAATTCTGAAACCCTGAAATGTGTTCTAGCTGGAAGTGAAGGTGTCTGACGTCCGGAATGCTGCCCTGTCTGCATTCCATCGTCCAAAACGAGTCTGTGTTCTAGAATGTGCAGGACGGCTGAGTTCCGGAATGTCAGGAGTGCTGAAACCTAGAATCCTGGCATGGCGGACGTCTAGAATCGTTAAACATCTACATTAGGGAAGTGAGGGTGCCTGCCTTCCAGAATCATAAGACGTATGCATTCTAGAACCAGAATGTGGCTGAGTTCTAGAATCCCTGGGATACCGGAATTCTGAAACCCTGAAATGTCTGCTAGACGGAAGTGCAGTTGTCTGACGTCTGGAATGCTACTATGTCTGCCATAAAGCATCCTAAACGAGTCTGTGTTCTTCAATGTGCAGGACGGCTGAGTTCCGGAATGTCAGGATGGCTGAATTCTAGAATCCTGGCATGGCTGACCTCTAGAATCGTTAAACGTCTACATTCCGGAAGTGAGGGTGCCTGCCTTCCAGAATCGTAAGACGTCTGCACTCTAGAACCGGAATGTGGCTGAGTTCCAGAATCCCTGGGATGCGGAGTTCGGAAACCCTGAAATGTCTGCTAGCCGGAAGTGAAGGTGTCTGACGTCCGGAGTGCTGTTACATATGCATTCCATCATCCACATCGAGTCTCTGTTCTAGAATGTGCAGGACGGCTGAGTTCCGGAATGTCAGAATGGCTGAATTCTAGAATCCTGTCATGGCTGACATCTAGAATCGTTAAACGTCTACATTCAGGAAGTGAGGGTGCCTGCCTTCCAGAATCATTAGCCGTCTGCATTCTAGAACCGGAATGTGGCTGAGTTCTAGAATCCCTGGGATGCCAGAATTCTGTAACCATGAAATGTCTGCTATCTGGAAGTGAAGGTGTCTGAGGTCCGGAATGCTACTATGTCTGCATTCCACCATCCTAAACAAATCTGTGTTCCTGAACGTGAAGGACGGCTGTGTTCTGGAATGTCAGGATGGCTGAATTCTAGAATCCTGGCATCGCTGACCAGCAGAATGGTTAAACGTCTACATTGCTGAAGTGAGGGTGCCGGCCATCCAGAATCATACGACCTCTGCATTCTGGAACCGGAATGTAACTGAGTTCTAATTTCCCTGGGATGCCGGAATTCTGAAACCCTGAAATGTCTGCTAGCCGGAAGTGAAGGTGTCTGACGTCCGGAATGCTGCCCTGTCTGCATTCCATCGTCCAAAACGAGTCTGTGTTCTAGAATGTGCAGGACGGCTGAGTTCCGGAAGGTCAGGATTGCTGAAATCTAGAATCCTGGCATGGCGGACCTCTAGAATCCTTAAACGTCTACATTAGGGAAGTGAGGGTGCCTGCCTTCCAGAATCATAAGACGTCTGCATTCTAGAACCGGAATGTGGCTGAGTTCTTAGAATCCCTGGGATACCAGAATTCTGAAACCCTGAAATGTCTGCTAGACGGAAGTGCAGTTGTCTGACGTCTGGAATGCTACTATGTCGGCCATAAAGCATCCTAAACGAGTCTGTGTTCTTCAATGTGCAGGACGGCTGAGTTCCGGAATGTCAGGATTGCTGAATTCTAGAATCCTGGCATGGCTGACCTGTAGAATCGTTAAACGTCTACATTCCGGAAGTGAGGGTGCCTGCCTTCCAGACTCGTAAGACGTCTGCACTCTAGAACCAGAATGTGGCTGAGTTCTAGAATCCCTGGAATGCCGGAATTCTGAAAACCTGAAATGTCTGCTAGCCGGAAGTGAAGGTGTCTGACGTCCGGAATGCTGCCCTGTCTGCATTCCATCGTCCAAAACGAGTCTGTGTTCTAGAATGTGCAGGACGGCTGAGTTCTGGAATGTCAGGATTGCTGAAATCTAGAATCCTGGCATGGCGGACCTCTAGAATCGTTAAACGTCTACATAAGGGAAGTGAGGGTGCCTGCCTTCCAGAATCATATGACGTCTGCCTTCTAGAACCGGAATGTGGCTGAGTTCAAGAATCCCTGGGATGCCGGAATTTTGAAACCCTGAAATGTCTGCTAGCTGGAAGGGAAGGTGTCAGAGTTCCCCAATGCTACTATGTCTGCATTCCACCGTCCTTAACGAATCTGTGTTCCTGAACGTACAGGATGGCTGAGTTCCGGAATGTCAGGACAGCTGAATTCTCGAATCCTGGCATGGCTGACCTCTAGAATCGTTAAACGTCTACATTCCTGAGGTGAGGGTGCCTGCCTTCCAGAATCATAAGATGTCTGCATTCTAGAACTGGAATGTGGCTGAGTTCTATAATCCCTAGGATGTCAGAATTATGAAACCCCGAAATGCCGGCTAGCCGGAATTGAAGATGTCTGACGGCCAGAATGCTACTATGTATGCATTCCACTGTCCTAAACGAGTCTGTGTTCTTGAATGTACAGGACGGTTGTGTTCCAGAATGTCAGAATGGCTGAATTCTAGAATCCTGGCATGGCTGACCTCAAGAGTCATTAAACGTCAACATTCCGGAAGTGAGGGTGCCTGCCTTCCATAATCCTAAGACGTCTGCATTGTAGAACCAGAATGTGGCTGATTTCTAGAATCTCTGGGATGCCGGAATTCTGAAACCCTGAAATGTCTTCTAGTCGGAAGTGAAGGTGTCTGACGTCCGGAATGCTGTAATGTCTGCATTCCATCATCCTAAACGAGTCTGTGTTCTACAACGAGCAGGACGGCTGAGTTCCAGAATGTCTGGACGGCTGAATTGTAGAATCCTGGCATGGCTGAACTCTAGAATTGTTAAACGTCTATATTCCGGAACTGAGGGTGCCTGCCTTCCAGAATCATAAGACGTCTGCATTCTAGAACCGGAATGTAGCTGAGTTCTAGAATCCCTGGGATGCCGGAATTCTGAAACCCAGAAATATCTGCTATTCGGAAGTGAAGGTGTCTGACGACTGGAATGCTGTTATGTCTGTATTCCATCGTCCAAAAAGAGTCAGTGTTCTAGAATGTGCAGGACGGCTGAGTTCCGGAATGTCAGGATTGCTGAAATCTAGAATCCTGGCATGGCTGACCTCTAGAATCGTTAAACGTCTGCATTCCAGAAGTGAGGGTGCCTGCCTTCCAGAATCATAAGACGTCTGTATTCTAGAACCGGAATGTGGCTGAGTTCTAGAATCCCTGGGATGCCAGAATTCTGTAACCCTGAAATGTCTGCTAGCTGGAAGGAAAGGTGTCTGAGGTCCGGAATGCTACTGTGTCTGCATTCCACCATGCTAAACGAGTCTGTGTTCTAGAACGTGCAGAACGGCTGTGTTTTGGAATGTCAGGATGGCTGAATTCTACAATCCTGGCATGGCTCACCTCTAGAATCGTTAAACATCTACATTCCGGAAGGAGGGTTACTGCCTTCCAGAATAATAAGACATCTGTATTCTACAACCAGAAAGTGGCTGAGTTGTAGACTTCCTGGGATTCTGGAATTCTCATACCCTGAAATGTCTTCTAGCCGGACGTGAAGGTGTCTGACATCCGAAATGCTACTATGTCTGCATTCCACCGTACTAAACGAGTCTGTGATCTAGAATGTGCTGGACGGCTGAGGTACAGAATGTCAGGGTGGCTGAATTCTAGAATCCTGGCATGGCTGACCACTAGAAACGTTAAATGTCTATATTGCGGACGTGAGGGTGCCTGCCTTCCAGAATCATAAGACGTCTGCATTCTAGAACCGGAATGTGGCTGAGTTCTAGAATCCTTGGGATGCAGGAATTCTGAAGCCCTGAAATGTCTGCTAGCTCGAAGTCAAGATGTCTGACGTCCGGAATGCTACTATGTCTGCATTCCACCGACCTATGTGAGTCTCTCTTCTAGAATGTGCTGGACGGCTGAGTTCCGGAATGTCAGGATGGCAGAATTCTAGAATCCTGGCATGGCTGACCTCCAGAATCATTAAACGTCTACATTCCGGAAGTGAGGGTGCCTGCCTTCCAGAATCATAAGAAGTCTGCATTCTATAACCGGAATGTGGCTGAGTTCTAGAATCCCTGGGATGCCGGAATTGTGAAACCCTGAAATGTCTGCTAGCCGGAAGTGAAGGTGTCTGATGTCCGGAATGCTGCCCTGTCTGCATTCCATCTTCCAAAACGAGTGTGTGTTCTAGAACGTGGAGGACGGCTGAGTTCCGGAATGTCAGGATGACTGAATTCTGGAATCCTCTCATGGCTGACCTCTAGAATCGTTAAACGTCTACACTCAAGAAGTGAGGCTGCCTCCCTCCCAGAATCATAAGACGTCTGCATTCTAGAACCGGAATGAGGCTGAGTTCTAGAATCCCTGGGATGCCAGTATTCTGAAAGCCTGAAGTGTCTGCTGGCCGGAATTGAAAGTGTCTGACATCCGGAAAGCTACTATGTCTGCATTTCGCTGTCCTAAAAGAGTCTGTGTTCTAGAATATGCAGAACGGCTTAGTTCCGGAATGTCAGGTCGGCTGAATTCTAGAATCCTGGCATGGCTGACTTCTAGAATCGTCAAACGTCTACATTCCGGTAGTGAGGCTGCCTGCCTTCCAGAATCATAAGTCGTCTGCTTTCTAGAAGCGGAATTTGGCTGAATTCTAGAATCCGTGGGATGCCGTAATTCTGAAACCCTGAAATGTCTGCTGGCCGGAAGTGAAGGTGTCTGACATCCGGAATGCTACTATGTCTGCATTCCGCTGTCCTAAACGAGTCTGTGTTCTAGTATGTGCAGGACGGCTGAGTTCTGGGATGTCAGGATGGCTGAATTGTAGAATCCTGGCATGGCTGACCTCTAGAATCGTTAAATGTCTACATTCCGGAAATGAGAGTTTCTGCCTTCCACAATCATAAGACGTATGCATTCCAGAACCGGAATGGGGCTGAGTTCCAGAATCCCTGGGATGCCGGAATTCTGAAACCCTGAAATGTCTGCTGGCCGGAAGTGAAGTTGTCTGACGTCCAGAATGCCACTATGTCTCCATTCCACCGCCCTAAACGAGTCTGTGTTCTAGAATGTGCGGGACGGCTGAAATCCGGAATGTCAGGAAGACTGAATTCTACAATCCTTGTAGAGCTGACCACTAGAATTGTTAAACTTCTGCATTCCGGAAGTGAGGGTGCCTGCCTTCCAGAATCATAAGACGTCTGCATTCTAGAACCGGAATGTGGCTGAGTTCTAGAATCCCTGTGATGCCGGAATTCTGAAACCCTGAAATGCCTCCTAGCCGGAAGTCAAGGTGTCTGATGTCCGGGATGCTACTATGTCTGTATTCCACTGTCCTAAACGAGTCTGTGTTCTAGAATCTGCAGGACGGCTGAGTTCCGGGATGTCAGGATGGCTGAATTCTAGAATCCTTGCATGGCTGACCTCTAGAATCGTTAAACGTCTACATTCCAGAAGTGAGGGTGCCTGCCTTCCAGGATCATAAGACGTCTGCATTCTACAACCAGAATGTGGCGGAGTTCTAGATTCCCTGGGATGCCGGAATCTGAAACCCTGAAATGTCTGCTACCCGGAAGTGAACGTGTCTGACTTCCGCAATGCTACTATGTCTGCATTTCACCGTCCTAATCGAGGCTGTGTTCTAGAATGTGTAGGACGGCTGAGTTCCGGAAAGTCAGGATGGCTGAATTCTAGAATCCTGGCATGGCTGACCTCTAGAATGATTAAAAGTCTACATTCTGGAAGTGAGGGTGCCTCCCTTCCAGAATCATAAGACGTCTGCATTCTAGAACCGGAATGTGGCTGAGTTCTAGAATCCCGGGGATACCGGAATTCTGAAACCCTGAAATGTCTGCTAGACGGAAGTGCAGTTGTCTGACGTCTGGAATGCTACTATGTCTGCCATAAAGCATCCTAAACGAGTCTGTGTTCTTCAATGTGCAGGACGGCTGAGTTCCGGAATGTCAGGATGGCTGAAATCTAGAATCCTGGCATGGCGGACCTCTAGAATCGTTAAACGTCTACATTAGGGAAGTGAGGGTGCCTGCCTTCCAGAATCATATGACGTCTGCATTCTAGAACCGGAATGTGGCTGAGTTCAAGAATCCCTGGGATGCCGGAATTCTGAAACCCTGAAATGTCTGCTAGCTGGAAGGGAAGGTGTCTGAGTTCCCCAATGCTACTATGTCTGCATTCCACCGTCCTTAACGAATCTGTGTTCCTGAACGTACAGGATGGCTGAGTTCCGGAATGTCAGGACAGCTGAATTCTGGAATCCTGGCATGGCCGACCTCTAGAATCGTTAAACGTCTACATTCCTGAGGTGAGGGTGCCTGCCTTCCAGAATCATAAGATGTCTGCATTCTAGAACTGGAATGTGGCTGAGTTCTATAATCCCTAGGATGTCAGAATTATGAAACCCCGAAATGCCGGCTAGCCGGAATTGAAGATGTCTGACGGCCAGAATGCTACTATGTATGCATTCCACTGTCCTAAACGAGTCTGTGTTCTTGAATGTACAGGACGGTTGTGTTCCAGAATGTCAGAATGGCTGAATTCTAGAATCCTGGCATGGCTGACCTCAAGAGTCATTAAACGTCAACATTCCGGAAGTGAGGGTGCCTGCCTTCCATAATCCTAAGACGTCTGCATTGTAGAACCAGAATGTGGCTGATTTCTAGAATCTCTGGGATGCCGGAATTCTGAAACCCTGAAATGTCTTCTAGTCGGAAGTGAAGGTGTCTGACGTCCGGAATGCTGTAATGTCTGCATTCCATCATCCTAAACGAGTCTGTGTCCTACAACGAGCAGGACGGCTGAGTTCCAGAATGTCTGGACGGCTGAATTGTAGAATCCTGGCATGGCTGAACTCTAGAATTGTTAAACGTCTATATTCCGGAACTGAGGGTGCCTGCCTTCCAGAATCATAAGACGTCTGCATTCTAGAACCGGAATGTTGCTGAGTTCTAGAATCCCTGGGATGCCGGAATTCTGAAACCCAGAAATATCTGCTATTCGGAAGTGAAGGTGTCTGACGACTGGAATGCTGTTATGTCTGTATTCCATCGTCCAAAAAGAGTCAGTGTTCTAGAATGTGCAGGACGGCTGAGTTCCGGAATGTCAGGATTGCTGAAATCTAGAATCCTGGCATGGCTGACCTCTAGAATCGTTAAACGTCTGCATTCCAGAAGTGAGGGTGCCTGCCTTCCAGAATCATAAGACGTCTGTATTCTAGAACCGGAATGTGGCTGAGTTCTAGAATCCCTGGGATGCCAGAATTCTGTAACCCTGAAATGTCTGCTAGCTGGAAGGGAAGGTGTCTGAGGTCCGGAATGCTACTGTGTCTGCATTCCACCATGCTAAACGAGTCTGTGTTCTAGAACGTGCAGAACGACTGTGTTTTGGAATGTCAGGATGGCTGAATTCTACAATCCTGGCATGGCTCACGTCTAGAATCGTTAAACGTCTACATTCCGGAAGGGAGGGTTACTGCCTTCCAGAATGATAAGACATCTGTATTCTACAACCAGAAAGTGGCTGAGTATCTAGAATCCCTGGGATGCCAGAATTCTCAAACCCTGAAATGTCTTCTAGCCGAACGTGAAGGTGTCTGACATCGGGAATGCTACTATGTCTGCATTCCACCGTACTAAACGAGTCTGTGTTCTAGAATGTGCTGGACGGCTGAGTTCCGGAATGTCAGGGTTGCAGAATTCTAGAATCCCGGCATGGCTGACCTCTAGAATCGTTAAATGTCTACATTCCGGAAGTGAGGGTGCCTGCCTTCCAGAATCATAAGACGTCTGCATTCTAGAACTGGAATGTGGCTGAGTTCTAGAATCCCAGGGATGCTGAAATTCTGAAGCCCTGAAATGTCTGCTAGCCGGAAGTCAAGGTGTCTGACGTCCGGAATGCTACTATGTCTGCATTCCACCAACCTATGTGAGTCTCTCTTCTAGAATGTGCTGGACGGCTGAGTTCCAGAATGTCAGGATGGCAGAATTCTAGAATCCTGGCATGGCTGACCTCCAGAATCGTTAAACGTCTACATTCCGGAAGTGAGGGTGCCTGCCTTCCAGAATCATAAGAAGTCTGCATTCTATAACCGGAATGTGGCTGAGTTCTAGAATCCCTGGGATGCCGGAATTCTGAAACCCTGAAATGTCTGCTAGACGGAAGTGAAGGTGTCTGATGTCCGGAATGCTGCCCTGTCTGCATTCCACCTTCCAAAACGAGTCTGTGTTCTAGAACGTGGAGGACGGCTGAGTTCCAGAATGTCAGGATGACTGCATTCTAGAATCCTCTCATGGCTGACCTCTAGAATCGTTAAACGTCTACATTCCAGAAGTGAGGCTGCCTGCATTCCAGAATCATAAGACGTCTGCATTCTAGAAGCGGAATTTGGCTGAATTCTAGAATCCGTGGGATGCCATAATTCTGAAACCCTGAAATGTCTGCTGGCCGGAAGTGAAGGTGTCTGACATCCGGAATGCTACTATGTCTGCATTCCGCCGTCCGAAACGATTCCGTGTTCTAGAATGTGCAGGACGGCTGAGTTCTGGGATGTCAGGATGGCTGAATTGTAGAATCCTGGCATGGCTGACCTCTAAGAATCGCTAAATGTCTACATTCCGGAAATGAGAGTTTCTGCCTTCCACAATCATAAGACGTATGCATTCCAGAACCGGAATGGGGCTGAGTTCCAGAATCCCTGGGATGCCGGAATTCTGAAACCCTGAAATGTCTCCTGGCCGGAAGTGAAGGTGTCTGACGTCCAGAATGCCACTATGTCTCCATTCCACCGCCCTAAACGAGTCTGTGTTCTAGAATGTGCAGGACGGCTGAAATCCGGAATGTCAGGAAGACTGAATTCTACAATCCTTGTAGAGCTTACCACTAGAATCGTTAAACTTCTGCATTCCGGAAGTGAGGGTGCCTGCCTTCCAGAAACATAAGACATCTGCATTCTAGAACCGGAATGTGGCTGAGTTCTAGAATCCCTGTGATGCCGGAATTCTGAAACCCTGAAATGCCTCCTAGCCGGAAGTCAAGGTGTCTGATGTCCGGGATGCTACTATGTCTGTATTCCACTGTCCTAAACGAGTCTGTGTTCTAGAATCTGCAGGACGGCTGAGTTCCGGGATGTCAGGATGGCTGAATTCTAGAATCCTTGCATGGCTGACCTCTAGAATCGTTAAACGTCTACATTCCAGAAGTGAGGGTGCCTGCCTTCCAGGATCATAAGACGTCTGCATTCTACAACCAGAATGTGGCGGAGTTCTAGATTCCCTGGGATGCCGGAATCTGAAACCCTGAAATGTCTGCTACCCGTAAGTGAACGTGTCTGACTTCCGCAATGCTACTATGTCTGCATTTCACCGTCCTAATAGAGACTGTGTTCTAGAATGTGTAGGACGGCTGAGTTCTGGAAAGTCAGGATGGCTGAATTCTAGAATCCTGGCATGGCTGACCTCTAGAATGATTAAAAGTCTACATTCTGGAAGTGAGGGTGCCTCCCTCCCAGAATCATAACACGTCTGCATTCTAGAACCGGAATGTGGCTGAGTTCTAGAATCCCGGGGATACCGGAATTCTGAAACCCTGAAATGTCTGCTAGACGGAAGTGCAGTTGTCTGACGTCTGGAATGCTACTATGTCTGCCATAAAGCATCCTAAACGAGTCTGTGTTCTTCAATGTGCAGGACGGCTGAGTTCCGGAATGTCAGGATTGCTGAATTCTAGAATCCTGGCATGGCTGACCTCTAGAATCGTTAAACGTCTACATTCCGGAAGTGAGGGTGCCTGCCTTCCAGAATCGTAAGACGTCTGCACTCTAGAACCGGAATGTGGCTGAGTTCCAGAATCCCTGGGATGCGGAGTTCGGAAACCCTGAAATGTCTGCTAGCCGGAAGTGAAGGTGTCTGACGTCCGGAGTGCTGTTACATATGCATTCCATCATCCACATCGAGTCTCTGTTCTAGAATGTGCAGGACGGCTGAGTTCCGGAATGTCAGAATGGCTGAATTCTAGAATCCTGTCATGGCTGACATCTAGAATCGTTAAACGTCTACATTCAGGAAGTGAGGGTGCCTGCCTTCCAGAATCATTAGCCGTCTGCATTCTAGAACCGGAATGTGGCTGAGTTCTAGAATCCCTGGGATGCCAGAATTCTGTAACCATGAAATGTCTGCTATCTGGAAGTGAAGGTGTCCGAGGTCCGGAATGCTACTATGTCTGCATTCCACCATCCTAAACAAATCTGTGTTCCTGAACGTGAAGGACGGCTGTGTTCTGGAATGTCAGGATGGCTGAATTCTAGAATCCTGGCATCGCTGACCAGCAGAATGGTTAAACGTCTACATTGCTGAAGTGAGGGTGCCGGCCATCCAGAATCATACGACCTCTGCATTCTGGAACCGGAATGTAACTGAGTTCTAATTTCCCTGGGATGCCGGAATTCTGAAACCCTGAAATGTCTGCTAGCCGGAAGTGAAGGTGTCTGACGTCCGGAATGCTGCCCTGTCTGCATTCCATCGTCCAAAACGAGTCTGTGTTCTAGAATGTGCAGGACGGCTGAGTTCCGGAAGGTCAGGATTGCTGAAATCTAGAATCCTGGCATGGCGGACCTCTAGAATCCTTAAACGTCTACATTAGGGAAGTGAGGGTGCCTGCCTTCCAGAATCATAAGACGTCTGCATTCTAGAACCGGAATGTGGCTGAGTTCTTAGAATCCCTGGGATACCAGAATTCTGAAACCCTGAAATGTCTGCTAGACGGAAGTGCAGTTGTCTGACGTCTGGAATGCTACTATGTCGGCCATAAAGCATCCTAAACGAGTCTGTGTTCTTCAATGTGCAGGACGGCTGAGTTCCGGAATGTCAGGATTGCTGAATTCTAGAATCCTGGCATGGCTGACCTGTAGAATCGTTAAACGTCTACATTCCGGAAGTGAGGGTGCCTGCCTTCCAGACTCGTAAGACGTCTGCACTCTAGAACCAGAATGTGGCTGAGTTCTAGAATCCCTGGAATGCCGGAATTCTGAAAACCGGAAATGTCTGCTAGCCGGAAGTGAAGGTGTCTGACGTCCGGAATGCTGCCCTGTCTGCATTCCATCGTCCAAAACGAGTCTGTGTTCTAGAATGTGCAGGACGGCTGAGTTCTGGAATGTCAGGATTGCTGAAATCTAGAATCCTGGCATGGCGGACCTCTAGAATCGTTAAACGTCTACATTAGGGAAGTGAGGGTGCCTGCCTTCCAGAATCATATGACGTCTGCATTCTAGAACCGGAATGTGGCTGAGTTCAAGAATCCCTGGGATGTCGGAATTCTGAAACCCTGAAATGTCTGCTAGCTGGAAGGGAAGGTGTCTGAGTTCCCCAATGCTACTATGTCTGCATTCCACCGTCCTTAACGAATCTGTGTTCCTGAACGTACAGGATGGCTGAGTTCCGGAATGTCAGGACAGCTGAATTCTCGAATCCTGGCATGGCTGACCTCTAGAATCGTTAAACGTCTACATTCCTGAGGTGAGGGTGCCTGCCTTCCAGAATCATAAGATGTCTGCATTCTAGAACTGGAATGTGGCTGAGTTCTATAATCCCTAGGATGTCAGAATTATGAAACCCCGAAATGCCGGCTAGCCGGAATTGAAGATGTCTGACGGCCAGAATGCTACTATGTATGCATTCCACTGTCCTAAAGGAGTCTGTGTTCTTGAATGTACAGGACGGTTGTGTTCCAGAATGTCAGAATGGCTGAATTCTAGAATCCTGGCATGGCTGACCTCAAGAGTCATTAAACGTCAACATTCCGGAAGTGAGGGTGCCTGCCTTCCATAATCCTAAGACGTCTGCATTGTAGAACCAGAATGTGGCTGATTTCTAGAATCTCTGGGATGCCGGAATTCTGAAACCCTGAAATGTCTTCTAGTCGGAAGTGAAGGTGTCTGACGTCCGGAATGCTGTAATGTCTGCATTCCATCATCCTAAACGAGTCTGTGTTCTACAACGAGCAGGACGGCTGAGTTCCAGAATGTCTGGACGGCTGAATTGTAGAATCCTGGCATGGCTGAACTCTAGAATTGTTAAACGTCTATATTCCGGAACTGAGGGTGCCTGCCTTCCAGAATCATAAGACGTCTGCATTCTAGAACCGGAATGTTGCTGAGTTCTAGAATCCCTGGGATGCCGGAATTCTGAAACCCAGAAATATCTGCTATTCGGAAGTGAAGGTGTCTGACGACTGGAATGCTGTTATGTCTGTATTCCATCGTCCAAAAAGAGTCAGTGTTCTAGAATGTGCAGGACGGCTGAGTTCCGGAATGTCAGGATTGCTGAAATCTAGAATCCTGGCATGGCTGACCTCTAGAATCGTTAAACGTCTGCATTCCAGAAGTGAGGGTGCCTGCCTTCCAGAATCATAAGACGTCTGTATTCTAGAACCGGAATGTGGCTGAGTTCTAGAATCCCTGGGATGCCAGAATTCTGTAACCCTGAAATGTCTGCTAGCTGGAAGGGAAGGTGTCTGAGGTCCGGAATGCTACTGTGTCTGCATTCCACCATGCTAAACGAGTCTGTGTTCTAGAACGTGCAGAACGGCTGTGTTTTGGAATGTCAGGATGGCTGAATTCTACAATCCTGGCATGGCTCACCTCTAGAATCGTTAAACATCTACATTCCGGAAGGAGGGTTACTGCCTTCCAGAATAATAAGACATCTGTATTCTACAACCAGAAAGTGGCTGAGTTGTAGACTTCCTGGGATTCTGGAATTCTCATACCCTGAAATGTCTTCTAGCCGGACGTGAAGGTGTCTGACATCCGAAATGCTACTATGTCTGCATTCCACCGTACTAAACGAGTCTGTGATCTAGAATGTGCTGGACGGCTGAGGTACAGAATGTCAGGGTGGCTGAATTCTAGAATCCTGGCATGGCTGACCACTAGAAACGTTAAATGTCTATATTGCGGACGTGAGGGTGCCTGCCTTCCAGAATCATAAGACGTCTGCATTCTAGAACCGGAATGTGGCTGAGTTCTAGAATCCTTGGGATGCAGGAATTCTGAAGCCCTGAAATGTCTGCTAGCTCGAAGTCAAGATGTCTGACGTCCGGAATGCTACTATGTCTGCATTCCACCGACCTATGTGAGTCTCTCTTCTAGAATGTGCTGGACGGCTGAGTTCCGGAATGTCAGGATGGCAGAATTCTAGAATCCTGGCATGGCTGACCTCCAGAATCATTAAACGTCTACATTCCGGAAGTGAGGGTGCCTGCCTTCCAGAATCATAAGAAGTCTGCATTCTATAACCGGAATGTGGCTGAGTTCTAGAATCCCTGGGATGCCGGAATTGTGAAACCCTGAAATGTCTGCTAGCCGGAAGTGAAGGTGTCTGATGTCCGGAATGCTGCCCTGTCTGCATTCCATCTTCCAAAACGAGTGTGTGTTCTAGAACGTGGAGGACGGCTGAGTTCCGGAATGTCAGGATGACTGAATTCTGGAATCCTCTCATGGCTGACCTCTAGAATCGTTAAACGTCTACACTCAAGAAGTGAGGCTGCCTCCCTCCCAGAATCATAAGACGTCTGCATTCTAGAACCGGAATGAGGCTGAGTTCTAGAATCCCTGGGATGCCAGTATTCTGAAAGCCTGAAGTGTCTGCTGGCCGGAATTGAAAGTGTCTGACATCCGGAAAGCTACTATGTCTGCATTTCGCTGTCCTAAAAGAGTCTGTGTTCTAGAATATGCAGAACGGCTTAGTTCCGGAATGTCAGGTCGGCTGAATTCTAGAATCCTGGCATGGCTGACTTCTAGAATCGTCAAACGTCTACATTCCGGTAGTGAGGCTGCCTGCCTTCCAGAATCATAAGTCGTCTGCTTTCTAGAAGCGGAATTTGGCTGAATTCTAGAATCCGTGGGATGCCGTAATTCTGAAACCCTGAAATGTCTGCTGGCCGGAAGTGAAGGTGTCTGACATCCGGAATGCTACTATGTCTGCATTCCGCTGTCCTAAACGAGTCTGTGTTCTAGTATGTGCAGGACGGCTGAGTTCTGGGATGTCAGGATGGCTGAATTGTAGAATCCTGGCATGGCTGACCTCTAGAATCGTTAAATGTCTACATTCCGGAAATGAGAGTTTCTGCCTTCCACAATCATAAGACGTATGCATTCCAGAACCGGAATGGGGCTGAGTTCCAGAATCCCTGGGATGCCGGAATTCTGAAACCCTGAAATGTCTGCTGGCCGGAAGTGAAGTTGTCTGACGTCCAGAATGCCACTATGTCTCCATTCCACCGCCCTAAACGAGTCTGTGTTCTAGAATGTGCAGGACGGCTGAAATCCGGAATGTCAGGAAGACTGAATTCTACAATCCTTGTAGAGCTGACCACTAGAATTGTTAAACTTCTGCATTCCGGAAGTGAGGGTGCCTGCCTTCCAGAATCATAAGACGTCTGCATTCTAGAACCGGAATGTGGCTGAGTTCTAGAATCCCTGTGATGCCGGAATTCTGAAACCCTGAAATGCCTCCTAGCCGGAAGTCAAGGTGTCTGATGTCCGGGATGCTACTATGTCTGTATTCCACTGTCCTAAACGAGTCTGTGTTCTAGAATCTGCAGGACGGCTGAGTTCCGGGATGTCAGGATGGCTGAATTCTAGAATCCTTGCATGGCTGACCTCTAGAATCGTTAAACGTCTACATTCCAGAAGTGAGGGTGCCTGCCTTCCAGGATCATAAGACGTCTGCATTCTACAACCAGAATGTGGCGGAGTTCTAGATTCCCTGGGATGCCGGAATCTGAAACCCTGAAATGTCTGCTACCCGGAAGTGAACGTGTCTGACTTCCGCAATGCTACTATGTCTGCATTTCACCGTCCTAATCGAGGCTGTGTTCTAGAATGTGTAGGACGGCTGAGTTCCGGAAAGTCAGGATGGCTGAATTCTAGAATCCTGGCATGGCTGACCTCTAGAATTATTAAAAGTCTACATTCTGGAAGTGAGGGTGCCTCCCTCCCAGAATCATAAGACGTATGCATTCTAGAACCGGAATGTGGCTGAGTTCTAGAATCCCGGGGATACCGGAATTCTGAAACCCTGAAATGTCTGCTAGACGGAAGTGCAGTTGTCTGACGTCTGGAATGCTACTATGTCTGCCATAAAGCATCCTAAACGAGTCTGTGTTCTTCAATGTGCAGGACGGCTGAGTTCCGGAATGTCAGGATGGCTGAATTCTAGAATCCTGGCATGGCTGACCTCTAGAATCGTTAAACGTCTACATTCCGGAAGTGAGGGTGCCTGCCTTCCAGAATCGTAAGACGTCTACACTCTAGAACCGGAATGTGGCTGAGTTCCAGAATCCCTGGGATGCGGAGTTCGGAAACCCTGAAATGTCTGCTAGCCGGAAGTGAAGGTGTCTGACGTCCGGAGTGCTGTTACATATGCATTCCATCATCCACATCGAGTCTCTGTTCTAGAATGTGCAGGACGGCTGAGTTCCGGAATGTCAGAATGGCTGAATTCTCGAATCCTGTCATGGCTGACATCTAGAATCGTTAAACGTCTACATTCCTGAGGTGAGGGTGCCTGCCTTCCAGAATCATTAGCCGTCTGCATTCTAGAACCAGAATGTGGCTGAGTTCTAGAATCCCTGGGATGCCAGAATTCTGTAACCATGAAATGTCTGCTATCTGGAAGTGAAGGTGTCTGAGGTCCGGAATGCTACTATGTCTGCATTCCACCATCCTAAACAAATCTGTGTTCCTGAACGTGAAGGACGGCTGTGTTCTGGAATGTCAGGATGGCTGAATTCTAGAATCCTGGCATCGCTGACCAGCAGAATGGTTAAACGTCTACATTGCTGAAGTGAGGGTGCCGGCCATCCAGAATCATACGACCTCTGCATTCTGGAACCGGAATGTAACTGAGTTCTAATTTCCCTGGGATGCCGGAATTCTGAAACCCTGAAATGTCTGCTAGCCGGAAGTGAAGGTGTCTGACGTCCGGAATGCTGCCCTGTCTGCATTCCATCGTCCAAAACGAGTCTGTGTTCTAGAATGTGCAGGACGGCTGAGTTCCGGAAGGTCAGGATTGCTGAAATCTAGAATCCTGGCATGGCGGACCTCTAGAATCCTTAAACGTCTACATTAGGGAAGTGAGGGTGCCTGCCTTCCAGAATCATAAGACGTCTGCATTCTAGAACCGGAATGTGGCTGAGTTCTTAGAATCCCTGGGATACCAGAATTCTGAAACCCTGAAATGTCTGCTAGACGGAAGTGCAGTTGTCTGACGTCTGGAATGCTACTATGTCGGCCATAAAGCATCCTAAACGAGTCTGTGTTCTTCAATGTGCAGGACGGCTGAGTTCCGGAATGTCAGGATTGCTGAATTCTAGAATCCTGGCATGGCTGACCTGTAGAATCGTTAAACGTCTACATTCCGGAAGTGAGGGTGCCTGCCTTCCAGACTCGTAAGACGTCTGCACTCTAGAACCAGAATGTGGCTGAGTTCTAGAATCCCTGGAATGCCGGAATTCTGAAAACCTGAAATGTCTGCTAGCCGGAAGTGAAGGTGTCTGACGTCCGGAATGCTGCCCTGTCTGCATTCCATCGTCCAAAACGAGTCTGTGTTCTGGAATGAGCAGGACGGCTGAGTTCTGGAATGTCAGGATTGCTGAAATCTAGAATCCTGGCATGGCGGACCTCTAGAATCGTTAAACGTCTACATTAGGGAAGTGAGGGTGCCTGCCTTCCAGAATCATATGACGTCTGCATTCTAGAACCGGAATGTGGCTGAGTTCAAGAATCCCTGGGATGCCGGAATTCTGAAACCCTGAAATGTCTGCTAGCTGGAAGGGAAGGTGTCTGAGTTCCCCAATGCTACTATGTCTGCATTCCACCGTCCTTAACGAATCTGTGTTCCTGAACGTACAGGATGGCTGAGTTCCGGAATGTCAGGACAGCTGAATTCTCGAATCCTGGCATGGGTGACCTCTAGAATCGTTAAACGTCTACATTCCTGAGGTGAGGGTGCCTGCCTTCCAGAATCATAAGATGTCTGCATTCTAGAACTGGAATGTGGCTGAGTTCTATAATCCCTAGGATGCCAGAATTATGAAACCCCGAAATGCCGGCTAGCCGGAATTGAAGATGTCTGACGGCCAGAATGCTACTATGTATGCATTCCACTGTCCTAAACGAGTCTGTGTTCTTGAATGTACAGGACGGTTGTGTTCCAGAATGTCAGAATGGCTGAATTCTAGAATCCTGGCATGGCTGACCTCAAGAGTCATTAAACGTCAACATTCCGGAAGTGAGGGTGCCTGCCTTCCATAATCCTAAGACGTCTGCATTGTAGAACCAGAATGTGGCTGATTTCTAGAATCTCTGGGATGCCAGAATTCTGAAAACCTGAAATGTCTTCTAGTCGGAAGTGAAGGTGTCTGACGTCCGGAATGCTGTAATGTCTGCATTCCATCATCCTAAACGAGTCTGTGTTCTACAACGAGCAGGACGGCTGAGTTCCAGAATGTCTGGACGGCTGAATTGTAGAATCCTGGCATGGCTGAACTCTAGAATTGTTAAACGTCTATATTCCGGAACTGAGGGTGCCTGCCTTCCAGAATCATAAGACGTCTGCATTCTAGAACCGGAATGTTGCTGAGTTCTAGAATCCCTGGGATGCCGGAATTCTGAAACCCAGAAATATCTGCTATTCGGAAGTGAAGGTGTCTGACGACTGGAATGCTGTTATGTCTGTATTCCATCGTCCAAAAAGAGTCAGTGTTCTAGAATGTGCAGGACGGCTGAGTTCCGGAATGTCAGGATTGCTGAAATCTAGAATCCTGGCATGGCTGACCTCTAGAATCGTTAAACGTCTGCATTCCAGAAGTGAGGGTGCCTGCCTTCCAGAATCATAAGACGTCTGTATTCTAGAACCGGAATGTGGCTGAGTTCTAGAATCCCTGGGATGCCAGAATTCTGTAACCCTGAAATGTCTGCTAGCTGGAAGGGAAGGGGTCTGAGGTCGGGAATGCTACTGTGTCTGCATTCCACCATGCTAAACGAGTCTGTGTTCTAGAACGTGCAGAACGGCTGTGTTTTGGAATGTCAGGATGGCTGAATTCTACAATCCTGGCATGGCTCACGTCTAGAATCGTTAAACGTCTACATTCCGGAAGGGAGGGTTACTGCCTTCCAGAATGATAAGACATCTGTATTCTACAACCAGAAAGTGGCTGAGTTGTAGACTTCCTGGGATTCTGGAATTCTCATACCCTGAAATGTCTTCTAGCCGGACGTGAAGGTGTCTGACATCCGAAATGCTACTATGTCTGCATTCCACCGTACTAAACGAGTCTGTGATCTAGAATGTGCTGGACGGCTGAGGTACAGAATGTCAGGGTGGCTGAATTCTAGAATCCTGGCATGGCTGACCACTAGAAACGTTAAATGTCTATATTGCGGACGTGAGGGTGCCTGCCTTCCAGAATCATAAGACGTCTGCATTCTAGAACCGGAATGTGGCTGAGTTCTAGAATCCTTGGGATGCAGGAATTCTGAAGCCCTGAAATGTCTGCTAGCTCGAAGTCAAGATGTCTGACGTCCGGAATGCTACTATGTCTGCATTCCACCGACCTATGTGAGTCTCTCTTCTAGAATGTGCTGGACGGCTGAGTTCCGGAATGTCAGGATGGCAGAATTCTAGAATCCTGGCATGGCTGACCTCCAGAATCATTAAACGTCTACATTCCGGAAGTGAGGGTGCCTGCCTTCCAGAATCATAAGAAGTCTGCATTCTAGAACTGGAATGTGGCTGAGTTCTAGAATCCCTGGGATGCCGGAATTGTGAAACCCTGAAATGTCTGCTAGCCGGAAGTGAAGGTGTCTGATGTCCGGAATGCTGCCCTGTCTGCATTCCATCTTCCAAAACGAGTGTGTGTTCTAGAACGTGGAGGACGGCTGAGTTCCGGAATGTCAGGATGACTGAATTCTGGAGTCCTCTCATGGCTGACTTCTAGAATCGTTAAACGTCTACACTCAAGAAGTGAGGCTGCCTCCCTCCCAAAATCATAAGACGTCTGCATTCTAGAACCGGAATGAGGCTGAGTTCTAGAATCCCTGGGATGCCAGAATTCTGAAACCCTGAAGTGTCTGCTGGCCGGAATTGAAAGTGTCTGACATCCGGAAAGCTACTATGTCTGCATTTCGCTGTCCTAAAAGAGTCTGTGTTCTAGAATGTGCAGAACGGCTTAGTTCCGGAATGTCAGGTCGACTGAATTCTAGAATCCTGGCATGGCTGACTTCTAGAATCGTCAAACGTCTACATTCCGGTAGTGAGGCTGCCTGCCTTCCAGAATCATAAGACGTCTGCTTTCTAGAAGCGGAATTTGGCTGAATTCTAGAATCCGTGGGATGCCGTAATTCTGAAACCCTGAAATGTCTGCTGGCCGGAAGTGAAGGTGTCTGACATCCGGAATGCTACTATGTCTGCATTCCGCTGTCCTAAACGAGTCTGTGTTCTAGAATGTGCAGGACGGCTGAGTTCTGGGATGTCAGGATGGCTGAATTGTAGAATCCTGGCATGGCTGACCTCTAGAATCGCTAAATGTCTACATTCCGGAAATGAGAGTTTCTGCCTTCCACAATCATAAGACGTATGCATTCCAGAACCGGAATGGGGCTGAGTTCCAGAATCCCTGGGATGCCGGAATTCTGAAACCCTGAAATGTCTGCTGGCCGGAAGTGAAGTTGTCTGACGTCCAGAATGCCACTATGTCTCCATTCCACCGCCCTAAACGAGTCTGCGTTCTAGAATGTGCAGGACGGCTGAAATCCGGAATGTCAGGAAGACTGAATTCTACAATCCTTGTAGAGCTGACCACTAGAATTGTTAAACTTCTGCATTCCGGAAGTGAGGGTGCCTGCCTTCCAGAATCATAAGACGTCTGCATTCTAGAACCGGAATGTGGCTGAGTTCTAGAATCCCTGTGATGCCGGAATTCTGAAACCCTGAAATGCCTCCTAGCCGGAAGTCAAGGTGTCTGATGTCCGGGATGCTACTATGTCTGTATTCCACTGTCCTAAACGAGTCTGTGTTCTAGAATCTGCAGGACGGCTGAGTTCCGGGATGTCAGGATGGCTGAATTCTAGAATCCTTGCATGGCTGACCTCTAGAATCGTTAAACGTCTACATTCCAGAAGTGAGGGTGCCTGCCTTCCAGGATCATAAGACGTCTGCATTCTACAACCAGAATGTGGCGGAGTTCTAGATTCCCTGGGATGCCGGAATCTGAAACCCTGAAATGTCTGCTACCCGGAAGTGAACGTGTCTGACTTCCGCAATGCTACTATGTCTGCATTTCACCGTCCTAATCGAGGCTGTGTTCTAGAATGTGTAGGACGGCTGAGTTCCGGAAAGTCAGGATGGCTGAATTCTAGAATCCTGGCATGGCTGACCTCTAGAATGATTAAAAGTCTACATTCTGGAAGTGAGGGTGCCTCCGTCCCAGAATCATAACACGTCTGCATTCTAGAACCGGAATGTGGCTGAGTTCTAGAATCCCGGGGATACCGGAATTCTGAAACCCTGAAATGTCTGCTAGACGGAAGTGCAGTTGTCTGACGTCTGGAATGCTACTATATCTGCCATAAAGCATCCTAAACGAGTCTGTGTTCTTCAATGTGCAGGACGGCTGAGTTCCGGAATGTCAGGATTGCTGAATTCTAGAATCCTGGCATGGCTGACCTCTAGAATCGTTAAACGTCTACATTCCGGAAGTGAGGGTGCCTGCCTTCCAGAATCGTAAGACGTCTGCACTCTAGAACCGGAACGTGGTTGAGTTCTAGAATCCCTGGGATGCGGAATTCTGAAACCCTGAAATGTCTGCTAGCCGGAAGTGAAGGTGTCTGACGTCTGGAGTGCTGTTACATCTGCATTCCATCGTCCACAACGAGTCTCTGTTCTAGAATGTGCAGGACGGCTGAGTTCCGGAATGTCAGAATGGCTGAAATCTAGAATCCTGTCAGGGCTGACATCTAGAATCGTTAAAAGTCTACATTCAGGAAGTGAGGGTGCCTGCCTTCCAGAATCATAAGACATCTGCATTCTAGAACCGGAATGTGGCTGAGTTCTAGAATCCCTGGGATGCCAGAATTCTGAAGTCCTTAAATGTCTGCTATCTGGAAGTGAAGGTGTCTGAGGTCTGGAATGCTACTATGTCTGCATTCCACCGTCCTAAACGAATCTGTGTTCTTGAACGTGAAGGACGGCTGAGCTCCGGAAAGTCAGGATGGCTGAATTCTAGAATCCTGGCATGGCTGACCTCTAGGATCATTAAACGTCTACATTCCTGGAGTGAGTGTACCTGCCTTCCAGAATCATAAGACGTCTGCATTCTAGAACCGGAATGTGGCTGAGTTCTAGAATCCCTGGGATGCCAGAATTCTGTAACCATGAAATGTCTGCTAGCTGGAAGGGAAGGGGTCTGAGGTCCGGAATGCTACTATGTCTGCATTCCACCATCCTAAACGAATCTGTGTTCCTGAACGTGAAGGACGGCTGAGTTCTGGAATGTCAGGACGGCTGAATTCTAATATCCTGGCATCGCAGACCAGCAGAATTGTTAAACGTCTACATTGCTGAAGTGAGGGTGCCTGCCTTCCAGAATCATACGACCTCTGCATTCTGGAACCGGAATGTAACTGAGTTCTAGATTCCCTGGGATGCCGGAATTCTGAAACACTGAAATGTGTTCTAGCTGGAAGTGAAGGTGTCTGACGTCCGGAATGCTGCCCTGTCTGCATTCCATCGTCCAAAACGAGTCTGTGTTCTAGAATGTGCAGGACGGCTGAGTTCCGGAATGTCAGGAGTGCTGAAACCTAGAATCCTGGCATGGCGGACGTCTAGAATCGTTAAACATCTACATTAGGGAAGTGAGGGTGCCTGCCTTCCAGAATCATAAGACGTATGCATTCTAGAACCAGAATGTGGCTGAGTTCTAGAATCCCTGGGATACCGGAATTCTGAAACTCTGAAATGTCTGCTAGACGGAAGTGCAGTTGTCTGACGTCTGGAATGCTACTATGTCTGCCATAAAGCATCCTAAACGAGTCTGTGTTCTTCAATGTGCAGGACGGCTGAGTTCCGGAATGTCAGGATGGCTGAATTCTAGAATCCTGGCATGGCCGACCTCTAGAATCGTTAAGCGTCTACATTCTGGAAGTGAGGGTGCCTGCCTTCCAGAATCGTAAGACGTCTGCACTCTAGAACCGGAATGTGGCTGAGTTCCAGAATCCCTGGGATGCGGAGTTCGGAAACCCTGAAATGTCTGCTAGCCGGAAGTGAAGGTGTCTGACGTCCGGAGTGCTGTTACATATGCATTCCATCATCCACATCGAGTCTCTGTTCTAGAATGTGCAGGACGGCTGAGTTCCGGAATGTCAGAATGGCTGAATTCTAGAATCCTGTCATGGCTGACATCTAGAATCGTTAAACGTCTACATTCAGGAAGTGAGGGTGCCTGCCTTCCAGAATCATTAGCCGTCTGCATTCTAGAACCGGAATGTGGCTGAGTTCTAGAATCCCTGGGATGCCAGAATTCTGTAACCATGAAATGTCTACTATCTGGAAGTGAAGGTGTCTGAGGTCCGGAATGCTACTATGTCTGCATTCCACCATCCTAAACAAATCTGTGTTCCTGAACGTGAAGGACGGCTGTGTTCCGGAATGTCAGGATGGCTGAATTCTAGAATCCTGGCATGGCTGACCAGCAGAATGGTTAAACGTCTACATTGCTGAAGTGAGGGTGCCGGCCATCCAGAATCATACGACCTCTGCATTCTGGAACCGGAATGTAACTGAGTTCTAATTTCCCTGGGATGCCGGAATTCTGAAACCCTGAAATGTCTGCTAGCCGGAAGTGAAGGTGTCTGACGTCCGGAATGCTGCCCTGTCTGCATTCGATCGTCCAAAACGAGTCTGTGTTCTAGAATGTGCAGGACGGCTGAGTTCCGGAAGGTCAGGATTGCTGAAATCTAGAATCCTGGCATGGCGGACCTCTAGAATCCTTAAACGTCTACATTAGGGAAGTGAGGGTGCCTGCCTTCCAGAATCATAAGACGTCTGCATTCTAGAACCGGAATGTGGCTGAGTTCTTAGAATCCCTGGGATACCAGAATTCTGAAACCCTGAAATGTCTGCTAGCCGGAAGTGCAGTTGTCTGACGTCTGGAATGCTACTATGTCGGCCATAAAGCATCCTAAACGAGTCTGTGATCTTCAATGTGCAGGACGGCTGAGTTCCGGAATGTCAGGATTGCTGAATTCTAGAATCCTGGCATGGCTGACCTGTAGAATCGTTAAACGTCTACATTCCGGAAGTGAGGGTGCCTGCCTTCCAGACTCGTAAGACGTCTACACTCTAGAACCAGAATGTGGCTGAGTTCTAGAATCCCTGGAATGCCGGAATTCTGAAAACCTGAAATGTCTGCTAGCCGGAAGTGAAGGTGTCTGACGTCCGGAATGCTGCCCTGTCTGCATTCCATCGTCCAAAACGAGTCTGTGTTCTAGAATGTGCAGGACGGCTGAGTTCTGGAATGTCAGGATTGCTGAAATCTAGAATCCTGGCATGGCGGACCTCTAGAATCGTTAAACGTCTACATTAGGGAAGTGAGGGTGCCTGCCTTCCAGAATCATAAGACGTCTGTATTCTAGAACCGGAATGTGGCTGAGTTCTAGAATCCCTGGGATGCCAGAATTCTGTAACCCTGAAATGTCTGCTAGCTGGAAGGGAAGGTGTCTGAGGTCCGGAATGCTACTGTGTCTGCATTCCACCATGCTAAACGAGTCTGTGTTCTAGAACGTGCAGAACGGCTGTGTTTTGGAATGTCAGGATGGCTGAATTCTACAATCCTGGCATGGCTCACCTCTAGAATCGTTAAACATCTACATTCCGGAAGGAGGGTTACTGCCTTCCAGAATAATAAGACATCTGTATTCTACAACCAGAAAGTGGCTGAGTTGTAGACTTCCTGGGATTCTGGAATTCTCATACCCTGAAATGTCTTCTAGCCGGACGTGAAGGTGTCTGACATCCGAAATGCTACTATGTCTGCATTCCACCGTACTAAACGAGTCTGTGATCTAGAATGTGCTGGACGGCTGAGGTACAGAATGTCAGGGTGGCTGAATTCTAGAATCCTGGCATGGCTGACCACTAGAAACGTTAAATGTCTATATTGCGGACGTGAGGGTGCCTGCCTTCCAGAATCATAAGACGTCTGCATTCTAGAACCGGAATGTGGCTGAGTTCTAGAATCCTTGGGATGCAGGAATTCTGAAGCCCTGAAATGTCTGCTAGCTCGAAGTCAAGATGTCTGACGTCCGGAATGCTACTATGTCTGCATTCCACCGACCTATGTGAGTCTCTCTTCTAGAATGTGCTGGACGGCTGAGTTCCGGAATGTCAGGATGGCAGAATTCTAGAATCCTGGCATGGCTGACCTCCAGAATCATTAAACGTCTACATTCCGGAAGTGAGGGTGCCTGCCTTCCAGAATCATAAGAAGTCTGCATTCTATAACGGGAATGTGGCTGAGTTCTAGAATCCCTGGGATGCCGGAATTCTGAAACCCTGAAATGTCTGCTAGCCGGAAGTGAAGGTGTCTGATGTCCGGAATGCTGCCCTGTCTGCATTCCATCTTCCAAAACGAGTGTGTGTTCTAGAACGTGGAGGACGGCTGAGTTCCGGAATGTCAGGATGACTGAATTCTGGAATCCTCTCATGGCTGACCTCTAGAATCGTTAAACGTCTACACTCAAGAAGTGAGGCTGCCTCCCTCCCAGAATCATAAGACGTCTGCATTCTAGAACCGGAATGAGGCTGAGTTCTAGAATCCCTGGGATGCCAGAATTCTGAAATCCTGAAGTGTCTGCTGGCCGGAATTGAAAGTGTCTGACATCCGGAAAGCTACTAAGTCTGCATTTCGCTGTCCTAAAAGAGTCTGTGTTCTAGAATATGCAGAACGGCTTAGTTCCGGAATGTCAGGTCGGCTGAATTCTAGAATCCTGGCATGGCTGACTTCTAGAATCGTCAAACGTCTACATTCCGGTAGTGAGGCTGCCTGCCTTCCAGAATCATAAGACGTCTGCTTTCTAGAAGCGGAATTTGGCTGAATTCTAGAATCCGTGGGATGCCGTAATTCTGAAACCCTGAAATGTCTGCTGGCCGGAAGTGAAGGTGTCTGACATCCGGAATGCTACTATGTCTGCATTCCGCTGTCCTAAACGAGTCTGTGTTCTAGTATGTGCAGGACGGCTGAGTTCTGGGATGTCAGGATGGCTGAATTGTAGAATCCTGGCATGGCTGACCTCTAGAATCGTTAAATGTCTACATTCCGGAAATGAGAGTTTCTGCCTTCCACAATCATAAGACGTATGCATTCCAGAACCGGAATGGGGCTGAGTTCCAGAATCCCTGGGATGCCGGAATTCTGAAACCCTGAAATGTCTGCTGGCCGGAAGTGAAGTTGTCTGACGTCCAGAATGCCACTATGTCTCCATTCCACCGCCCTAAACGAGTCTGTGTTCTAGAATGTGCAGGACGGCTGAAATCCGGAATGTCAGGAAGACTGAATTCTACAATCCTTGTAGAGCTGACCACTAGAATCGTTAAACTTCTGCATTCCGGAAGTGAGGGTGCCTGCCTTCCAGAATCATAAGACGTCTGCATTCTAGAACCGGAATGTGGCTGAGTTCTAGAATCCCTGTGATGCCGGAATTCTGAAACCCTGAAATGCCTCCTAGCCGGAAGTCAAGGTGTCTGATGTCCGGGATGCTACTATGTCTGTATTCCACTGTCCTAAACGAGTCTGTGTTCTAGAATCTGCAGGACGGCTGAGTTCCGGGATGTCAGGATGGCTGAATTCTAGAATCCTTGCATGGCTGACCTCTAGAATCGTTAAACGTCTACATTCCAGAAGTGAGGGTGCCTGCCTTCCAGGATCATAAGACGTCTGCATTCTACAACCAGAATGTGGCGGAGTTCTAGATTCCCTGGGATGCCGGAATCTGAAACCCTGAAATGTCTGCTACCCGGAAGTGAACGTGTCTGACTTCCGCAATGCTACTATGTCTGCATTTCACCGTCCTAATCGAGGCTGTGTTCTAGAATGTGTAGGACGGCTGAGTTCCGGAAAGTCAGGATGGCTGAATTCTAGAATCCTGGCATGGCTGACCTCTAGAATGATTAAAAGTCTACATTCTGGAAGTGAGGGTGCCTCCCTCCCAGAATCATAAGACGTCTGCATTCTAGAACCGGAATGTGGCTGAGTTCTAGAATCCCGGGGATACCGGAATTCTGAAACCCTGAAATGTCTGCTAGACGGAAGTGCAGTTGTCTGACGTCTGGAATGCTACTATGTCTGCCATAAAGCATCCTAAACGAGTCTGTGTTCTTCAATGTGCAGGACGGCTGAGTTCCGGAATGTCAGGATGGCTGAAATCTAGAATCCTGGCATGGCGGACCTCTAGAATCGTTAAACGTCTACATTAGGGAAGTGAGGGTGCCTGCCTTCCAGAATCATATGACGTCTGCATTCTAGAACCGGAATGTGGCTGAGTTCAAGAATCCCTGGGATGCCGGAATTCTGAAACCCTGAAATGTCTGCTAGCTGGAAGGGAAGGTGTCTGAGTTCCCCAATGCTACTATGTCTGCATTCCACCGTCCTTAACGAATCTGTGTTCCTGAACGTACAGGATGGCTGAGTTCCGGAATGTCAGGACAGCTGAATTCTCGAATCCTGGCATGGCTGACCTCTAGAATCGTTAAACGTCTACATTCCTGAGGTGAGGGTGCCTGCCTTCCAGAATCATAAGATGTCTGCATTCTAGAACTGGAATGTGGCTGAGTTCTATAATCCCTAGGATGTCAGAATTATGAAACCCCGAAATGCCGGCTAGCCGGAATTGAAGATGTCTGACGGCCAGAATGCTACTATGTATGCATTCCACTGTCCTAAACGAGTCTGTGTTCTTGAATGTACAGGACGGTTGTGTTCCAGAATGTCAGAATGGCTGAATTCTAGAATCCTGGCATGGCTGACCTCAAGAGTCATTAAACGTCAACATTCTGGAAGTGAGGGTGCCTGCCTTCCATAATCCTAAGACGTCTGCATTGTAGAACCAGAATGTGGCTGATTTCTAGAATCTCTGGGATGCCGGAATTCTGAAACCCTGAAATGTCTTCTAGTCGGAAGTGAAGGTGTCTGACGTCCGGAATGCTGTAATGTCTGCATTCCATCATCCTAAACGAGTCTGTGTCCTACAACGAGCAGGACGGCTGAGTTCCAGAATGTCTGGACGGCTGAATTGTAGAATCCTGGCATGGCTGAACTCTAGAATTGTTAAACGTCTATATTCCGGAACTGAGGGTGCCTGCCTTCCAGAATCATAAGACGTCTGCATTCTAGAACCGGAATGTTGCTGAGTTCTAGAATCCCTGGGATGCCGGAATTCTGAAACCCAGAAATATCTGCTATTCGGAAGTGAAGGTGTCTGACGACTGGAATGCTGTTATGTCTGTATTCCATCGTCCAAAGAGAGTCAGTGTTCTAGAATGTGCAGGACGGCTGAGTTCCGGAATGTCAGGATTGCTGAAATCTAGAATCCTGGCATGGCTGACCTCTAGAATCGTTAAACGTCTGCATTCCAGAAGTGAGGGTGCCTGCCTTCCAGAATCATAAGACGTCTGTATTCTAGAACCGGAATGTGGCTGAGTTCTAGAATCCCTGGGATGCCAGAATTCTGTAACCCTGAAATGTCTGCTAGCTGGAAGGGAAGGTGTCTGAGGTCCGGAATGCTACTGTGTCTGCATTCCACCATGCTAAACGAGTCTGTGTTCTAGAACGTGCAGAACGACTGTGTTTTGGAATGTCAGGATGGCTGAATTCTACAATCCTGGCATGGCTCACGTCTAGAATCGTTAAACGTCTACATTCCGGAAGGGAGGGTTACTGCCTTCCAGAATGATAAGACATCTGTATTCTACAACCAGAAAGTGGCTGAGTATCTAGAATCCCTGGGATGCCAGAATTCTCAAACCCTGAAATGTCTTCTAGCCGAACGTGAAGGTGTCTGACATCGGGAATGCTACTATGTCTGCATTCCACCGTACTAAACGAGTCTGTGTTCTAGAATGTGCTGGACGGCTGAGTTCCGGAATGTCAGGGTTGCAGAATTCTAGAATCCCGGCATGGCTGACCTCTAGAATCGTTAAATGTCTACATTCCGGAAGTGAGGGTGCCTGCCTTCCAGAATCATAAGACGTCTGCATTCTAGAACTGGAATGTGGCTGAGTTCTAGAATCCCAGGGATGCTGAAATTCTGAAGCCCTGAAATGTCTGCTAGCCGGAAGTCAAGGTGTCTGACGTCCGGAATGCTACTATGTCTGCATTCCACCAACCTATGTGAGTCTCTCTTCTAGAATGTGCTGGACGGCTGAGTTCCAGAATGTCAGGATGGCAGAATTCTAGAATCCTGGCATGGCTGACCTCCAGAATCGTTAAACGTCTACATTCCGGAAGTGAGGGTGCCTGCCTTCCAGAATCATAAGAAGTCTGCATTCTATAACCGGAATGTGGCTGAGTTCTAGAATCCCTGGGATGCCGGAATTCTGAAACCCTGAAATGTCTGCTAGACGGAAGTGAAGGTGTCTGATGTCCGGAATGCTGCCCTGTCTGCATTCCACCTTCCAAAACGAGTCTGTGTTCTAGAACGTGGAGGACGGCTGAGTTCCAGAATGTCAGGATGACTGCATTCTGGAATCCTCTCATGGCTGACCTCTAGAATCGTTAAACGTCTACATTCCAGAAGTGAGGCTGCCTGCCTTCCAGAATCATAAGACGTCTGCATTCTAGAAGCGGAATTTGGCTGAATTCTAGAATCCGTGGGATGCCATAATTCTGAAACCCTGAAATGTCTGCTGGCCGGAAGTGAAGGTGTCTGACATCCGGAATGCTACTATGTCTGCATTCCGCCGTCCGAAACGATTCCGTGTTCTAGAATGTGCAGGACGGCTGAGTTCTGGGATGTCAGGATGGCTGAATTGTAGAATCCTGGCATGGCTGACCTCTAGAATCGCTAAATGTCTACATTCCGGAAATGAGAGTTTCTGCCTTCCACAATCATAAGACGTATGCATTCCAGAACCGGAATGGGGCTGAGTTCCAGAATCCCTGGGATGCCGGAATTCTGAAACCCTGAAATGTCTGCTGGCCGGAAGTGAAGGTGTCTGACGTCCAGAATGCCACTATGTCTCCATTCCACCGCCCTAAACGAGTCTGTGTTCTAGAATGTGCAGGACGGCTGAAATCCGGAATGTCAGGAAGACTGAATTCTACAATCCTTGTAGAGCTTACCACTAGAATCGTTAAACTTCTGCATTCCGGAAGTGAGGGTGCCTGCCTTCCAGAATCATAAGACGTCTGCATTCTAGAACCGGAATGTGGCTGAGTTCTAGAATCCCTGTGATGCCGGAATTCTGAAACCCTGAAATGCCTCCTAGCCGGAAGTCAAGGTGACTGATGTCCGGGATGCTACTATGTCTGTATTCCACTGTCCTAAACGAGTCTGTGTTCTAGAATCTGCAGGACGGCTGAGTTCCAGGATGTCAGGATGGCTGAATTCTAGAATCCTTGCATGGCTGACCTCTAGAATCGTTAAACGTCTACATTCCAGAAGTGAGGGTGCCTGCCTTCCAGGATCATAAGACGTCTGCATTCTACAACCAGAATGTGGCGGAGTTCTAGATTCCCTGGGATGCCGGAATCTGAAACCCTGAAATGTCTGCTACCCGGAAGTGAACGTGTCTGACTTCCGCAATGCTACTATGTCTGCATTTCACCGTCCTAATCGAGGCTGTGTTCTAGAATGTGTAGGACGGCTGAGTTCCGGAAAGTCAGGATGGCTGAATTCTAGAATCCTGGCATGGCTGACCTCTAGAATGATTAAAAGTCTACATTCTGGAAGTGAGGGTGCCTCCCTCCCAGAATCATAAGACGTCTGCATTCTAGAACCGGAATGTGGCTGAGTTCTAGAATCCCGGGGATACCGGAATTCTGAAACCCTGAAATGTCTGCTAGACGGAAGTGCAGTTGTCTGACGTCTGGAATGCTACTATGTCTGCCATAAAGCATCCTAAACGAGTCTGTGTTATTCAATGTGCAGGACGGCTGAGTTCCGGAATGTCAGGATTGCTGAATTCTAGAATCCTGGCATGGCTGACCTCTAGAATCGTTAAACGTCTACATTCCGGAAGTGAGGGTGCCTGCCTTCCAGAATCGTAAGACGTCTGCACTCTAGAACCGGAATGTGGCTGAGTTCTAGAATCCCTGGGATGCGGAATTCTGAAACCCTGAAATGTCTGCTAGCCGGAAGTGAAGGTGTCTGACGTCTGGAGTGCTGTTACATCTGCATTCCATCGTCCACAACGAGTCTCTGTTCTAGAATGTGCAGGACGGCTGAGTTCCGGAATGTCAGAATGGCTGAAATCTAGAATCCTGTCAGGGCTGACATCTAGAATCGTTAAACGTCTACATTCAGGAAGTGAGGGTGCCTGCCTTCCAGAATCATAAGACATCTGCATTCTAGAACCGGAATGTGGCTGAGTTCTAGAATCCCTGGGATGCCAGAATTCTGAAGTCCTTAAATGTCTGCTATCTGGAAGTGAAGGTGTCTGAGGTCTGGAATGCTACTATGTCTGCATTCCACCGTCCTAAACGAATCTGTGTTCTTGAACGTGAAGGACGGCTGAGCTCCGGAAAGTCAGGATGGCTGAATTCTAGAATCCTGGCATGGCTGACCTCTAGGATCATTAAACGTCTACATTCCTGGAGTGAGTGTACCTGCCTTCCAGAATCATAAGACGTCTGCATTCTAGAACCGGAATGTGGCTGAGTTCTAGAATCCCTGGGATGCCAGAATTCTGTAACCATGAAATGTCTGCTAGCTGGAAGGGAAGGGGTCTGAGGTCCGGAATGCTACTATGTCTGCATTCCACCATCCTAAACGAATCTGTGTTCCTCAACGTGAAGGACGGCTGAGTTCTGGAATGTCAGGACGGCTGAATTCTAAAATCCTGGCATCGCAGACCAGTAGAATTGTTAAACGTCTACATTGCTGAAGTGAGGGTGCCTGCCTTCCAGAATCATACGACCTCTGCATTCTGGAACCGGAATGTAACTGAGTTCTAGATTCCCTGGGATGCCGGAATTCTGAAACCCTGAAATGTGTTCTAGCTGGAAGTGAAGGTGTCTGACGTCCGGAATGCTGCCCTGTCTGCATTCCATCGTCCAAAACGAGTCTGTGTTCTAGAATGTGCAGGACGGCTGAGTTCCGGAATGTCAGGAGTGCTGAAACCTAGAATCCTGGCATGGCGGACGTCTAGAATCGTTAAACATCTACATTAGGGAAGTGAGGGTGCCTGCCTTCCAGAATCATAAGACGTATGCATTCTAGAACCAGAATGTGGCTGAGTTCTAGAATCCCTGGGATACCGGAATTCTGAAACCCTGAAATGTCTGCTAGACGGAAGTGCAGTTGTCTGACGTCTGGAATGCTACTATGTCTGCCATAAAGCATCCTAAACGAGTCTGTGTTCTTCAATGTGCAGGACGGCTGAGTTCCGGAATGTCAGGATGGCTGAATTCTAGAATCCTGGCATGGCTGACCTCTAGAATCGTTAAACGTCTACATTCCGGAAGTGAGGGTGCCTGCCTTCCAGAATCGTAAGACGTCTGCACTCTAGAACCGGAATGTGGCTGAGTTCCAGAATCCCTGGGATGCGGAGTTCGGAAACCCTGAAATGTCTGCTAGCCGGAAGTGAAGGTGTCTGACGTCCGGAGTGCTGTTACATATGCATTCCATCATCCACATCGAGTCTCTGTTCTAGAATGTGCAGGACGGCTGAGTTCCGGAATGTCAGAATGGCTGAATTCTAGAATCCTGTCATGGCTGACATCTAGAATCGTTAAACGTCTACATTCAGGAAGTGAGGGTGCCTGCCTTCCAGAATCATTAGCCGTCTGCATTCTAGAACCGGAATGTGGCTGAGTTCTAGAATCCGTGGGATGCCAGAATTCTGTAACCATGAAATGTCTGCTATCTGGAAGTGAAGGTGTCTGAGGTCCGGAATGCTACTATGTCTGCATTCCACCATCCTAAACAAATCTGTGTTCCTGAACGTGAAGGACGGCTGTGTTCTGGAATGTCAGGATGGCTGAATTCTAGAATCCTGGCATCGCTGACCAGCAGAATGGTTAAACGTCTACATTGCTGAAGTGAGGGTGCCGGCCATCCAGAATCATACGACCTCTGCATTCTGGAACCGGAATGTAACTGAGTTCTAATTTCCCTGGGATGCCGGAATTCTGAAACCCTGAAATGTCTGCTAGCCGGAAGTGAAGGTGTCTGACGTCCGGAATGCTGCCCTGTCTGCATTCCATCGTCCAAAACGAGTCTGTGTTCTAGAATGTGCAGGACGGCTGAGTTCCGGAAGGTCAGGATTGCTGAAATCTAGAATCCTGGCATGGCGGACCTCTAGAATCCTTAAACGTCTACATTAGGGAAGTGAGGGTGCCTGCCTTCCAGAATCATAAGACGTCTGCATTCTAGAACCGGAATGTGGCTGAGTTCTTAGAATCCCTGGGATACCAGAATTCTGAAACCCTGAAATGTCTGCTAGACGGAAGTGCAGTTGTCTGACGTCTGGAATGCTACTATGTCGGCCATAAAGCATCCTAAACGAGTCTGTGTTCTTCAATGTGCAGGACGGCTGAGTTCCGGAATGTCAGGATTGCTGAATTCTAGAATCCTGGCATGGCTGACCTCTAGAATCGTTAAACGTCTACATTCCTGAGGTGAGGGTGCCTGCCTTCCAGAATCATAAGATGTCTGCATTCTAGAACTGGAATGTGGCTGAGTTCTATAATCCCTAGGATGTCAGAAATATGAAACCCCGAAATGCCGGCTAGCCGGAATTGAAGATGTCTGACGGCCAGAATGCTACTATGTATGCATTCCACTGTCCTAAAGGAGTCTGTGTTCTTGAATGTACAGGACGGTTGTGTTCCAGAATGTCAGAATGGCTGAATTCTAGAATCCTGGCATGGCTGACCTCAAGAGTCATTAAACGTCAACATTCCGGAAGTGAGGGTGCCTGCCTTCCATAATCCTAAGACGTCTGCATTGTAGAACCAGAATGTGGCTGATTTCTAGAATCTCTGGGATGCCGGAATTCTGAAACCCTGAAATGTCTTCTAGTCGGAAGTGAAGGTGTCTGACGTCCGGAATGCTGTAATGTCTGCATTCCATCATCCTAAACGAGTCTGTGTCCTACAACGAGCAGGACGGCTGAGTTCCAGAATGTCTGGACGGCTGAATTGTAGAATCCTGGCATGGCTGAACTCTAGAATTGTTAAACGTCTATATTCCGGAACTGAGGGTGCCTGCCTTCCAGAATCATAAGACGTCTGCATTCTAGAACCGGAATGTTGCTGAGTTCTAGAATCCCTGGGATGCCGGAATTCTGAAACCCAGAAATATCTGCTATTCGGAAGTGAAGGTGTCTGACGACTGGAATGCTGTTATGTCTGTATTCCATCGTCCAAAAAGAGTCAGTGTTCTAGAATGTGCAGGACGGCTGAGTTCCGGAATGTCAGGATTGCTGAAATCTAGAATCCTGGCATGGCTGACCTCTAGAATCCTTAAACGTCTGCATTCCAGAAGTGAGGGTGCCTGCCTTCCAGAATCATAAGACGTCTGTATTCTAGAACCGGAATGTGGCTGAGTTCTAGAATCCCTGGGATGCCAGAATTCTGTAACCCTGAAATGTCTGCTAGCTGGAAGGGAAGGTGTCTGAGGTCGGGAATGCTACTGTGTCTGCATTCCACCATGCTAAACGAGTCTGTGTTCTAGAACGTGCAGAACGACTGTGTTTTGGAATGTCAGGATGGCTGAATTCTACAATCTTGGCATGGCTCACCTCTAGAATCGTTAAACGTCTACATTCCGGAAGGGAGGGTTACTGCCTTTCAGAATCATAAGACATCTGTATTCTACAACGGGAAAGTGGCTGAGTTGTAGAATTCCTGGGATTCCGGAATTCTCATACCCTGAAATGTCTTCTAGCCGAACATGAAGGTGTCTGACATCCGGAATGCTACTATGTCTGCATTCCACCGTACTAAACGAGTCTGTGTTCTAGAATGTGCTGGAAGGCTGAGTTCCAGAATGTCAGAGTGGCTGAATTCTAGAATCCTGGCATGGCTGACCTCTAGAAACGTTAAATGTCTATATTGCGGAGGTGAGGGTGCCTGCCTTCCAGAATCATAAGACGTCTGCATTCTAGAACCGGAATGTGGCTGAGTTCTAGAATCCCTGGGATGCCGGAATTCTGAAGCCCTGAAATGTCTGCTAGCTGGAAGTCAAGATGTCTGACGTCCGGAATGCTACTATGTCTGCATTCCACCGACCTATGTGAGTCTCTCTTCTAGAATGTGCTGGACGGCTGAGTTCCGGAATGTCAGGATGGCAGAATTCTAGAATCCTGGCATGGCTGACCTCCAGAATCATTAAACGTCTACATTCCGGAAGTGAGGGTGCCTGCCTTCCAGAATCATAAGACGTCTGCATTCTAGAACTGGAATGTGGCTGAGTTCTGGAATCACTGGGATGCCGGAATTCTGAAACCCTGAAATGTCTGCTAGCCAGAAGTGAAGGTGTCTGACGTCCGGAATGCTGCCCTGTCTGCATTCCATCGTCGAAAACGAGTCTGTGTTCTAGAACGTGGAGGACGGCTGAGTTCCGGAATGTCAGGATGGCTGAATTCTGGAGTCCTCTCATGGCTGACCTCTAGAATCGTTAAACGTCTACATTCCAGAAGTGAGGGTGCCTCCCTCCCAGAATCATAAGACATCTGCATTCAAGAACCGGAATGGGGCTGAGTTCTAGAATCCCTGGGATGCCGGAATTCTGAAAACCTGAAATGTCTGCTAGCCGGAAGTGAAGGTGTCTGACGTCCAGAATGCTGCCCTGTCTGCATTCCATCGTCCAAAACGAGTCTGTGTTCTAGAATGTGCAGGACGGCTGCGTTCTGGAATGTCAGGATTGCTGAAATCTAGAATCCTGGCATGGCGGACCTCTAGAATCGTTAAACGTCTACATTAGGGAAGTGAGGGTGCCTGCCTTCCAGAATCATAAGACGTCTGCATTCTAGAACCGGAATGTGGCTGAGTTCAAGAATCCCTGGGATGCCGGAATTCTGAAACCCTGAAATGTCTGCTAGCTGGAAGGGAAGGTGTCTGAGTTCCCCAATGCTACTATGTCTGCATTCCACCGTCCTAAACGAATCTGTTTTCCTGAACGTGCAGGATGGCTGAGTTCCGGAATGTCAGGACGGCTGAATTCTCGAATCCTGGCATGGCTGACCTGTAGAATCGTTAAACGTCTACATTCCGGAAGTGAGGGTACCTGCCTTCCTGACTCACAAGACGTCTATATTCTAGAACCGGAATGTGGCTGAGTTCTAGAATCCCTGGGATGCCACAATTCTGTAACCCTGAAATGTCTGCTAGCTGGAAGGGAAGGTGTCTGAGTTCCCCAATGCTACTATGTCTGCATTCCACCGTCCTCAACGAATCTGTGTTCCTGAACGTACAGGATGGCTGAGTTCCGGAATGTCAGGACGGCTGAATTCTCGAATCCTGGCATGGCTGACCTCTAGAATCGTTAAACGTCTACATTCCTGAGGTGAGGGTGCCTGTCTTCCAGAATCATAAGATGTCTGCATTCTAGAACTGGAATGTGGCTGAGTTCTATAATCCCTAGGATGTCAGAATTATGAAACCCCGAAATGCCGGCTAGCCGGAATTGAAGATGTCTGACGGCCAGAATGCTACTATGTATGCATTCCACTGTCCTAAACGAGTCTGTGTTCTTGAATGTACAGGACGGTTGTGTTCCAGAATGTCAGAATGGCTGAATTCTAGAATCCTGGCATGGCTGACCTCAAGAGTCATTAAACGTCAACATTCCGGAAGTGAGGGTGCCTGCCTTCCATAATCCTAAGACGTCTGCATTGTAGAACCAGAATGTGGCTGATTTCTAGAATCTCTGGCTTGCCGGAATTCTGAAACCCTGAAATGTCTTCTAGTCGGAAGTGAAGGTGTCTGACGTCCGGAATGCTGTAATGTCTGCATTCCATCATCCTAAACGAGGCTGTGTCCTACAACGAGCAGGACGGCTGAGTTCCAGAATGTCTGGACGGCTGAATTGTAGAATCCTGGCATGGCTGAACTCTAGAATTGTTAAACGTCTATATTCCGGAACTGAGGGTGCCTGCCTTCCAGAATCATAAGACGTCTGCATTCTAGAACCGGAATGTGGCTGAGTTCTAGAATCCCTGGGATGCCGGAATTCTGAAACCCAGAAATATCTGCTATTCGGAAGTGAAGGTGTCTGACGACTGGAATGCTGTTATGTCTGTATTCCATCGTCCAAAAAGAGTCAGTGTTCTAGAATGTGCAGGACGGCTGAGTTCCGGAATGTCAGGATTGCTGAAATCTAGAATCCTGGCATGGCTGACCTCTAGAATCGTTAAACGTCTGCATTCCAGAAGTGAGGGTGCCTGCCTTCCAGAATCATAAGACGTCTGTATTCTAGAACCGGAATGTGGCTGAGTTCTAGAATCCCTGGGATGCCAGAATTCTGTAACCCTGAAATGTCTGCTAGCTGGAAGGGAAGGTGTCTGAGGTCCGGAATGCTACTGTGTCTGCATTCCACCATGCTAAACGAGTCTGTGTTCTAGAACGTTCAGAACGGCTGTGTTTTGGAATGTCAGGATGGCTGAATTCTACAATCCTGGCATGGCTCACCTCTAGAATCGTTAAACATCTACATTCCGGAAGGAGGGTTACTGCCTTCCAGAATGATAAGACATCTGTATTCTACAACCAGAAAGTGGCTGAGTTGTAGACTTCCTGGGATTCTGGAATTCTCATACCCTGAAATGTCTTCTAGCCGGACGTGAAGGTGTCTGACATCCGAAATGCTACTATGTCTGCATTCCACCGTACTAAACGAGTCTGTGATCTAGAATGTCCTGGACGGCTGAGGTACAGAATGTCAGGGTGGCTGAATTCTAGAATCCTGGCATGGCTGACCACTAGAAACGTTAAATGTCTATATTGCGGACGTGAGGGTGCCTGCCTTCCAGAATCATAAGACGTCTGCATTCTAGAACCGGAATGTGGCTGAGTTCTAGAATCCTTGGGATGCAGGAATTCTGAAGCCCTGAAATGTCTGCTAGCTCGAAGTCAAGATGTCTGACGTCCGGAATGCTACTATGTCTGCATTCCACCGACCTATGTGAGTCTCTCTTCTAGAATGTGCTGGACGGCTGAGTTCCGGAATGTCAGGATGGCAGAATTCTAGAATCCTGGCATGGCTGACCTCCAGAATCATTAAACGTCTACATTCCGGAAGTGAGGGTGCCTGCCTTCCAGAATCATAAGAAGTCTGCATTCTATAACCGGAATGTGGCTGAGTTCTAGAATCCCTGGGATGCCGGAATTCTGAAACCCTGAAATGTCTGCTAGCCGGAAGTGAAGGTGTCTGATGTCCGGAATGCTGCCCTGTCTGCATTCCATCTTCCAAAACGAGTGTGTGTTCTAGAACGTGGAGGACGGCTGAGTTCCGGAATGTCAGGATGACTGAATTCTGGAATCCTCTCATGGCTGACCTCTAGAATCGTTAAACGTCTACACTCAAGAAGTGAGGCTGCCTCCCTCCCAGAATCATAAGACGTCTGCATTCTAGAACCGGAATGAGGCTGAGTTCTAGAATCCCTGGAATGCCAGAATTCTGAAACCCTGAAGTGTCTGCTGGCCGGAATTGAAAGTGTCTGACATCCGGAAAGCTACTATGTCTGCATTTCGCTGTCCTAAAAGAGTCTGTGTTCTAGAATGTGCAGAACGGCTTAGTTCCGGAATGTCAGGTCGGCTGAATTCTAGAATCCTGGCATGGCTGACTTCTAGAATCGTCAAACGTCTACATTCCGGTAGTGAGGCTGCCTGCCTTCCAGAATCATAAGACGTCTGCTTTCTAGAAGCGGAATTTGGCTGAATTCTAGAATCCGTGGGATGCCGTAATTCTGAAACCCTGAAATGTCTGCTGGCCGGAAGTGAAGGTGTCTGACATCCGGAATGCTACTATGTCTGCATTCCGCCGTCCTAAACGAGTCTGTGTTCTAGAATGTGCAGGACGGCTGAGTTCTGGGATGTCAGGATGGCTGAATTGTAGAATCCTGGCATGGCTGACCTCTAGAATCGTTAAATGTCTACATTCCGGAAATGAGAGTTTCTGCCTTCCACAATCATAAGACGTATGCATTCCAGAACCGGAATGGGGCTGAGTTCCAGAATCCCTGGGATGCCGGAATTCTGAAACCCTGAAATGTCTGCTGGCCGGAAGTGAAGTTGTCTGACGTCCAGAATGCCACTATGTCTCCATTCCACCGCACTAAACGAGTCTGTGTTCCAGAATGTGCAGGACGGCTGAAATCCGGAATGTCAGGAAGACTGAATTCTACAATCCTTGTAGAGCTGACCACTAGAATTGTTAAACTTCTGCATTCCGGAAGTGAGGGTGCCTGCCTTCCAGAATCATAAGACGTCTGCATTCTAGAACCGGAATGTGGCTGAGTTCTAGAATCCCTGTGATGCCGGAATTCTGAAACCCTGAAATGCCTCCTAGCCGGAAGTCAAGGTGTCTGATGTCCGGGATGCTACTATGTCTGTATTTCACTGTCCTAAACGAGTCTGTGTTCTAGAATCTGCAGGACGGCTGAGTTCCGGGATGTCAGGATGGCTGAATTCTAGAATCCTTGCATGGCTGACCTCTAGAATCGTTAAACGTCTACATTCCAGAAGTGAGGGTGCCTGCCTTCCAGGATCATAAGACGTCTGCATTCTACAACCAGAATGTGGCGGAGTTCTAGATTCCCTGGGATGCCGGAATCTGAAACCCTGAAATGTCTGCTACCCGGAAGTGAACGTGTCTGACTTCCGCAATGCTACTATGTCTGCATTTCACCGTCCTAATCGAGGCTGTGTTCTAGAATGTGTAGGACGGCTGAGTTCCGGAAAGTCAGGATGGCTGAATTCTAGAATCCTGGCATGGCTGACCTCTAGAATTATTAAAAGTCTACATTCTGGAAGTGAGGGTGCCTCCCTTCCAGAATCATAAGACGTCTGCATTCTAGAACCGGAATGTGGCTGAGTTCTAGAATCCCGGGGATACCGGAATTCTGAAACCGTGAAATGTCTGCTAGTCGGAAGTGAAGGTGTCTGACGTCCGGAGTGCTGTTACATATGCATTCCATCATCCACATCGAGTCTCTGTTCTAGAATGTGCAGGACGGCTGAGTTCCGGAATGTCAGAATGGCTGAATTCTAGAATCCTGTCATGGCTGACATCTAGAATCGTTAAACGTCTACATTCCGGAAGTGAGGGTGCCTGCCTTCCAGAATCATTAGCCGTCTGCATTCTAGAACCAGAATGTGGCTGAGTTCTAGAATCCCTGGGATGCCAGAATTCTGTAACCATGAAATGTCTGCTATCTGGAAGTGAAGGTGTCTGAGGTCCGGAATGCTACTATGTCTGCATTCCACCATCCTAAACAAATCTGTGTTCCTGAACGTGAAGGACGGCTGTGTTCTGGAATGTCAGGATGGCTGAATTCTAGAATCCTGGCATGGCTGACCAGCAGAATGGTTAAACGTCTACATTGCTGAAGTGAGGGTGCCGGCCATCCAGAATCATACGACCTCTGCATTCTGGAACCGGAATGTAACTGAGTTCTAATTTCCCTGGGATGCCGGAATTCTGAAACCCTGAAATGTCTGCTAGCCGGAAGTGAAGGTGTCTGACGTCCGGAATGCTGCCCTGTCTGCATTCCATCGTCGAAAACGAGTCTGTGTTCTAGAACGTGGAGGACGGCTGAGTTCCGGAATGTCAGGATGGCTGAATTCTGGAGTCCTCTCATGGCTGACCTCTAGAATCGTTAAACGTCTACATTCCAGAAGTGAGGGTGCCTCCCTCCCAGAATCATAAGACATCTGCATTCAAGAACCGGAATGTGGCTGAGTTCCAGAATCCCTGGGATGCCGGAATTCTGAAAACCTGAAATGTCTGCTAGCCGGAAGTGAAGGTGTCTGACGTCCGGAATGCTGCCCTGTCTGCATTCCATCGTCCACAACGAGACTGTGTTCTAGAATGTGCAGGACGGCTGAGTTCTGGAATGTCAGGATGACTGAAATCTAGAATCCTGGCATGGCGGACCTCTAGAATCGTTAAACGTCTACATTAGGGAAGTGAGGGTGCCTGCCTTCCAGAATCATAAGACGTCTGCATTCTAGAACCGGAATGTGGCTGAGTTCAAGAATCCCTGGGATGCCGGAATTCTGAAACCCTGAAATGTCTGCTAGCTGGAAGGGAAGGTGTCTGAGTTCCCCAATGCTACTATGTCTGCATTCCACCGTCCTAAACGAATATGTGTTCCTGAACGTGCAGGATGGCTGAGTTCCGGAATGTCAGGACGGCTGAATTCTCGAATCCTGGCATGGCTGACCTGTAGAATCGTTAAACGTCTACATTCCGGAAGTGAGGGTACCTGCCTTCCAGACTCACAAGACGTCTATATTCTAGAACCGGAATGAGGCTGAGTTCTAGAATCCCTGGGATGCCACAATTCTGTAACCCTGACATGTCTGCTAGCTGGAAGGGAAGGTGTCTGAGTTCCCCAATGCTACTATGTCTGCATTCCACCGTCCTCAACGAATCTGTATTCCTGAACGTACAGGATGGCTGAGTTCCGGAATGTCAGGACGGCTGAATTCTCGAATCCTGGCATGGCTGACCTCTAGAATCGTTACACGTCTACATTCCTGAAGTGAGGGTGCCTGCCTTCCAGAATCATAAGATGTCTGCATTCTAGAACTGGAATGTGGCTGAGTTCTATAATCCCTAGTGTGCCAGAATTATGAAACCCCGAAATGCCGGCTAGCCGGAAGTGAAGATGTCTGACGGCCAGAATGCTACTATGTATGCATTCCACTGTCCTAAACGAGTCTGTGTTCTTGAATGTACAGGACGGTTGTGTTCCAGAATGTCAGAATGGCTGAATTCTAGAATCCTGGCATGGCTGACCTCAAGAGTCATTAAACGTCAACATTCCGGAAGTGAGGGTGCCTGCCTTCCATAATCCTAAGACGTCTGCATTGTAGAAACAGAATGTGGCTGATTTCTAGAATCTCTGGGATGCCGGAATTCTGAAACCCTGAAATGTCTTCTAGTCGGAAGTGAAGGTGTCTGACGTCCGGAATGCTGTAATGTCTGCATTCCATCATCCTAAACGAGTCTGTGTCCTACAACGAGCAGGACGGCTGAGTTCCAGAATGTCTGGACGGCTGAATTGTAGAATCGTGGCATGGCTGAACTCTAGAATTGTTAAACGTCTATATTCCGGAACTGAGGGTGCCTGCCTTCCAGAATCATAAGACGTCTGCATTCTAGAACCGGAATGTTGCTGAGTTCTAGAATCCCTGGGATGCCGGAATTCTGAAACCCAGAAATATCTGCTATTCGGAAGTGAAGGTGTCTGACGACTGGAATGCTGTTATGTCTGTATTCCATCGTCCAAAAAGAGTCAGTGTTCTAGAATGTGCAGGACGGCTGAGTTCCGGAATGTCAGGATTGCTGAAATCTAGAATCCTGGCATGGCTGACCTCTAGAATCGTTAAACGTCTGCATTCCAGAAGTGAGGGTGCCTGCCTTCCAGAATCATAAGACGTCTGTATTCTAGAACCGGAATGTGGCTGAGTTCTAGAATCCCTGGGATGCCAGAATTCTGTAACCCTGAAATGTCTGCTAGCTGGAAGGGAAGGTGTCTGAGGTCCGGAATGCTACTGTGTCTGCATTCCACCATGCTAAACGAGTCTGTGTTCTAGAACGTGCAGAACGGCTGTGTTTTGGAATGTCAGAATGGCTGAATTCTACAATCCTGGCATGGCTCACCTCTAGAATCGTTAAATGTCTACATTCCGGAAGGGAGGGTTACTGCCTTCCAGAATGATAAGACATCTGTATTCTACAACCGGAAAGTGCCTGAGTTGTAGACTTCCTGGTATTCTGGAATTCTCATACCCTGAAATGTCTTCTAGCCGGACGTGAAGGTGTCTGACATCCGAAATGCTACTATGTCTGCATTCCACCGTACTAAACGAGTCTGTGATCTAGAATGTGCTGGACGGCTGAGGTACAGAATGTCAGGGTGGCTGAATTCTAGAATCCTGGCATGGCTGACCACTAGAAACGTTAAATGTCTATATTGCGGAGGTGAGGGTGCCTGCCTTCCAGAATCATAAGACGTCTGCATTCTAGAACCGGAATGTGGCTGAGTTCTAGAATCCTTGGGATGCAGGAATTCTGAAGCCCTGAAATGTCTGCTAGCTCGAAGTCAAGATGTCTGACGTCCGGAATGCTACTATGTCTGCATTCCACCGACCTATGTGAGTCTCTCTTCTAGAATGTGCTGGACGGCTGAGTTCCGGAATGTCAGGATGGCAGAATTCTAGAATCCTGGCATGGCTGACCTCCAGAATCATTAAACGTCTACATTCCAGAAGTGAGGGTGCCTGCCTTCCAGAATCATAAGAAGTCTGCATTCTATAACCGGAATGTGGCTGAGTTCTAGAATCCCTGGGATGCCGGAATTCTGAAACCCTGAAATGTCTGCTAGCCGGAAGTGAAGGTGTCTGATGTCCGGAATGCTGCCCTGTCTGCATTCCATCTTCCAAAACGAGTGTGTGTTCTAGAACGTGGAGGACGGCTGAGTTCCGGAATGTCAGGATGACTGAATTCTGGAATCCTCTCATGGCTGACCTCTAGAATCGTTAAACGTCTACACTCAAGAAGTGAGGCTGCCTCCCTCCCAGAATCATAAGACGTCTGCATTCTAGAACCGGAATGAGGCCGAGTTCTAGAATCCCTGGGATGCCAGAATTCTGAAACCCTGAAGTGTCTGCTGGCCGGAATTGAAAGTGTCTGACATCCGGAAAGCTACTATGTCTGCATTTCGCTGTCCTAAAAGAGTCTGTGTTCTAGAATGTGCAGAACGGCTTAGTTCCGGAATGTCAGGTAGGCTGAATTCTAGAATCCTGGCATGGCTGACTTCTAGAATCGTCAAACGTCTACATTCCGGTAGTGAGGCTGCCTGCCTTCCAGAATCATAAGACGTCTGCTTTCTAGAAGCGGAATTTGGCTGAATTCTAGAATCCGTGGGATGCCGTAATTCTGAAACCCTGAAATGTCTGCTGGCCGGAAGTGAAGGTGTCTGACATCCGGAATGCTACTATGTCTGCATTCCGCTGTCCTAAACGAGTCTGTGTTCTAGAATGTGCAGGACGGCTGAGTTCTGGGATTTCAGGATGGCTGAATTGTAGAATCCTGGCATGGCTGACCTCTAGAATCGTTAAATGTCTACATTCCGGAAATGAGAGTTTCTGCCTTCCACAATCATAAGACGTATGCATTCCAGAACCGGAATGGGGCTGAGTTCCAGAATCCCTGGGATGCCGGAATTCTGAAACCCTGAAATGTCTGCTGGCCGGAAGTGAAGGTGTCTGACGTCCAGAATGCCACTATGTCTCCATTCCACCGCCCTAAACGAGTCTGTGTTCTAGAATGTGCAGGACGGCTGAAATCCGGAATGTCAGGAAGACTGAATTCTACAATCCTTGTAGAGCTGACCACTAGAATTGTTAAACTTCTGCATTCCGGAAGTGAGGGTGCCTGCCTTCCAGAATCATAAGACGTCTGCATTCTAGAACCGGAATGTGGCTGAGTTCTAGAATCCCTGTGATGCCGGAATTCTGAAACCCTGAAATGCCTCCTAGCCGGAAGTCAAGGTGTCTGATGTCCGGGATGCTACTATGTCTGTATTCCAGTGTCCTAAACGAGTCTGTGTTCTAGAATCTGCAGGATGGCTGAGTTCCGGGATGTCAGGATGGCTGAATTCTAGAATCCTTGCATGGCTGACCTCTAGAATCGTTAAACGTCTACATTCCAGAAGTGAGGGTGCCTGCCTTCCAGGATCATAAGACGTCTGCATTCTACAACCAGAATGTGGCGGAGTTCTAGATTCCCTGGGATGCCGGAATCTGAAACCCTGAAGTGTCTGCTACCCGGAAGTGAACGCGTCTGACTTCCGCAATGCTACTATGTCTGCATTTCACCGCCCTAATCGAGGCTGTGTTCTAGAATGTGTAGGACGGCTGAGTTCCGGAAAGTCAGGATGGCTGAATTCTAGAATCCTGGCATGGCTGACCTCTAGAATTATTAAAAGTCTACATTCTGGAAGTGAGGGTGCCTCCCTTCCAGAATCATAAGACGTCTGCATTCTAGAACCGGAATGTGGCTGAGTTCTAGAATCCCGGGGATACCGGAATTCTGAAACCCTGAAATGTCTGCTAGACGGAAGTGCAGTTGTCTGACGTCTGGAATGCTACTATGTCTGCCATAAAGCATCCTAAACGAGTCTGTGTTCTTCAATGTGCAGGACGGCTGAGTTCCGGAATGTCAGGATGGCTGAATTCTAGAATCCTGGCATGGCTGACCTCTAGAATCGTTAAACGTCTACATTCCGGAAGTGAGGGTGCCTGCCTTCCAGAATCGTAAGACGTCTGCACTCTAGAACCGGAATGTGGCTGAGTTCCAGAATCCCTGGGATGCGGAGTTCGGAAACCCTGAAATGTCTGCTAGCCGGAAGTGAAGGTGTCTGACGTCCGGAGTGCTGTTACATATGCATTCCATCATCCACATCGAGTCTCTGTTCTAGAATGTGCAGGACGGCTGAGTTCCGGAATGTCAGAATGGCTGAATTCTAGAATCCTGTCATGGCTGACATCTAGAATCGTTAAACGTCTACATTCAGGAAGTGAGGGTGCCTGCCTTCCAGAATCATTAGCCGTCTGCATTCTAGAACCGGAATGTGGCTGAGTTCTAGAATCCCTGGGATGCCAGAATTCTGTAACCATGAAATGTCTGCTATCTGGAAGTGAAGGTGTCTGAGGTCCGGAATGCTACTATGTCTGCATTCCACCATCCTAAACAAATCTGTGTTCCTGAACGTGAAGGACGGCTGTGTTCTGGAATGTCAGGATGGCTGAATTCTAGAATCCTGGCATCGCTGACCAGCAGAATGGTTAAACGTCTACATTGCTGAAGTGAGGGTGCCGGCCATCCAGAATCATACGACCTCTGCATTCTGGAACCGGAATGTAACTGAGTTCTAATTTCCCTGGGATGCCGGAATTCTGAAACCCTGAAATGTCTGCTAGCCGGAGGTGAAGCTGTCTGACGTCCGGAATGCTGCCCTGTCTGCATTCCATCGTCCAAAACGAGTCTGTGTTCTAGAATGTGCAGGACAGCTGAGTTCCGGAAGGTCAGGATTGCTGAAATCTAGAATCCTGGCATGGCGGACCTGTAGAATCGTTAAACGTCTACATTCCGGAAGTGAGGGTGCCTGCCTTCCAGACTCGTAAGACGTCTGCACTCTAGAACCAGAATGTGGCTGAGTTCTAGAACCCCTGGAATGCCGGAATTCTGAAAACCTGAAATGTCTGCTAGCCGGAAGTGAAGGTGTCTGACGTCCGGAATGCTGCCCTGTCTGCATTCCATCGTCCAAAACGAGTCTGTGTTCTAGAATGTGCAGGACGGCTGAGTTCTGGAATGTCAGGATTGCTGAAATCTAGAATCCTGGCATGGCGGACCTCTAGAATCGTTAAACGTCTACATTAGGGAAGTGAGGGTGCCTGCCTTCCAGAATCATATGACGTCTGCATTCTAGAACCGGAAGGTGGCTGAGTTCAAGAATCCCTGGGATGCCGGAATTCTGAAACCCTGAAATGTCTGCTAGCTGGAAGGGAAGGTGTCTGAGTTCCCCAATGCTACTATGTCTGCATTCCACCGTCCTCGACGAATCTGTGTTCCTGAACGTTCAGGATGGCTGAGTTCCGGAATGTCAGGACAGCTGAATTCTCGAATCCTGGCATGGCTGACCTCTAGAATCGTTAAACGTCTACATTCCTGAGGTGAGGGTGCCTGCCTTCCAGAATCATAAGATGTCTGCATTCTAGAACTGGAATGTGGCTGAGTTCTATAATCCCTAGGATGCCAGAATTATGAAACCCCGAAATGCCGGCTAGCCGGAAGTGAAGATGTCTGACGGCCAGAATGCTACTATGTATGCATTCCACTGTCCTAAACGAGTCTGTGTTCTTGAATGTACAGGACGGTTGTGTTCCAGAATGTCAGAATGGCTGAATTCTAGAATCCTGGCATGGCTGACCTCAAGAGTCATTAAACGTCAACATTCCGGAAGTGAGGGTGCCTGCCTTCCATAATCCTAAGACGTCTGCATTGTAGAACCAGAATGTGGCTGATTTCTAGAATCTCTGGGATGCCGGAATTCTGAAACCCTGAAATGTCTTCTAGTCGGAAGTGAAGGTGTCTGACGTCCGGAATGCTGTAATGTCTGCATTCCATCATCCTAAACGAGTCTGTGTCCTGCAACGAGCAGGATGGCTGAGTTCCAGAATGTCTGGACGGCTGAATTGTAGAATCCTGGCATGGCTGAACTCTAGAATTGTTAAACGTCTATATTCCGGAACTGAGGGTGCCTGCCTTCCAGAATCATAAGACGTCTGCATTCTAGAACCGGAATGTGGCTGAGTTCTAGAATCCCTGGGATGCCGGAATTCTGAAACCCAGAAATATCTGCTATTCGGAAGTGAAGGTGTCTGACGACTGGAATGCTGTTATGTCTGTATTCCATCGTCCAAAAAGAGTCAGTGTTCTAGAATGTGCAGGACGGCTGAGTTCCGGAATGTCAGGATTGCTGAAATCTAGAATCCTGGCATGGCTGACCTCTAGAATCGTTAAACGTCTGCATTCCAGAAGTGAGGGTGCCTGCCTTCCAGAATCATAAGTCGTCTGTATTCTAGAACCGGAATGTGGCTGAGTTCTAGAATCCCTGGGATGCCAGAATTCTGTAACCCTGAAATGTCTGCTAGCTGGAAGGGAAGGTGTCTGAGGTCCGGAATGCTACTGTGTCTGCATTCCACCATGCTAAACGAGTCTGTGTTCTAGAACGTGCAGAACGGCTGTGTTTTGGAATGTCAGGATGGCTGAATTCTACAATCTTGGCATGGCTCACCTCTAGAATCGTTAAATGTCTACATTCCGGAAGGGAGGGTTACTGCCTTTCAGAATGATAAGACATCTGTATTCTACAATGGGAAAGTGGCTGAGTTGTAGAATTCCTGGGATTCCGGAATTCTCATACCCGGAAATGTCTTCTAGCCGGACATGAAGGTGTCTGACATCCGGAATGCTACTATGTCTGCATTCCACCGTACTAAACGAGTCTGTGTTCTAGAATGTGCTGGACGGCTGAGTTCCAGAATGTCAGAGTGGCTGAATTCTAGAATCCTGGCATGGCTGACCTCTAGAAACGTTAAATGTCTATATTGCGGAGGTGAGGGTGCCTGCCTTCCAGAATCATAAGACGTCTGCATTCTAGAACCGGAATGTGGCTGAGTTCTAGAATCCCTGGGATGCCGGAATTCTGAAGCCCTGAAATGTCTGCTAGCTGGAAGTCAAGATGTCTGACGTCCGGAATGCTACTATGTCTGCATTCCACCGACCTATGTGAGTCTCCTAGAATGTGCTGGACGGCTGAGTTCCGGAATGTCAGTATGGCAGAATTCTAGAATCCTGGCATGGCTGACCTCCAGAATCATTAAACGTCTACATTCCGGAAGTGAGGGTGCCTGCCTTCCAGAATCATAAGACGTCTGCATTCTAGAACCGGAATGTGGCTGAGTTCTGGAATCCCTGGGATGCCGGAATTCTGAAACCCTGAAATGTCTGCTAGCCGGAAGTGAAGGTGTCTGACGTCCGGAATGCTGCCCTGTCTGCATTCCATCGTCGAAAACGAGCCTGTGTTCTAGAACGTGGAGGACGGCTGAGTTCCGGAATGTCAGGATGGCTGAATTCTAGAATCCTCTCATGGCTGACCTCTAGAATCGTTAAACGTCTACATTCCAGAAGTGAGGGTGCCTCCCTCCCAGAATCATAAGACATCTGCATTCAAGAACCGGAATGTGGCTGAGTTCTAGAATCCCTGGGATGCCGGAATTCTGAAAACCTGTAATGTCTGCTAGCCGGAAGTGAAGGTGTCTGACGTCCGGAATGCTGCCCTGTCTGCATTCCATCATCCACAACGAGACTGTGTTCTAGAATGTGCAGGACGGCTGAGTTCTGGAGTGTCAGGATTGCTGAAATCTAGAATCCTGGCATGGCGGACCTCTAGAATCGTTAAACGTCTACATTAGGGAAGTGAGGGTGCCTGCCTTCCAGAATCATAAGACGTCTGCATTCTAGAACCGGAATGTGGCTGAGTTCAAGAATCCCTGGGATGCCGGAATTCTGAAACCCTGAAATGTCTGCTAGCTGGAAGGGAAGGTGTCTGAGTTCCCCAATGCTACTATGTCTGCATTCCACCGTCCTAAACGAATCTGTGTTCCTGAACGTGCAGGATGGCTGAGTTCCGGAATGTCAGGACGGCTGAATTCTCGAATCCTGGCATGGCTGACCTGTAGAATCGTTTAACGTCTACATTCCGGAAGTGAGGGTACCTGCCTTCCAGACTCACAAGACGTCTATATTCTAGAACCGGAATGTGGCTGAGTTCTAGAATCCCTGGGATGCCACAATTCTGTAACCCTGAAATGTCTGCTAGCTGGAAGGGAAGGTGTCTGAGTTCCCCAATGCTACTATGTCTGCATTCCACCGTCCTCAACGAATCTGTGTTCCTGAACGTACAGGATGGCTGAGTTCCGGAATGTCAGGACGGCTGAATTCTCGAATCCTGGCATGGCTGACCTCTAGAATCGTTACACGTCTACATTCCTGAAGTGAGGGTGCCTGCCTTCCAGAATCATAAGATGTCTGCATTCTAGAACTGGAATGTGGCTGAGTTCTATAATCCCTAGTATGCCAGAATTATGAAACACCGAAATGCCGGCTAGCCGGAAGTGAAGATGTCTGACGGCCAGAATGCTACTATGTATGCATTCCACTGTCCTAAACGAGTCTGTGTTCTTGAATGTACAGGACGGTTGTGTTCCAGAATGTCAGAATGACTGAATTCTAGAATCCTGACATGGCTGACCTCAAGAGTCATTAAACGTCAACATTCCGGAAGTGAGGGTGCCTGCCTTCCATAATCCTAAGACGTCTGCATTGTAGAACCAGAATGTGGCTGATTTCTAGAATCTCTGGGATGCCGGAATTCTGAAACCCTGAAATGTCTTCTAGTCGGAAGTGAAGGTGTCTGACGTCCGGAAAGCTGTAATGTCTGCATTCCATCATCCTAAACGAGTCTGTGTCCTACAACGAGTAGGACGGCTGAGTTCCAGAATGTCTGGACGGCTGAATTGTAGAATCCTGGCATGGCTGAACTCTAGAATTGTTAAACGTCTATATTCCGGAACAGAGGGTGCCTGCCTTCCATAATCATAAGTTGTCTGCATTCTAGAACTGGAATGTGGCTGAGTTCTATAATCCCTAGGATGCCAGAATTATGAAACCCCGAAATGCCGGCTAGCCGGAAGTGAAGATGTCTGACGGCCAGAATGCTACTATGTATGCATTCCGCTGTCCTAAACGAGTCTGTGTTCTTGAATGTACAGGACGGTTGTGTTCCAGAATGTCAGAATGGCTGAATTCTAGAATCCTGGCATGGCTGACCTCAAGAGTCATTAAACGTCAACATTCCGGAAGTGAGGGTGCCTGCCTTCCATAATCCTAAGACGTCTGCATTGTAGAACCAGAATGTGGCTGATTTCTAGAATCTCTGGGATGCCGGAATTCTGAAACCCTGAAATGTCTTCTAGTCGGAAGTGAAGGTGTCTGACGTCCGGAATGCTGTAATGTCTGCATTCCATCATCCTAAACGAGTCTGTGTTCTACAACGAGCAGGACGGCTGAGTTCCAGAATGTCTGGACGGCTGAATTGTAGAATCCTGGCATGGCTGAACTCTAGAATTGTTAAACGTCTATATTCCGGAACTGAGGGTGCCTGCCTTCCAGAATCATAAGACGTCTGCATTCTAGAACCGGAATGTTGCTGAGTTCTAGAATCCCTGGCATGCCGGAATTCTGAAACCCAGAAATATCTGCTATTCGGAAGTGAAGGTGTCTGACGACTGGAATGCTGTTATGTCTGTATTCCATCGTCCAAAAAGAGTCAGTGTTCTAGAATGTGCAGGACGGCTGAGTTCCGGAATGTCAGGATTGCTGAAATCTAGAATCCTGGCATGGCTGACCTCTAGAATCCTTAAACGTCTGCATTCCAGAAGTGAGGGTGCCTGCCATCCAGAATCATAAGACGTCTGTATTCTAGAACCGGAATGTGGCTGAGTTCTAGAATCCCTGGGATGCCAGAATTCTGTAACCCTGAAATGTCTGCTAGCTGGAAGGGAAGGTGTCTGAGGTCCGGAATGCTACTGTGTCTGCATTCCACCATGCTAAACGAGTCTGTGTTCTAGAACGTGCAGAACGACTGTGTTTTGGAATGTCAGGATGGCTGAATTCTACAATCCTGGCATGGCTCACCTCTAGAATCTTTAAACGTCTACATTCCGGAAGGGAGGGTTACTGCCTTCCAGAATGATAAGACATCTGTATTGTACAACCAGAAAGTGGCTGAGTATCTAGAATCCCTGAGATGCCAGAATTCTCAAACCCTGAAATGTCTTCTAGCCGGACGTGAAGGTGTCTGACATCGGGAATGCTACTATGTCTGCATTCCACCGTACTAAACGAGTCTGTGTTCTAGAATGTGCTGGACGGCTGAGTTCCGGAATGTCAGGGTTGCAGAATTCTAGAATCCCGGCATGGCTGACCTCTAGAATCGTTAAATGTCTACATTTCGGAAGTGAGGGTGCCTGCCTTCCAGAATCATAAGACGTCTGCATTCTAGAACTGGAATGTGGCTGAGTTCTAGAATCCCAGGGATGCTGAAATTCTGAAGCCCTGAAATGTCTGCTAGCCGGAAGTCAAGGTGTCTGACGTCTCGAATGCTACTATGTCTGCATTCCACCGACCTATGTGAGTCTCTCTTCTAGAATGTGCTGGACGGCTGAGTTCCAGAATGTCAGGATGGCAGAATTCTAGAATCCTGGCATGGCTGACCTCTAGAATCGTTAAATGTCTACATTCCGGAAATGAGAGTTTCTGCCTTCCACAATCATAAGACGTATGCATTCCAGAACCGGAATGGGGCTGAGTTCCAGAATCCCTGGGATGCCGGAATTCTGAAACCCTGAAATGTCTGCTGGCCGGAAGTGAAGGTGTCTGACGTCCAGAATGCCACTATGTCTCCATTCCACCGCCCTAAACGAGTCTGTGTTCTAGAATGTGCAGGACGGCTGAAATCCGGAATGTCAGGAAGACTGAATTCTACAATCCTTGTAGAGCTTACCACTAGAATCGTTAAACTTCTGCATTCCGGAAGTGAGGGTGCCTGCCTTCCAGAATCATAAGACGTCTGCATTCTAGAACCGGAATGTGGCTGAGTTCTAGAATCCCTGTGATGCCGGAATTCTGAAACCCTGAAATGCCTCCTAGCCGGAAGTCAAGGTGTCTGATGTCCGGGATGCTACTATGTCTGTATTCCACTGTCCTAAACGAGTCTGTGTTCTAGAATCTGCAGGACGGCTGAGTTCCGGGATGTCAGGATGGCTGAATTCTAGAATCCTTGCATGGCTGACCTCTAGAATCGTTAAACGTCTACATTCCAGAAGTGAGGGTGCCTGCCTTCCAGGATCATAAGACGTCTGCATTCTACAACCAGAATGTGGCGGAGTTCTAGATTCCCTGGGATGCCGGAATCTGAAACCCTGAAATGTCTGCTACCCGGAAGTGAACGTGTCTGACTTCCGCAATGCTACTATGTCTGCATTTCACCGTCCTAATCGAGGCTGTGTTCTAGAATGTGTAGGACGGCTGAGTTCCGGAAAGTCAGGATGGCTGAATTCTAGAATCCTGGCATGGCTGACCTCTAGAATGATTAAAAGTCTACATTCTGGAAGTGAGGGTGCCTCCCTCCCAGAATCATAAGACGTCTGCATTCTAGAACCGGAATGTGGCTGAGTTCTAGAATCCCGGGGATACCGGAATTCTGAAACCCTGAAATGTCTGCTAGACGGAAGTGCAGTTGTCTGACGTCTGGAATGCTACTATGTCTGCCATAAAGCATCCTAAACGAGTCTGTGTTCTTCAATGTGCAGGACGGCTGAGTTCCGGAATGTCAGGATGGCTGAAATCTAGAATCCTGGCATGGCGGACCTCTAGAATCGTTAAACGTCTACATTAGGGAAGTGAGGGTGCCTGCCTTCCAGAATCATATGACGTCTGCATTCTAGAACCGGAATGTGGCTGAGTTCAAGAATCCCTGGGATGCCGGAATTCTGAAACCCTGAAATGTCTGCTAGCTGGAAGGGAAGGTGTCTGAGTTCCCCAATGCTACTATGTCTGCATTCCACCGTCCTTAACGAATCTGTGTTCCTGAACGTACAGGATGGCTGAGTTCCGGAATGTCAGGACAGCTGAATTCTCGAATCCTGGCATGGCTGACCTCTAGAATCGTTAAACGTCTACATTCCTGAGGTGAGGGTGCCTGCCTTCCAGAATCATAAGATGTCTGCATTCTAGAACTGGAATGTGGCTGAGTTCTATAATCCCTAGGATGTCAGAATTATGAAACCCCGAAATGCCGGCTAGCCGGAATTGAAGATGTCTGACGGCCAGAATGCTACTATGTATGCATTCCACTGTCCTAAACGAGTCTGTGTTCTTGAATGTACAGGACGGTTGTGTTCCAGAATGTCAGAATGGCTGAATTCTAGAATCCTGGCATGGCTGACCTCAAGAGTCATTAAACGTCAACATTCTGGAAGTGAGGGTGCCTGCCTTCCATAATCCTAAGACGTCTGCATTGTAGAACCAGAATGTGGCTGATTTCTAGAATCTCTGGGATGCCGGAATTCTGAAACCCTGAAATGTCTTCTAGTCGGAAGTGAAGGTGTCTGACGTCCGGAATGCTGTAATGTCTGCATTCCATCATCCTAAACGAGTCTGTGTCCTACAACGAGCAGGACGGCTGAGTTCCAGAATGTCTGGACGGCTGAATTGTAGAATCCTGGCATGGCTGAACTCTAGAATTGTTAAACGTCTATATTCCGGAACTGAGGGTGCCTGCCTTCCAGAATCATAAGACGTCTGCATTCTAGAACCGGAATGTTGCTGAGTTCTAGAATCCCTGGGATGCCGGAATTCTGAAACCCAGAAATATCTGCTATTCGGAAGTGAAGGTGTCTGACGACTGGAATGCTGTTATGTCTGTATTCCATCGTCCAAAGAGAGTCAGTGTTCTAGAATGTGCAGGACGGCTGAGTTCCGGAATGTCAGGATTGCTGAAATCTAGAATCCTGGCATGGCTGACCTCTAGAATCGTTAAACGTCTGCATTCCAGAAGTGAGGGTGCCTGCCTTCCAGAATCATAAGACGTCTGTATTCTAGAACCGGAATGTGGCTGAGTTCTAGAATCCCTGGGATGCCAGAATTCTGTAACCCTGAAATGTCTGCTAGCTGGAAGGGAAGGTGTCTGAGGTCCGGAATGCTACTGTGTCTGCATTCCACCATGCTAAACGAGTCTGTGTTCTAGAACGTGCAGAACGACTGTGTTTTGGAATGTCAGGATGGCTGAATTCTAAAATCCTGGCATGGCTCACGTCTAGAATCGTTAAACGTCTACATTCCGGAAGGGAGGGTTACTGCCTTCCAGAATGATAAGACATCTGTATTCTACAACCAGAAAGTGGCTGAGTATCTAGAATCCCTGGGATGCCAGAATTCTCAAACCCTGAAATGTCTTCTAGCCGAACGTGAAGGTGTCTGACATCGGGAATGCTACTATGTCTGCATTCCACCGTACTAAACGAGTCTGTGTTCTAGAATGTGCTGGACGGCTGAGTTCCGGAATGTCAGGGTTGCAGAATTCTAGAATCCCGGCATGGCTGACCTCTAGAATCGTTAAATGTCTACATTCCGGAAGTGAGGGTGCCTGCCTTCCAGAATCATAAGACGTCTGCATTCTAGAACTGGAATGTGGCTGAGTTCTAGAATCCCAGGGATGCTGAAATTCTGAAGCCCTGAAATGTCTGCTAGCCGGAAGTCAAGGTGTCTGACGTCCGGAATGCTACTATGTCTGCATTCCACCAACCTATGTGAGTCTCTCTTCTAGAATGTGCTGGACGGCTGAGTTCCAGAATGTCAGGATGGCAGAATTCTAGAATCCTGGCATGGCTGACCTCCAGAATCGTTAAACGTCTACATTCCGGAAGTGAGGGTGCCTGCCTTCCAGAATCATAAGAAGTCTGCATTCTATAACCGGAATGTGGCTGAGTTCTAGAATCCCTGGGATGCCGGAATTCTGAAACCCTGAAATGTCTGCTAGCCGGAAGTGAAGGTGTCTGATGTCCGGAATGCTGCCCTGTCTGCATTCCACCTTCCAAAACGAGTCTGTGTTCTAGAACGTGGAGGACGGCTGAGTTCCAGAATGTCAGGATGACTGCATTCTAGAATCCTCTCATGGCTGACCTCTAGAATCGTTAAACGTCTACATTCCAGAAGTGAGGCTGCCTGCCTTCCAGAATCATAAGACGTCTGCATTCTAGAAGCGGAATTTGGCTGAATTCTAGAATCCGTGGGATGCCATAATTCTGAAACCCTGAAATGTCTGCTGGCCGGAAGTGAAGGTGTCTGACATCCGGAATGCTACTATGTCTGCATTCCGCCGTCCGAAACGATTCCGTGTTCTAGAATGTGCAGGACGGCTGAGTTCTGGGATGTCAGGATGGCTGAATTGTAGAATCCTGGCATGGCTGACCTCTAGAATCGCTAAATGTCTACATTCCGGAAATGAGAGTTTCTGCCTTCCACAATCATAAGACGTATGCATTCCAGAACCGGAATGGGGCTGAGTTCCAGAATCCCTGGGATGCCGGAATTCTGAAACCCTGAAATGTCTGCTGGCCGGAAGTGAAGGTGTCTGACGTCCAGAATGCCACTATGTCTCCATTCCACCGCCCTAAACGAGTCTGTGTTCTAGAATGTGCAGGACGGCTGAAATCCGGAATGTCAGGAAGACTGAATTCTACAATCCTTGTAGAGCTTACCACTAGAATCGTTAAACTTCTGCATTCCGGAAGTGAGGGTGCCTGCCTTCCAGAATCATAAGACGTCTGCATTCTAGAACCGGAATGTGGCTGAGTTCTAGAATCCCTGTGATGCCGGAATTCTGAAACCCTGAAATGCCTCCTAGCCGGAAGTCAAGGTGACTGATGTCCGGGATGCTACTATGTCTGTATTCCACTGTCCTAAACGAGTCTGTGTTCTAGAATCTGCAGGACGGCTGAGTTCCAGGATGTCAGGATGGCTGAATTCTAGAATCCTTGCATGGCTGACCTCTAGAATCGTTAAACGTCTACATTCCAGATGTGAGGGTGCCTGCCTTCCAGGATCATAAGACGTCTGCATTCTACAACCAGAATGTGGCGGAGTTCTAGATTCCCTGGGATGCCGGAATCTGAAACCCTGAAATGTCTGCTACCCGGAAGTGAACGTGTCTGACTTCCGCAATGCTACTATGTCTGCATTTCACCGTCCTAATCGAGGCTGTGTTCTAGAATGTGTAGGACGGCTGAGTTCCGGAAAGTCAGGATGGCTGAATTCTAGAATCCTGGCATGGCTGACCTCTAGAATGATTAAAAGTCTACATTCTGGAAGTGAGGGTGCCTCCCTCCCAGAATCATAACACGTCTGCATTCTAGAACCGGAATGTGGCTCAGTTCTAGAATCCCGGGGATACCGGAATTCTGAAACCCTGAAATGTCTGCTAGACGGAAGTGCAGTTGTCTGACGTCTGGAATGCTACTATGTCTGCCATAAAGCATCCTAAACGAGTCTGTGTTATTCAATGTGCAGGACGGCTGAGTTCCGGAATGTCAGGATTGCTGAATTCTAGAATCCTGGCATGGCTGACCTCTAGAATCGTTAAACGTCTACATTCCGGAAGTGAGGGTGCCTGCCTTCCAGAATCGTAAGACGTCTGAACTCTAGAACCGGAATGTGGCTGAGTTCTAGAATCCCTGGGATGCGGAATTCTGAAACCCTGAAATGTCTGCTAGCCGGAAGTGAAGGTGTCTGACGTCTGGAGTGCTGTTACATCTGCATTCCATCGTCCACAACGAGTCTCTGTTCTAGAATGTGCAGGACGGCTGAGTTCCGGAAAGTCAGAATGGCTGAAATCTAGAATCCTGTCAGGGCTGACATCTAGAATCGTTAAACGTCTACATTCAGGAAGTGAGGGTGCCTGCCTTCCAGAATCATAAGACATCTGCATTCTAGAACCGGAATGTGGCTGAGTTCTAGAATCCCTGGGATGCCAGAATTCTGAAGTCCTTAAATGTCTGCTATCTGGAAGTGAAGGTGTCTGAGGTCTGGAATGCTACTATGTCTGCATTCCACCGTCCTAAACGAATCTGTGTTCTTGAACGTGAAGGACGGCTGAGCTCCGGAAAGTCAGGATGGCTGAATTCTAGAATCCTGGCATGGCTGACCTCTAGGATCATTAAACGTCTACATTCCTGGAGTGAGTGTACCTGCCTTCCGGAATCATAAGACGTCTGCATTCTAGAACCGGAATGTGGCTGAGTTCTAGAATCCCTGGGATGCCAGAATTCTGTAACCATGAAATGTCTGCTAGCTGGAAGGGAAGGGGTCTGAGGTCCGGAATGCTACTATGTCTGCATTCCACCATCCTAAACGAATCTGTGTTCCTCAACGTGAAGGACGGCTGAGTTCTGGAATGTCAGGACGGCTGAATTCTAAAATCCTGGCATCGCAGACCAGTAGAATTGTTAAACGTCTACATTGCTGAAGTGAGGGTGCCTGCCTTCCAGAATCATACGACCTCTGCATTCTGGAACCGGAATGTAACTGAGTTCTAGATTCCCTGGGATGCCGGAATTCTGAAACCCTGAAATGTGTTCTAGCTGGAAGTGAAGGTGTCTGACGTCCGGAATGCTGCCCTGTCTGCATTCCATCGTCCAAAACGAGTCTGTGTTCTAGAATGTGCAGGACGGCTGAGTTCCGGAATGTCAGGAGTGCTGAAACCTAGAATCCTGGCATGGCGGACGTCTAGAATCGTTAAACATCTACATTAGGGAAGTGAGGGTGCCTGCCTTCCAGAATCATAAGACGTATGCATTCTAGAACCAGAATGTGGCTGAGTTCTAGAATCCCTGGGATACCGGAATTCTGAAACCCTGAAATGTCTGCTAGACGGAAGTGCAGTTGTCTGACGTCTGGAATGCTACTATGTCTGCCATAAAGCATCCTAAACGAGTCTGTGTTCTTCAATGTGCAGGACGGCTGAGTTCCGGAATGTCAGGATGGCTGAATTCTAGAATCCTGGCATGGCTGACCTCTCGAATCGTTAAACGTCTACATTCCGGAAGTGAGGGTGCCTGCCTTCCAGAATCGTAAGACGTCTGCACTCTAGAACCGGAATGTGGCTGAGTTCCAGAATCCCTGGGATGCGGAGTTCGGAAACCCTGAAATGTCTGCTAGCCGGAAGTGAAGGTGTCTGACGTCCGGAGTGCTGTTACATATGCATTCCATCATCCACATCGAGTCTCTGTTCTAGAATGTGCAGGACGGCTGAGTTCCGGAATGTCAGAATGGCTGAATTCTAGAATCCTGTCATGGCTGACATCTAGAATCGTTAAACGTCTACATTCAGGAAGTGAGGGTGCCTGCCTTCCAGAATCATTAGCCGTCTGCATTCTAGAACCGGAATGTGGCTGAGTTCTAGAATCCCTGGGATGCCAGAATTCTGTAACCATGAAATGTCTGCTATCTGGAAGTGAAGGTGTCTGAGGTCCGGAATGCTACTATGTCTGCATTCCACCATCCTAAACAAATCTGTGTTCCTGAACGTGAAGGACGGCTGTGTTCTGGAATGTCAGGATGGCTGAATTCTAGAATCCTGGCATCGCTGACCAGCAGAATGGTTAAACGTCTACATTGCTGAAGTGAGGGTGCCGGCCATCCAGAATCATACGACCTCTGCATTCTGGAACCGGAATGTAACTGAGTTCTAATTTCCCTGGGATGCCGGAATTCTGAAACCCTGAAATGTCTGCTAGCCGGAAGTGAAGGTGTCTGACGTCCGGAATGCTGCCCTGTCTGCATTCCATCGTCCAAAACGAGTCTGTGTTCTAGAATGTGCAGGACGGCTGAGTTCCGGAAGGTCAGGATTGCTGAAATCTAGAATCCTGGCATGGCGGACCTCTAGAATCCTTAAACGTCTACATTAGGGAAGTGAGGGTGCCTGCCTTCCAGAATCATAAGACGTCTGCATTCTAGAACCGGAATGTGGCTGAGTTCTTAGAATCCCTGGGATACCAGAATTCTGAAACCCTGAAATGTCTGCTAGACGGAAGTGCAGTTGTCTGACGTCTGGAATGCTACTATGTCGGCCATAAAGCATCCTAAACGAGTCTGTGTTCTTCAATGTAGAGGACGGCTGAGTTCCGGAATGTCAGGATTGCTGAATTCTAGAATCCTGGCATGGCGGACCTCTAGAATCGTTAAACGTCTACATTAGGGAAGTGAGGGTGCCTGCCTTCCAGAATCATATGACGTCTGCATTCTAGAACCGGAATGTGGCTGAGTTCAAGAATCCCTGGGATGCCGGAATTCTGAAACCCTGAAATGTCTGCTAGCTGGAAGGGAAGGTGTCTGAGTTCCCCAATGCTACTATGTCTGCATTCCACCGTCCTTAACGAATCTGTGTTCCTGAACGTACAGGATGGCTGAGTTCCGGAATGTCAGGACAGCTGAATTCTCGAATCCTGGCATGGCTGACCTCTAGAATCGTTAAACGTCTACATTCCTGAGGTGAGGGTGCCTGCCTTCCAGAATCATAAGATGTCTGCATTCTAGAACTGGAATGTGGCTGAGTTCTATAATCCCTAGGATGTCAGAAATATGAAACCCCGAAATGCCGGCTAGCCGGAATTGAAGATGTCTGACGGCCAGAATGCTACTATGTATGCATTCCACTGTCCTAAAGGAGTCTGTGTTCTTGAATGTACAGGACGGTTGTGTTCCAGAATGTCAGAATGGCTGAATTCTAGAATCCTGGCATGGCTGACCTCAAGAGTCATTAAACGTCAACATTCCGGAAGTGAGGGTGCCTGCCTTCCATAATCCTAAGACGTCTGCATTGTAGAACCAGAATGTGGCTGATTTCTAGAATCTCTGGGATGCCGGAATTCTGAAACCCTGAAATGTCTTCTAGTCGGAAGTGAAGGTGTCTGACGTCCGGAATGCTGTAATGTCTGCATTCCATCATCCTAAACGAGTCTGTGTCCTACAACGAGCAGGACGGCTGAGTTCCAGAATGTCTGGACGGCTGAATTGTAGAATCCTGGCATGGCTGAACTCTAGAATTGTTAAACGTCTATATTCCGGAACTGAGGGTGCCTGCCTTCCAGAATCATAAGACGTCTGCATTCTAGAACCGGAATGTTGCTGAGTTCTAGAATCCCTGGGATGCCGGAATTCTGAAACCCAGAAATATCTGCTATTCGGAAGTGAAGGTGTCTGACGACTGGAATGCTGTTATGTCTGTATTCCATCGTCCAAAAAGAGTCAGTGTTCTAGAATGTGCAGGACGGCTGAGTTCCGGAATGTCAGGATTGCTGAAATCTAGAATCCTGGCATGGCTGACCTCTAGAATCGTTAAACGTCTGCATTCCAGAAGTGAGGGTGCCTGCCTTCCAGAATCATAAGACGTCTGTATTCTAGAACCGGAATGTGACTGTGTTCTAGAATCCCTGGGATGCCAGAATTCTGTAACCCTGAAATGTCTGCTAGCTGGAAGGGAAGGTGTCTGAGGTCGGGAATGCTACTGTGTCTGCATTCCACCATGCTAAACGAGTCTGTGTTCTAGAACGTGCAGAACGACTGTGTTTTGGAATGTCAGGATGGCTGAATTCTACAATCTTGGCATGGCTCACCTCTAGAATCGTTAAACGTCTACATTCCGGAAGGGAGGGTTACTGCCTTTCAGAATCATAAGACATCTGTATTCTACAACGGGAAAGTGGCTGAGTTGTAGAATTCCTGGGATTCCGGAATTCTCATACCCGGAAATGTCTTCTAGCCGAACATGAAGGTGTCTGACATCCGGAATGCTACTATGTCTGCATTCCACCGTACTAAACGAGTCTGTGTTCTAGAATGTGCTGGAAGGCTGAGTTCCAGAATGTCAGAGTGGCTGAATTCTAGAATCCTGGCATGGCTGACCTCTAGAAACGTTAAATGTCTATATTGCGGAGGTGAGGGTGCCTGCCTTCCAGAATCATAAGACGTCTGCATTCTAGAACCGGAATGTGGCTGAGTTCTAGAATCCCTGGGATGCCGGAATTCTGAAGCCCTGAAATGTCTGCTAGCTGGAAGTCAAGATGTCTGACGTCCGGAATGCTACTATGTCTGCATTCCACCGACCTATGTGAGTCTCTCTTCTAGAATGTGCTGGACGGCTGAGTTCCGGAATGTCAGGATGGCAGAATTCTAGAATCCTGGCATGGCTGACCTCCAGAATCATTAAACGTCTACATTCCGGAAGTGAGGGTGCCTGCCTTCCAGAATCATAAGACGTCTGCATTCTAGAACTGGAATGTGGCTGAGTTCTGGAATCACTGGGATGCCGGAATTCTGAAACCCTGAAATGTCTGCTAGCCGGAAGTGAAGGTGTCTGACGTCCGGAATGCTGCCCTGTCTGCATTCCATCGTCGAAAACGAGTCTGTGTTCTAGAACGTGGAGGACGGCTGAGTTCCGGAATGTCAGGATGGCTGAATTCTGGAGTCCTCTCATGGCTGACCTCTAGAATCGTTAAACGTCTACATTCCAGAAGTGAGGGTGCCTCCCTCCCAGAATCATAAGACATCTGCATTCAAGAACCGGAATGGGGCTGAGTTCTAGAATCCCTGGGATGCCGGAATTCTGAAAACCTGAAATGTCTGCTAGCCGGAAGTGAAGGTGTCTGACGTCCAGAATGCTGCCCTGTCTGCATTCCATCGTCCAAAACGAGTCTGTGTTCTAGAATGTGCAGGACGGCTGCGTTCTGGAATGTCAGGATTGCTGAAATCTAGTATCCTGGCATGGCGGACCTCTAGAATCGTTAAACGTCTACATTAGGGAAGTGAGGGTGCCTGCCTTCCAGAATCATAAGACGTCTGCATTCTAGAACCGGAATGTGGCTGAGTTCAAGAATCCCTGGGATGCCGGAATTCTGAAACCCTGAAATGTCTGCTAGCTGGAAGGGAAGGTGTCTGAGTTCCCCAATGCTACTATGTCTGCATTCCACCGTCCTAAACGAATCTGTTTTCCTGAACGTGCAGGATGGCTGAGTTCCGGAATGTCAGGACGGCTGAATTCTCGAATCCTGGCATGGCTGACCTGTAGAATCGTTAAACGTCTACATTCCGGAAGTGAGGGTACCTGCCTTCCTGACTCACAAGACGTCTATATTCTAGAACCGGAATGTGGCTGAGTTCTAGAATCCCTGGGATGCCACAATTCTGTAACCCTGAAATGTCTGCTAGCTGGAAGGGAAGGTGTCTGAGTTCCCCAATGCTACTATGTCTGCATTCCACCGTCCTCAACGAATCTGTTTTCCTGAACGTACAGGATGGCTGAGTTCCGGAATGTCAGGACGGCTGAATTCTCGAATCCTGGCATGGCTGACCTCTAGAATCGTTAAACGTCTACATTCCTGAGGTGAGGGTGCCTGTCTTCCAGAATCATAAGATGTCTGCATTCTAGAACTGGAATGTGGCTGAGTTCTATAATCCCTAGGATGTCAGAATTATGAAACCCCGAAATGCCGGCTAGCCGGAATTGAAGATGTCTGACGGCCAGAATGCTACTATGTATGCATTCCACTGTCCTAAACGAGTCTGTGTTCTTGAATGTACAGGACGGTTGTGTTCCAGAATGTCAGAATGGCTGAATTCTAGAATCCTGGCATGGCTGACCTCAAGAGTCATTAAACGTCAACATTCCGGAAGTGAGGGTGCCTGCCTTCCATAATCCTAAGACGTCTGCATTGTAGAACCAGAATGTGGCTGATTTCTAGAATCTCTGGGATGCCGGAATTCTGAAACCCTGAAATGTCTTCTAGTCGGAAGTGAAGGTGTCTGACGTCCGGAATGCTGTAATGTCTGCATTCCATCATCCTAAACGAGGCTGTGTCCTACAACGAGCAGGACGGCTGAGTTCCAGAATGTCTGGACGGCTGAATTGTAGAATCCTGGCATGGCTGAACTCTAGAATTGTTAAACGTCTATATTCCGGAACTGAGGGTGCCTGCCTTCCAGAATCATAAGACGTCTGCATTCTAGAACCGGAATGTGGCTGAGTTCTAGAATCCCTGGGATGCCGGAATTCTGAAACCCAGAAATATCTGCTATTCGGAAGTGAAGGTGTCTGACGACTGGAATGCTGTTATGTCTGTATTCCATCGTCCAAAAAGAGTCAGTGTTCTAGAATGTGCAGGACGGCTGAGTTCCGGAATGTCAGGATTGCTGAAATCTAGAATCCTGGCATGGCTGACCTCTAGAATCGTTAAACGTCTGCATTCCAGAAGTGAGGGTGCCTGCCTTCCAGAATCATAAGACGTCTGTATTCTAGAACCGGAATGTGGCTGAGTTCTAGAATCCCTGGGATGCCAGAATTCTGTAACCCTGAAATGTCTGCTAGCTGGAAGGGAAGGTGTCTGAGGTCCGGAATGCTACTGTGTCTGCATTCCACCATGCTAAACGAGTCTGTGTTCTAGAACGTGCAGAACGGCTGTGTTTTGGAATGTCAGGATGGCTGAATTCTACAATCCTGGCATGGCTCACCTCTAGAATCGTTAAACATCTACATTCCGGAAGGAGGGTTACTGCCTTCCAGAATGATAAGACATCTGTATTCTACAACCAGAAAGTGGCTGAGTTGTAGACTTCCTGGGATTCTGGAATTCTCATACCCTGAAATGTCTTCTAGCCGGACGTGAAGGTGTCTGACATCCGAAATGCTACTATGTCTGCATTCCACCGTACTAAACGAGTCTGTGATCTAGAATGTGCTGGACGGCTGAGGTACAGAATGTCAGGGTGGCTGAATTCTAGAATCCTGGCATGGCTGACCACTAGAAACGTTAAATGTCTATATTGCGGACGTGAGGGTGCCTGCCTTCCAGAATCATAAGACGTCTGCATTCTAGAACCGGAATGTGGCTGAGTTCTAGAATCCTTGGGATGCAGGAATTCTGAAGCCCTGAAATGTCTGCTAGCTCGAAGTCAAGATGTCTGACGTCCAGAATGCTACTATGTCTGCATTCCACCGACCTATGTGAGTCTCTCTTCTAGAATGTGCTGGACGGCTGAGTTCCGGAATGTCAGGATGGCAGAATTCTAGAATCCTGGCATGGCTGACCTCCAGAATCATTAAACGTCTACATTCCGGAAGTGAGGGTGCCTGCCTTCCAGAATCATAAGAAGTCTGCATTCTATAACCGGAATGTGGCTGAGTTCTAGAATCCCTGGGATGCCGGAATTCTGAAACCCTGAAATGTCTGCTAGCCGGAAGTGAAGGTGTCTGATGTCCGGAATGCTGCCCTGTCTGCATTCCATCTTCCAAAACGAGTGTGTGTTCTAGAACGTGGAGGACGGCTGAGTTCCGGAATGTCAGGATGACTGAATTCTGGAATCCTCTCATGGCTGACCTCTAGAATCGTTAAACGTCTACACTCAAGAAGTGAGGCTGCCTCCCTCCCAGAATCATAAGACGTCTGCATTCTAGAACCGGAATGAGGCTGAGTTCTAGAATCCCTGGGATGCCAGAATTCTGAAACCCTGAAGTGTCTGCTGGCCGGAATTGAAAGTGTCTGACATCCGGAAAGCTACTATGTCTGCATTTCGCTGTCCTAAAAGAGTCTGTGTTCTAGAATGTGCAGAACGGCTTAGTTCCGGAATGTCAGGTCGGCTGAATTCTAGAATCCTGGCATGGCTGACTTCTAGAATCGTCAAACGTCTACATTCCGGTAGTGAGGCTGCCTGCCTTCCAGAATCATAAGACGTCTGCTTTCTAGAAGCGGAATTTGGCTGAATTCTAGAATCCGTGGGATGCCGTAATTCTGAAACCCTGAAATGTCTGCTGGCCGGAAGTGAAGGTGTCTGACATCCGGAATGCTACTATGTCTGCATTCCGCCGTCCTAAACGAGTCTGTGTTCTAGAATGTGCAGGACGGCTGAGTTCTGGGATGTCAGGATGGCTGAATTGTAGAATCCTGGCATGGCTGACCTCTAGAATCGTTAAATGTCTACATTCCGGAAATGAGAGTTTCTGCCTTCCACAATCATAAGACGTATGCATTCCAGAACCGGAATGGGGCTGAGTTCCAGAATCCCTGGGATGCCGGAATTCTGAAACCCTGAAATGTCTGCTGGCCGGAAGTGAAGTTGTCTGACGTCCAGAATGCCACTATGTCTCCATTCCACCGCACTAAACGAGTCTGTGTTCCAGAATGTGCAGGACGGCTGAAATCCGGAATGTCAGGAAGACTGAATTCTACAATCCTTGTAGAGCTGACCACTAGAATTGTTAAACTTCTGCATTCCGGAAGTGAGGGTGCCTGCCTTCCAGAATCATAAGACGTCTGCATTCTAGAACCGGAATGTGGCTGAGTTCTAGAATCCCTGTGATGCCGGAATTCTGAAACCCTGAAATGCCTCCAAGCCGGAAGTCAAGGTGTCTGATGTCCGGGATGCTACTATGTCTGTATTTCACTGTCCTAAACGAGTCTGTGTTCTAGAATCTGCAGGACGGCTGAGTTCCGGGATGTCAGGATGGCTGAATTCTAGAATCCTTGCATGGCTGACCTCTAGAATCGTTAAACGTCTACATTCCAGAAGTGAGGGTGCCTGCCTTCCAGGATCATAAGACGTCTGCATTCTACAACCAGAATGTGGCGGAGTTCTAGATTCCCTGGGATGCCGGAATCTGAAACCCTGAAATGTCTGCTACCCGGAAGTGAACGTGTCTGACTTCCGCAATGCTACTATGTCTGCATTTCACCGTCCTAATCGAGGCTGTGTTCTAGAATGTGTAGGACGGCTGAGTTCCGGAAAGTCAGGATGGCTGAATTCTAGAATCCTGGCATGGCTGACCTCTAGAATTATTAAAAGTCTACATTCTGGAAGTGAGGGTGCCTCCCTTCCAGAATCATAAGACGTCTGCATTCTAGAACCGGAATGTGGCTGAGTTCTAGAATCCCGGGGATACCGGAATTCTGAAACCGTGAAATGTCTGCTAGTCGGAAGTGAAGGTGTCTGACGTCCGGAGTGCTGTTACATATGCATTCCATCATCCACATCGAGTCTCTGTTCTAGAATGTGCAGGACGGCTGAGTTCCGGAATGTCAGAATGGCTGAATTCTAGAATCCTGTCATGGCTGACATCTAGAATCGTTAAACGTCTACATTCCGGAAGTGAGGGTGCCTGCCTTCCAGAATCATTAGCCGTCTGCATTCTAGAACCGGAATGTGGCTGAGTTCTAGAATCCCTGGGATGCCAGAATTCTGTAACCATGAAATGTCTGCTATCTGGAAGTGAAGGTGTCTGAGGTCCGGAATGCTACTATGTCTGCATTCCACCATCCTAAACAAATCTGTGTTCCTGAACGTGAAGGACGGCTGTGTTCTGGAATGTCAGGATGGCTGAATTCTAGAATCCTGGCATGGCTGACCAGCAGAATGGTTAAACGTCTACATTGCTGAAGTGAGGGTGCCGGCCATCCAGAATCATACGACCTCTGCATTCTGGAACCGGAATGTAACTGAGTTCTAATTTCCCTGGGATGCCGGAATTCTGAAACCCTGAAATGTCTGCTAGCCGGAAGTGAAGGTGTCTGACGTCCGGAATGCTGCCCTGTCTGCATTCCATCGTCGAAAACGAGTCTGTGTTCTAGAACGTGGAGGACGGCTGAGTTCCGGAATGTCAGGATGGCTGAATTCTAGAATCCTCTCATGGCTGACCTCTAGAATCGTTAAACGTCTACATTCCAGAAGTGAGGGTGCCTCCCTCCCAGAATCATAAGACATCTGCATTCAAGAACCGGAATGTGGCTGAGTTCCAGAATCCCTGGGATGCCGGAATTCTGAAAACCTGAAATGTCTGCTAGCCGGAAGTGAAGGTGTCTGACGTCCGGAATGCTGCCCTGTCTGCATTCCATCGTCCACAACGAGACTGTGTTCTAGAATGTGCAGGACGGCTGAGTTCTGGAATGTCAGGATGGCTGAAATCTAGAATCCTGGCATGGCGGACCTCTAGAATCCTTAAACGTCTACATTAGGGAAGTGAGGGTGCCTGCCTTCCAGAATCATAAGACGTCTGCATTCTAGAACCGGATTGTGGCTGAGTTCTTAGAATCCCTGGGATACCAGAATTCTGAAACCTTGAAATGTCTGCTAGACGGAAGTGCAGTTGTCTGACGTCTGGAATGCTACTATGTCGGCCATAAAGCATCCTAAACGAGTCTGTGTTCTTCAATGTGCAGGACGGCTGAGTTCCGGAATGTCAGGATTGCTGAATTCTAGAATCCTGGCATGGCTGACCTGTAGAATCGTTAAACGTCTACATTCCGGAAGTGAGGGTGCCTGCCTTCCAGACTCGTAAGACGTCTGCACTCTAGAACCAGAATGTGGCTGAGTTCTAGAATCCCTGGAATGCCGGAATTCTGAAAACCTGAAATGTCTGCTAGACGGAAGTGAAGGTGTCTGACGTCCGGAATGCTGCCCTGTCTGCATTCCATCATCCAAAACGAGTCTGTGTTCTAGAATGTGCAGGACGGCTGAGTTCTGGAATGTCAGGATTGCTGAAATCTAGAATCCTGGCATGGCGGACCTCTAGAATCGTTAAACGTCTACATTAGGGAAGTGAGGGTGCCTGCCTTCCAGAATCATATGACGTCTGCATTCTAGAACCGGCATGTGGCTGAGTTCTAGAATCCCTGGGATGCCGGAATTCTGAAACCCTGAAATGTCTGCTAGCTGGAAGGGAAGGTGTCTGAGTTCCCCAATGCTACTATGTCTGCATTCCACCGTCCTTAACGAATCTGTGTTCCTGAACGTACAGGATGGCTGAGTTCCGGAATGTCAGGACAGCTGAATTCTCGAATCCTGGCATGGCTGACCTCTAGAATCGTTAAACGTCTACATTCCTGAGGTGAGGGTGCCTGCCTTCCAGAATCATAAGATGTCTGCATTCTAGAACTGGAATGTGGCTGAGTTCTATAATCCCTAGGATGTCAGAATTATGAAACCCCGAAATGCCGGCTAGCCGGAATTGAAGATGTCTGACGGCCAGAATGCTACTATGTATGCATTCCACTGTCCTAAACGAGTCTGTGTTCTTGAATGTACAGGACGGTTGTGTTCCAGAATGTCAGAATGGCTGAATTCTAGAATCCTGGCATGGCTGACCTCAAGAGTCATTAAACGTCAACATTCCGGAAGTGAGGGTGCCTGCCTTCCACAATGCTAAGACGTCTGCATTGTAGAACCAGAATGTGGCTGATTTCTAGAATCTCTGGGATGCCGGAATTCTGAAACCCTGAAATGTCTTCTAGTCGGAAGTGAAGGTGTCTGACGTCCGGAATGCTGTAATGTCTGCATTCCATCATCCTAAACGAGTCTGTGTTCTACAACGAGCAGGACGGCTGAGTTCCAGAATGTCTGGACGGCTGAATTGTAGAATCCTGGCATGGCTGAACTCTAGAATTGTTAAACGTCTATATTCCGGAACTGAGGGTGCCTGCCTTCCAGAATCATAAGACGTCTGCATTCTAGAACCGGAATGTGGCTGAGTTCTAGAATCCCTGGGATGCCGGAATTCTGAAACCCAGAAATATCTGCTATTCGGAAGTGAAGGTGTCTGACGACTGGAATGCTGTTATGTCTGTATTCCATCGTCCAAAAAGAGTCAGTGTTCTAGAATGTGCAGGACGGCTGAGTTCCGGAATGTCAGGATTGCTGAAATCTAGAATCCTGGCATGGCTGACCTCTAGATTCGTTAAACGTCTGCATTCCAGAAGTGAGGGTGCCTGCCTTCCAGAATCATAAGACGTCTGTATTCTAGAACCGGAATGTGGCTGAGTTCTAGAATCCCTGGGATGCCAGAATTCTGTAACCCTGAAATGTCTGCTAGCTGGAAGGGAAGGTGTCTGAGGTCCGGAATGCTACTGTGTCTGCATTCCACCATGCTAAACGAGTCTGTGTTCTAGAACGTGCAGAACGACTGTGTTTTGGAATGTCAGGATGGCTGAATTCTACAAGCCTGGCATGGCTCACCTCTAGAATCGTTAAACGTCTACATTCCGGAAGGGAGGGTTACTGCCTTCCAGAATGATAAGACATCTGTATTCTACAACCAGAAAGTGGCTGAGTATCTAGAATCCCTGGGTTGCCAGAATTCTCAAACCCTGAAATGTCTTCTAACCGGACGTGAAGGTGTCTGACATCGGGAATGCTACTATGTCTGCATTCCACCGTACTAAACGAGTCTGTGTTCTAGAATGTGCTGGACGGCTGAGTTCCGGAATGTCAGGGTTGCAGAATTCTAGAATCCCGGCATGGCTGACCTCTAGAATCGTTAAATGTCTACATTCCGGAAGAGAGGGTGCCTGCCTTCCAGAATCAAAAGACGTCTGCATTCTAGAACTGGAATGTGGCTGAGTTCTAGAATCCCAGGGATGCTGAAATTCTGAAGCCCTGAAATGTCTGCTAGCCGGAAGTCAAGGTGTCTGACGTCCGGAATGCTACTATGTCTGCATTCCACCGACCTATGTGAGTCTCTCTTCTAGAATGTGCTGGACGGCTGAGTTCCAGAATGTCAGGATGGCAGAATTCTAGAATCCTGGCATGGCTGACCTCCAGAATCGTTAAACGTCTACATTCCGGAAGTGAGGGTGCCTGCCTTCCAGAATCATAAGAAGTCTGCATTCTATAACCGGAATGTGGCTGAGTTCTAGTATCCCTTGGATGCCGGAATTGTGAAACCCTGAAATGTCTGCTAGCCGGAAGTGAAGGTGTCTGATGTCCGGAATGCTGCCCTGTCTGCATTCCATCTTCCAAAACGAGTGTGTGTTCTAGAACGTGGAGGACGGCTGAGTTCCGGAATGTCAGGATGACTGAATTCTGGAATCCTCTCATGGCTGACCTCTAGAATCGTTAAACGTCTACACTCAAGAAGTGAGGCTGCCTCCCTCCCAGAATCATAAGACGTCTGCATTCTAGAACTGGAATGAGGCTGAGTTCTAGAATCCCTGGGATGCCAGAATTCTGAAACCCTGAAGTGTCTGCTGGCCGGAATTGAAAGTGTCTGACATCCGGAAAGCTACTATGTCTGCATTTCGCTGTCCTAAAAGAGTCTGTGTTCTAGAATGTGCAGAACGGCTTAGTTCCGGAATGTCAGGTCGGCTGAATTCTAGAATCCTGGCATGGCTGACTTCTAGAATCGTCAAACGTCTACATTCCGGTAGTGAGGCTGCCTGCCTTCCAGAATCATAAGACGTCTGCTTTCTAGAAGCGGAATTTGGCTGAATTCTAGAATCCGTGGGATGCCGTAATTCTGAAACCCTGAAATGTCTGCTGGCCGGAAGTGAAGGTGTCTGACATCCGGAATGCTACTATGTCTGCATTCCGCTGTCCTAAACGAGTCTGTGTTCTAGAATGTGCAGGACGGCTGAGTTCTGGGATGTCAGGATGGCTGAATTGTAGAATCCTGGCATGGCTGACCTCTAGAATCGTTAAATGTCTACATTCCGGAAATGAGAGTTTCTGCCTTCCACAATCATAAGACGTATGCATTCCAGAACCGGAATGGGGCTGAGTTCCAGAATCCCTGGGATGCCGGAATTCTGAAACCCTGAAATGTCTGCTGGCCGGAAGTGAAGTTGTCTGACGTCCAGAATGCCACTATGTCTCCATTCCACCGCCCTAAACGAGTCTGTGTTCTAGAATGTGCAGGACGGCTGAAATCCGGAATGTCAGGAAGGCTGAATTCTACAATCCTTGTAGAGCTGACCACTAGAATTGTTAAACTTCTGCATTCCGGAAGTGAGGGTGCCTGCCTTCCAGAATCATAAGACGTCTGCATTCTAGAACCGGAATGTGGCTGAGTTCTAGAATCCCTGTGATGCCGGAATTCTGAAACCCTGAAATGCCTCCTAGCCGGAAGTCAAGGTGTCTGATGTCCGGGATGCTACTATGTCTGTATTCCACTGTCCTAAACGAGTCTGTGTTCTAGAATCTGCAGGACGGCTGAGTTCCGGGATGTCAGGATGGCTGAATTCTAGAATCCTTGCATGGCTGACCTCTAGAATCGTTAAACGTCTACATTCCAGAAGTGAGGGTGCCTGCCTTCCAGGATCATAAGACGTCTGCATTCTACAACCAGAATGTGGCGGAGTTCTAGATTCCCTGGGATGCCGGAATCTGAAACCCTGAAGTGTCTGCTACCCGGAAGTGAACGTGTCTGACTTCCGCAATGCTACTATGTCTGCATTTCACCGTCCTAATCGAGGCTGTGTTCTAGAATGTGTAGGACGGCTGAGTTCCGGAAAGTCAGGATGGCTGAATTCTAGAATCCTGGCATGGCTGACCTCTAGAATTATTAAAAGTCTACATTCTGGAAGTGAGGGTGCCTCCCTTCCAGAATCATAAGACGTCTGCATTCTAGAACCGGAATGTGGCTGAGTTCTAGAATCCCGGGGATACCGGAATTCTGAAACCCTGAAATGTCTGCTAGACGGAAGTGCAGTTGTCTGACGTCTGGAATGCTACTATGTCTGCCATAAAGCATCCTAAACGAGTCTGTGTTCTTCAATGTGCAGGACGGCTGAGTTCCGGAATGTCAGGATGGCTGAATTCTAGAATCCTGGCATGGCTGACCTCTAGAATCGTTAAACGTCTACATTCCGGAAGTGAGGGTGCCTGACTTCCAGAATCGTAAGACGTCTGCACTCTAGAACCGGAATGTGGCTGAGTTCTAGAATCCCTGGGATGCGGAATTCTGAAACCCTGAAATGTCTGCTAGCCGGAAGTGAAGGTGTCTGACGTCTGGAGTGCTGTTACATCTGCATTCCATCGTCCACAACGAGTCTCTGTTCTAGAATGTGCAGGACGGCTGAGTTCCGGAATGTCAGAATGGCTGAAATCTAGAATCCTGTCAGGGCTGACATCTAGAATCGTTAAACGTCTACATTCAGGAAGTGAGGGTGCCTGCCTTCCAGAATCATAAGACATCTGCATTCTAGAACCGGAATGTGGCTGAGTTCTAGAATCCCTGGGATGCCAGAATTCTGAAGTCCTTAAATGTCTGCTATCTGGAAGTGAAGGTGTCTGAGGTCTGGAATGCTACTATGTCTGCATTCCACCGTCCTAAACGAATCTGTGTTCTTGAACGTGAAGGACGGCTGAGCTCCGGAAAGTCAGGATGGCTGAATTCTAGAATCCTGGCATGGCTGACCTCTAGGATCATTAAACGTCTACATTCCTGGAGTGAGTGTACCTGCCTTCCAGAATCATAAGACGTCTGCATTCTAGAACCGGAATGTGGCTGAGTTCTAGAATCCCTGGGATGCCAGAATTCTGTAACCATGAAATGTCTGCTAGCTGGAAGGGAAGGGGTCTGAGGTCCGGAATGCTACTATGTCTGCATTCCACCATCCTAAACGAATCTGTGTTCCTGAACGTGAAGGACGGCTGAGTTCTGGAATGTCAGGACGGCTGAATTCTAAAATCCTGGCATCGCAGACTAGTAGAATTGTTAAACGTCTACATTGCTGAAGTGAGGGTGCCTGCCTTCCAGAATCATACGACCTCTGCATTCTGGAACCGGAATGTAACTGAGTTCTAGATTCCCTGGGATGCCGGAATTCTGAAACCCTGAAATGTGTTCTAGCTGGAAGTGAAGGTGTCTGACGTCCGGAATGCTGCCCTGTCTGCATTCCATCGTCCAAAACGAGTCTGTGTTCTAGAATGTGCAGGACGGCTGAGTTCCGGAATGTCAGGAGTGCTGAAACCTAGAATCCTGGCATGGCGGACGTCTAGAATCGTTAAACATCTACATTAGGGAAGTGAGGGTGCCTGCCTTCCAGAATCATAAAACGTATGCATTCTAGAACCAGAATGTGGCTGAGTTCTAGAATCCCTGGGATACCGGAATTCTGAAACCCTGAAATGTCTGCTAGACGGAAGTGCAGTTGTCTGACGTCTGGAATGCTACTATGTCTGCCATAAAGCATCCTAAACGAGTCTGTGTTCTTCAATGTGCAGGACGGCTGAGTTCCGGAATGTCAGGATGGCTGAATTCTAGAATCCTGGCATGGCTGACCTCTAGAATCGTTAAACGTCTACATTCCGGAAGTGAGGGTGCCTGCCTTCCAGAATCGTAAGACGTCTGCACTCTAGAACCGGAATGTGGCTGAGTTCCAGAATCCCTGGGATGCGGAGTTCGGAAACCCTGAAATGTCTGCTAGCCGGAAGTGAAGGTGTCTGACGTCCGGAGTGCTGTTACATATGCATTCCATCATCCACATCGAGTCTCTGTTCTAGAATGTGCAGGACGGCTGAGTTCCGGAATGTCAGAATGGCTGAATTCTAGAATCCTGTCATGGCTGACATCTAGAATCGTTAAACGTCTACATTCAGGAAGTGAGGGTGCCTGCCTTCCAGACTCGTAAGACGTCTGCACTCTAGAACCAGAATGTGGCTGAGTTCTAGAATCCCTGGAATGCCGGAATTCTGAAAACCTGAAATGTCTGCTAGCCGGAAGTGAAGGTGTCTGACGTCCGGAATGCTGCCCTGTCTGCATTCCATCGTCCAAAACGAGTCTGTGTTCTAGAATGTGCAGGACGGCTGAGTTCTGGAATGTCAGGATTGCTGAAATCTAGAATCCTGGCATGGCAGACCTCTAGAATCGTTAAACGTCTACATAAGGGAAGTGAGGGTGCCTGCCTTCCAGAATCATATGACGTCTGCATTCTAGAACCGGAATGTGGCTGAGTTCAAGAATCCCTGGGATGCCGGAATTTTGAAACCCTGAAATGTCTGCTAGCTGGAAGGGAAGGTGTCAGAGTTCCCCAATGCTACTATGTCTGCATTCCACCGTCCTTAACGAATCTGTGTTCCTGAACGTACAGGATGGCTGAGTTCCGGAATGTCAGGACAGCTGAATTCCCGAATCCTGGCATGGCTGACCTCTAGAATCGTTAAACGTCTACATTCCTGAGGTGAGGGTGCCTGCCTTCCAGAATCATAAGATGTCTGCATTCTAGAACTGGAATGTGGCTGAGTTCTATAATCCCTAGGATGTCAGAATTATGAAACCCCGAAATGCCGGCTTGCCGGAATTGAAGATGTCTGACGGCCAGAATGCTACTATGTATGCATTCCACTGTCCTAAACGAGTCTGTGTTCTTGAATGTACAGGACGGTTGTGTTCCAGAATGTCAGAATGGCTGAATTCTAGAATCCTGGCATGGCTGACCTCAAGAGTCATTAAACGTCAACATTCCGGAAGTGAGGGTGCCTGCCTTCCACAATCCTAAGACGTCTGCATTGTAGAACCAGAATGTGGCTGATTTCTAGAATCTCTGGGATGCCGGAATTCTGAAACCCTGAAATGTCTTCTAGTCGGAAGTGAAGGTGTCTGACGTCCGAAATGCTGTAATGTCTGCATTCCATCATCCTAAACGAGTCTGTGTTCTACAACGAGCAGGACGGCTGAGTTCCAGAATGTCTGGACGGCTGAATTGTAGAATCCTGGCATGGCTGAACTCTAGAATTGTTAAACGTCTATATTCCGGAACTGAGGGTGCCTGCCTTCCAGAATCATAAGACGTCTGCATTCTAGAACCGGAATGTGGCTGAGTTCTAGAATCCCTGGGATGCCGGAATTCTGAAACCCAGAAATATCAGCTATTCGGAAGTGAAGGTGTCTGACGACTGGAATGCTGTTATGTCTGTATTCCATCGTCCAAAAAGAGTCAGTGTTCTAGAATGTGCAGGACGGCTGAGTTCCGGAATGTCAGGATTGCTGAAATCTAGAATCCTGGCATGGCTGACCTCTAGAATCCTTAAACGTCTGCATTCCAGAAGTGAGGGTGCCTGCCTTCCAGAATCATAAGACGTCTGTATTCTAGAACCGGAATGTGGCTGAGTTCTAGAATCCCTGGGATGCCAGAATTCTGTAACCCTGAAATGTCTGCTAGCTGGAAGGGAAGGTGTCTGAGGTCCGGAATGCTACTGTGTCTGCATTCCACCATGCTAAACGAGTCTGTGTTCTAGAACGTGCAGAACGGCTGTGTTTTGGAATGTCAGGATGGCTGAATTCTACAATCCTGGCATGGCTCACCTCTAGAATCGTTAAACGTCTACATTCCGGAAGGGAGGGTTACTGCCTTTCAGAATGATAAGACATCTGTATTCTACAACGGGAAAGTGGCTGAGTTGTAGAATTCCTGGGATTCCGGAATTCTCATACCCGGAAATGTCTTCTAGCCGGACATGAAGGTGTCTGACATCCGGAATGCTACTATGTCTGCATTCCACCGTACTAAACGAGTCTGTGTTCTAGAATGTGCTGGAAGGCTGAGTTCCAGAATGTCAGAGTGGCTGAATTCTAGAATCCTGGCATGGCTGACCTCTAGAAACGTTAAATGTCTATATTGCGGAGGTCAGGGTGCCTGCCTTCCAGAATCATAAGACGTCTACATTCTTGAACCGGAATGTGGCTGAGTTCTAGAATCCCAGGGATGCCGGAATTCTGAAGCCCTGAAATGTCTGCTAGCTGGAAGTCAAGATGTCTGACGCCCGGAATGCTACTATGTCTGCCTTCCACCGACCTATGTGAGTCTCTCTTCTAGAATGTGCTGGACGGCTGAGTTCCGGAATGTCAGTATGGCAGAATTCTAGAATCCTGGCATGGCTGACCTCCAGAATCATTAAACGTCTACATTCCGGAATTGAGGGTGCCTGCCTTCCAGAATCATAAGACGTCTGCATTCTAGAACCGGAATGTGGCTGAGTTCTGGAATCCCTGGGATGCCGGAATTCTGAAACCCTGAAATGTCTGCTAGCCGGAAGTGAAGGTGTCTGACGTCCGGAATGCTGCCCTGTCTGCATTCCATCGTCCAAAACGAGTCTGTGTTCTAGAATGTGCAGGACGGCTGAGTTCCGGAAGGTCAGGATTGCTGAAATCTAGAATCCTGGCATGGCGGACCTCTAGAATCCTTAAACGTCTACATTAGGGAAGTGAGGGTGCCTGCCTTCCAGAATCATAAGACGTCTGCATTCTAGAACCGGATTGTGGCTGAGTTCTTAGAATCCCTGGGATACCAGAATTCTGAAACCTTGAAATGTCTGCTAGACGGAAGTGCAGTTGTCTGACGTCTGGAATGCTACTATGTCGGCCATAAAGCATCCTAAACGAGTCTGTGTTCTTCAATGTGCAGGACGGCTGAGTTCCGGAATGTCAGGATTGCTGAATTCTAGAATCCTGGCATGGCTGACCTGTAGAATCGTTAAACGTCTACATTCCGGAAGTGAGGGTGCCTGCCTTCCAGACTCGTAAGACGTCTGCACTCTAGAACCAGAATGTGGCTGAGTTCTAGAATCCCTGGAATGCCGGAATTCTGAAAACCTGAAATGTCTGCTAGACGGAAGTGAAGGTGTCTGACGTCCGGAATGCTGCCCTGTCTGCATTCCATCGTCCAAAACGAGTCTGTGTTCTAGAATGTGCAGGACGGCTGAGTTCTGGAATGTCAGGATTGCTGAAATCTAGAATCCTGGCATGGCGGACCTCTAGAATCGTTAAACGTCTACATTAGGGAAGTGAGGGTGCCTGCCTTCCAGAATCATATGACGTCTGCATTCTAGAACCGGCATGTGGCTGAGATCTAGAATCCCTGGGATGCCGGAATTCTGAAACCCTGAAATGTCTGCTAGCTGGAAGGGAAGGTGTCTGAGTTCCCCAATGCTACTATGTCTGCATTCCACCGTCCTTAACGAATCTGTGTTCCTGAACGTACAGGATGGCTGAGTTCCGGAATGTCAGGACAGCTGAATTCTCGAATCCTGGCATGGCTGACCTCTAGAATCGTTAAACGTCTACATTCCTGAGGTGAGGGTGCCTGCCTTCCAGAATCATAAGATGTCTGCATTCTAGAACTGGAATGTGGCTGAGTTCTATAATCCCTAGGATGTCAGAATTATGAAACCCCGAAATGCTGGCTAGCCGGAATTGAAGATGTCTGACGGCCAGAATGCTACTATGTATGCATTCCACTGTCCTAAACGAGTCTGTGTTCTTGAATGTACAGGACGGTTGTGTTCCAGAATGTCAGAATGGCTGAATTCTAGAATCCTGGCATGGCTGACCTCAAGAGTCATTAAACGTCAACATTCCGGAAGTGAGGGTGCCTGCCTTCCATAATCCTAAGACGTCTGCATTGTAGAACCAGAATGTGGCTGATTTCTAGAATCTCTGGGATGCCGGAATTCTGAAACCCTGAAATGTCTTCTAGTCGGAAGTGAAGGTGTCTGACGTCCGGAATGCTGTAATGTCTGCATTCCATCATCCTAAACGAGTCTGTGTTCTACAACGAGCAGGACGGCTGAGTTCCAGAATGTCTGGACGGCTGAATTGTAGAATCCTGGCATGGCTGAACTCTAGAATTGTTAAACGTCTATATTCCGGAACTGAGGGTGCCTGCCTTCCAGAATCATAAGACGTCTGCATTCTAGAACCGGAATGTGGCTGAGTTCTAGAATCCCTGGGATGCCGGAATTCTGAAACCCAGAAATATCTGCTATTCGGAAGTGAAGGTGTCTGACGACTGGAATGCTGTTATGTCTGTATTCCATCGTCCAAAAAGAGTCAGTGTTCTAGAATGTGCAGGACGGCTGAGTTCCGGAATGTCAGGATTGCTGAAATCTAGAATCCTGGCATGGCTGACCTCTAGATTCGTTAAACATCTGCATTCCAGAAGTGAGGGTGCCTGCCTTCCAGAATCATAAGACGTCTGTATTCTAGAACCGGAATGTGGCTGAGTTCTAGAATCCCTGGGATGCCAGAATTCTGTAACCCTGAAATGTCTGCTAGCTGGAAGGGAAGGTGTCTGAGGTCCGGAATGCTACTGTGTCTGCATTCCACCATGCTAAACGAGTCTGTGTTCTAGAACGTGCAGAACGACTGTGTTTTGGAATGTCAGGATGGCTGAATTCTACAAGCCTGGCATGGCTCACCTCTAGAATCGTTAAACGTCTACATTCCGGAAGGGAGGGTTACTGCCTTCCAGAATGATAAGACATCTGTATTCTACAACCAGAAAGTGGCTGAGTATCTAGAATCCCTGGGTTGCCAGAATTCTCAAACCCTGAAATGTCTTCTAACCGGACGTGAAGGTGTCTGACATCGGGAATGCTACTATGTCTGCATTCCACCGTACTAAACGAGTCTGTGTTCTAGAATGTGCTGGACGGCTGAGTTCCGGAATGTCAGGGTTGCAGAATTCTAGAATCCCGGCATGGCTGACCTCTAGAATCGTTAAATGTCTACATTCCGGAAGAGAGGGTGCCTGCCTTCCAGAATCAAAAGACGTCTGCATTCTAGAACTGGAATGTGGCTGAGTTCTAGAATCCCAGGGATGCTGAAATTCTGAAGCCCTGAAATGTCTGCTAGCCGGAAGTCAAGGTGTCTGACGTCCGGAATGCTACTATGTCTGCATTCCACCGACCTATGTGAGTCTCTCTTCTAGAATGTGCTGGACGGCTGAGTTCCAGAATGTCAGGATGGCAGAATTCTAGAATCCTGGCATGGCTGACCTCCAGAATCGTTAAACGTCTACATTCCGGAAGTGAGGGTGCCTGCCTTCCAGAATCATAAGAAGTCTGCATTCTATAACCGGAATGTGGCTGAGTTCTAGTATCCCTTGGATGCCGGAATTGTGAAACCCTGAAATGTCTGCTAGCCGGAAGTGAAGGTGTCTGATGTCCGGAATGCTGCCCTGTCTGCATTCCATCTTCCAAAACGAGTGTGTGTTCTAGAACGTGGAGGACGGCTGAGTTCCGGAATGTCAGGATGACTGAATTCTGGAATCCTCTCATGGCTGACCTCTAGAATCGTTAAACGTCTACACTCAAGAAGTGAGGCTGCCTCCCTCCCAGAATCATAAGACGTCTGCATTCTAGAACTGGAATGAGGCTGAGTTCTAGAATCCCTGGGATGCCAGAATTCTGAAACCCTGAAGTGTCTGCTGGCCGGAATTGAAAGTGTCTGACGTCCGGAAAGCTACTATGTCTGCATTTCGCTGTCCTAAAAGAGTCTGTGTTCTAGAATGTGCAGAACGGCTTAGTTCCGGAATGTCAGGTCGGCTGAATTCTAGAATCCTGGCATGGCTGACTTCTAGAATCGTCAAACGTCTACATTCCGGTAGTGAGGCTGCCTGCCTTCCAGAATCATAAGACGTCTGCTTTCTAGAAGCGGAATTTGGCTGAATTCTAGAATCCGTGGGATGCCGTAATTCTGAAACCCTGAAATGTCTGCTGGCCGGAAGTGAAGGTGTCTGACATCCGGAATGCTACTATGTCTGCATTCCGCTGTCCTAAACGAGTCTGTGTTCTAGAATGTGCAGGACGGCTGAGTTCTGGGATGTCAGGATGGCTGAATTGTAGAATCCTGGCATGGCTGACCTCTAGAATCGTTAAATGTCTACATTCCGGAAATGAGAGTTTCTGCCTTCCACAATCATAAGACGTATGCATTCCAGAACCGGAATGGGGCTGAGTTCCAGAATCCCTGGGATGCCGGAATTCTGAAACCCTGAAATGTCTGCTGGCCGGAAGTGAAGTTGTCTGACGTCCAGAATGCCACTATGTCTCCATTCCACCGCCCTAAACGAGTCTGTGTTCTAGAATGTGCAGGACGGCTGAAATCCGGAATGTCAGGAAGGCTGAATTCTACAATCCTTGTAGAGCTGACCACTAGAATTGTTAAACTTCTGCATTCCGGAAGTGAGGGTGCCTGCCTTCCAGAATCATAAGACGTCTGCATTCTAGAACCGGAATGTGGCTGAGTTCTAGAATCCCTGTGATGCCGGAATTCTGAAACCCTGAAATGCCTCCTAGCCGGAAGTCAAGGTGTCTGATGTCCGGGATGCTACTATGTCTGTATTCCACTGTCCTAAACGAGTCTGTGTTCTAGAATCTGCAGGACGGCTGAGTTCCGGGATGTCAGGATGGCTGAATTCTAGAATCCTTGCATGGCTGACCTCTAGAATCGTTAAACGTCTACATTCCAGAAGTGAGGGTGCCTGCCTTCCAGGATCATAAGACGTCTGCATTCTACAACCAGAATGTGGCGGAGTTCTAGATTCCCTGGGATGCCGGAATCTGAAACCCTGAAGTGTCTGCTACCCGGAAGTGAACGTGTCTGACTTCCGCAATGCTACTATGTCTGCATTTCACCGTCCTAATCGAGGCTGTGTTCTAGAATGTGTAGGACGGCTGAGTTCCGGAAAGTCAGGATGGCTGAATTCTAGAATCCTGGCATGGCTGACCTCTAGAATTATTAAAAGTCTACATTCTGGAAGTGAGGGTGCCTCCCTTCCAGAATCATAAGACGTCTGCATTCTAGAACCGGAATGTGGCTGAGTTCTAGAATCCCGGGGATACCGGAATTCTGAAACCCTGAAATGTCTGCTAGACGGAAGTGCAGTTGTCTGACGTCTGGAATGCTACTATGTCTGCCATAAAGCATCCTAAACGAGTCTGTGTTCTTCAATGTGCAGGACGGCTGAGTTCCGGAATGTCAGGATGGCTGAATTCTAGAATCCTGGCATGGCTGACCTCTAGAATCGTTAAACGTCTACATTCCGGAAGTGAGGGTGCCTGACTTCCAGAATCGTAAGACGTCTGCACTCTAGAACCGGAATGTGGCTGAGTTCTAGAATCCCTGGGATGCGGAATTCTGAAACCCTGAAATGTCTGCTAGCCGGAAGTGAAGGTGTCTGACGTCTGGAGTGCTGTTACATCTGCATTCCATCGTCCACAACGAGTCTCTGTTCTAGAATGTGCAGGACGGCTGAGTTCCGGAATGTCAGAATGGCTGAAATCTAGAATCCTGTCAGGGCTGACATCTAGAATCGTTAAACGTCTACATTCAGGAAGTGAGGGTGCCTGCCTTCCAGAATCATAAGACATCTGCATTCTAGAACCGGAATGTGGCTGAGTTCTAGAATCCCTGGGATGCCAGAATTCTGAAGTCCTTAAATGTCTGCTATCTGGAAGTGAAGGTGTCTGAGGTCTGGAATGCTACTATGTCTGCATTCCACCGTCCTAAACGAATCTGTGTTCTTGAACGTGAAGGACGGCTGAGCTCCGGAAAGTCAGGATGGCTGAATTCTAGAATCCTGGCATGGCTGACCTCTAGGATCATTAAACGTCTACATTCCTGGAGTGAGTGTACCTGCCTTCCAGAATCATAAGACGTCTGCATTCTAGAACCGGAATGTGGCTGAGTTCTAGAATCCCTGGGATGCCAGAATTCTGTAACCATGAAATGTCTGCTAGCTGGAAGGGAAGGGGTCTGAGGTCCGGAATGCTACTATGTCTGCATTCCACCATCCTAAACGAATCTGTGTTCCTGAACGTGAAGGACGGCTGAGTTCTGGAATGTCAGGACGGCTGAATTCTAAAATCCTGGCATCGCAGACTAGTAGAATTGTTAAACGTCTACATTGCTGAAGTGAGGGTGCCTGCCTTCCAGAATCATACGACCTCTGCATTCTGGAACCGGAATGTAACTGAGTTCTAGATTCCCTGGGATGCCGGAATTCTGAAACCCTGAAATGTGTTCTAGCTGGAAGTGAAGGTGTCTGACGTCCGGAATGCTGCCCTGTCTGCATTCCATCGTCCAAAACGAGTCTGTGTTCTAGAATGTGCAGGACGGCTGAGTTCCGGAATGTCAGGAGTGCTGAAACCTAGAATCCTGGCATGGCGGACGTCTAGAATCGTTAAACATCTACATTAGGGAAGTGAGGGTGCCTGCCTTCCAGAATCATAAGACGTATGCATTCTAGAACCAGAATGTGGCTGAGTTCTAGAATCCCTGGGATACCGGAATTCTGAAACTCTGAAATGTCTGCTAGACGGAAGTGCAGTTGTCTGACGTCTGGAATGCTACTATGTCTGCCATAAAGCATCCTAAACGAGTCTGTGTTCTTCAATGTGCAGGACGGCTGAGTTCCGGAATGTCAGGATGGCTGAATTCTAGAATCCTGGCATGGCTGACCTCTAGAATCGTTAAACGTCTACATTCCGGAAGTGAGGGTGCCTGCCTTCCAGAATCGTAAGACGTCTGCACTCTAGAACCGGAATGTGGCTGAGTTCCAGAATCCCTGGGATGCGGAGTTCGGAAACCCTGAAATGTCTGCTAGCCGGAAGTGAAGGTGTCTGACGTCCGGAGTGCTGTTACATATGCATTCCATCATCCACATCGAGTCTCTGTTCTAGAATGTGCAGGACGGCTGAGTTCCGGAATGTCAGAATGGCTGAATTCTAGAATCCTGTCATGGCTGACATCTAGAATCGTTAAACGTCTACATTCAGGAAGTGAGGGTGCCTGCCTTCCAGACTCGTAAGACGTCTGCACTCTAGAACCAGAATGTGGCTGAGTTCTAGAATCCCTGGAATGCCGGAATTCTGAAAACCTGAAATGTCTGCTAGCCGGAAGTGAAGGTGTCTGACGTCCGGAATGCTGCCCTGTCTGCATTCCATCGTCCAAAACGAGTCTGTGTTCTAGAATGTGCAGGACGGCTGAGTTCTGGAATGTCAGGATTGCTGAAATCTAGAATCCTGGCATGGCGGACCTCTAGAATCGTTAAACGTCTACATAAGGGAAGTGAGGGTGCCTGCCTTCCAGAATCATATGACGTCTGCATTCTAGAACCGGAATGTGGCTGAGTTCAAGAATCCCTGGGATGCCGGAATTTTGAAACCCTGAAATGTCTGCTAGCTGGAAGGGAAGGTGTCAGAGTTCCCCAATGCTACTATGTCTGCATTCCACCGTCCTTAACGAATCTGTGTTCCTGAACGTACAGGATGGCTGAGTTCCGGAATGTCAGGAGAGCTGAATTCCCGAATCCTGGCATGGCTGACCTCTAGAATCGTTAAACGTCTACATTCCTGAGGTGAGGGTGCCTGCCTTCCAGAATCATAAGATGTCTGCATTCTAGAACTGGAATGTGGCTGAGTTCTATAATCCCTAGGATGTCAGAATTATGAAACCCCGAAATGCCGGCTTGCCGGAATTGAAGATGTCTGACGGCCAGAATGCTACTATGTATGCATTCCACTGTCCTAAACGAGTCTGTGTTCTTGAATGTACAGGACGGTTGTGTTCCAGAATGTCAGAATGGCTGAATTCTAGAATCCTGGCATGGCTGACCTCAAGAGTCATTAAACGTCAACATTCCGGAAGTGAGGGTGCCTGCCTTCCACAATCCTAAGACGTCTGCATTGTAGAACCAGAATGTGGCTGATTTCTAGAATCTCTGGGATGCCGGAATTCTGAAACCCTGAAATGTCTTCTAGTCGGAAGTGAAGGTGTCTGACGTCCGAAATGCTGTAATGTCTGCATTCCATCATCCTAAACGAGTCTGTGTTCTACAACGAGCAGGACGGCTGAGTTCCAGAATGTCTGGACGGCTGAATTGTAGAATCCTGGCAAGGCTGAACTCTAGAATTGTTAAACGTCTATATTCCGGAACTGAGGGTGCCTGCCTTCCAGAATCATAAGACGTCTGCATTCTAGAACCGGAATGTGGCTGAGTTCTAGAATCCCTGGGATGCCGGAATTCTGAAACCCAGAAATATCAGCTATTCGGAAGTGAAGGTGTCTGACGACTGGAATGCTGTTATGTCTGTATTCCATCGTCCAAAAAGAGTCAGTGTTCTAGAATGTGCAGGACGGCTGAGTTCCGGAATGTCAGGATTGCTGAAATCTAGAATCCTGGCATGGCTGACCTCTAGAATCCTTAAACGTCTGCATTCCAGAAGTGAGGGTGCCTGCCTTCCAGAATCATAAGACGTCTGTATTCTAGAACCGGAATGTGGCTGAGTTCTAGAATCCCTGGGATGCCAGAATTCTGTAACCCTGAAATGTCTGCTAGCTGGAAGGGAAGGTGTCTGAGGTCCGGAATGCTACTGTGTCTGCATTCCACCATGCTAAACGAGTCTGTGTTCTAGAACGTGCAGAACGGCTGTGTTTTGGAATGTCAGGATGGCTGAATTCTACAATCCTGGCATGGCTCACCTCTAGAATCGTTAAACGTCTACATTCCGGAAGGGAGGGTTACTGCCTTTCAGAATGATAAGACATCTGTATTCTACAACGGGAAAGTGGCTGAGTTGTAGAATTCCTGGGATTCCGGAATTCTCATACCCGGAAATGTCTTCTAGCCGGACATGAAGGTGTCTGACATCCGGAATGCTACTATGTCTGCATTCCACCGTACTAAACGAGTCTGTGTTCTAGAATGTGCTGGAAGGCTGAGTTCCAGAATGTCAGAGTGGCTGAATTCTAGAATCCTGGCATGGCTGACCTCTAGAAACGTTAAATGTCTATATTGCGGAGGTCAGGGTGCCTGCCTTCCAGAATCATAAGACGTCTACATTCTTGAACCGGAATGTGGCTGAGTTCTAGAATCCCAGGGATGCCGGAATTCTGAAGCCCTGAAATGTCTGCTAGCTGGAAGTCAAGATGTCTGACGCCCGGAATGCTACTATGTCTGCCTTCCACCGACCTATGTGAGTCTCTCTTCTAGAATGTGCTGGACGGCTGAGTTCCGGAATGTCAGTATGGCAGAATTCTAGAATCCTGGCATGGCTGACCTCCAGAATCATTAAACGTCTACATTCCGGAATTGAGGGTGCCTGCCTTCCAGAATCATAAGACGTCTGCATTCTAGAACCGGAATGTGGCTGAGTTCTGGAATCCCTGGGATGCCGGAATTCTGAAACCCTGAAATGTCTGCTAGCCGGAAGTGAAGGTGTCTGACGTCCGGAATGCTGCCCTGTCTGCATTCCATCGTCCAAAACGAGTCTGTGTTCTAGAATGTGCAGGACGGCTGAGTTCCGGAAGGTCAGGATTGCTGAAATCTAGAATCCTGGCATGGCGGACCTCTAGAATCCTTAAACGTCTACATTAGGGAAGTGAGGGTGCCTGCCTTCCAGAATCATAAGACGTCTGCATTCTAGAACCGGATTGTGGCTGAGTTCTTAGAATCCCTGGGATACCAGAATTCTGAAACCTTGAAATGTCTGCTAGACGGAAGTGCAGTTGTCTGACGTCTGGAATGCTACTATGTCGGCCATAAAGCATCCTAAACGAGTCTGTGTTCTTCAATGTGCAGGACGGCTGAGTTCCGGAATGTCAGGATTGCTGAATTCTAGAATCCTGGCATGGCTGACCTGTAGAATCGTTAAACGTCTACATTCCGGAAGTGAGGGTGCCTGCCTTCCAGACTCGTAAGACGTCTGCACTCTAGAACCAGAATGTGGCTGAGTTCTAGAATCCCTGGAATGCCAGAATTCTGAAAACCTGAAATGTCTGCTAGACGGAAGTGAAGGTGTCTGACGTCCGGAATGCTGCCCTGTCTGCATTCCATCGTCCAAAACGAGTCTGTGTTCTAGAATGTGCAGGACGGCTGAGTTCTGGAATGTCAGGATTGCTGAAATCTAGAATCCTGGCATGGCGGACCTCTAGAATCGTTAAACGTCTACATTAGGGAAGTGAGGGTGCCTGCCTTCCAGAATCATATGACGTCTGCATTCTAGAACCGGCATGTGGCTGAGATCTAGAATCCCTGGGATGCCGGAATTCTGAAACCCTGAAATGTCTGCTAGCTGGAAGGGAAGGTGTCTGAGTTCCCCAATGCTACTATGTCTGCATTCCACCGTCCTTAACGAATCTGTGTTCCTGAACGTACAGGATGGCTGAGTTCCGGAATGTCAGGACAGCTGAATTCTCGAATCCTGGCATGGCTGACCTCTAGAATCGTTAAACGTCTACATTCCTGAGGTGAGGGTGCCTGCCTTCCAGAATCATAAGATGTCTGCATTCTAGAACTGGAATGTGGCTGAGTTCTATAATCCCTAGGATGTCAGAATTATGAAACCCCGAAATGCCGGCTAGCCGGAATTGAAGATGTCTGACGGCCAGAATGCTACTATGTATGCATTCCACTGTCCTAAACGAGTCTGTGTTCTTGAATGTACAGGACGGTTGTGTTCCAGAATGTCAGAATGGCTGAATTCTAGAATCCTGGCATGGCTGACCTCAAGAGTCATTAAACGTCAACATTCCGGAAGTGAGGGTGCCTGCCTTCCATAATCCTAAGACGTCTGCATTGTAGAACCAGAATGTGGCTGATTTCTAGAATCTCTGGGATGCCGGAATTCTGAAACCCTGAAATGTCTTCTAGTCGGAAGTGAAGGTGTCTGACGTCCGGAATGCTGTAATGTCTGCATTCCATCATCCTAAACGAGTCTGTGTTCTACAACGAGCAGGACGGCTGAGTTCCAGAATGTCTGGACGGCTGAATTGTAGAATCCTGGCATGGCTGAACTCTAGAATTGTTAAACGTCTATATTCCGGAACTGAGGGTGCCTGCCTTCCAGAATCATAAGACGTCTGCATTCTAGAACCGGAATGTGGCTGAGTTCTAGAATCCCTGGGATGCCGGAATTCTGAAACCCAGAAATATCTGCTATTCGGAAGTGAAGGTGTCTGACGACTGGAATGCTGTTATGTCTGTATTCCATCGTCCAAAAAGAGTCAGTGTTCTAGAATGTGCAGGACGGCTGAGTTCCGGAATGTCAGGATTGCTGAAATCTAGAATCCTGGCATGGCTGACCTCTAGATTCGTTAAACATCTGCATTCCAGAAGTGAGGGTGCCTGCCTTCCAGAATCATAAGACGTCTTTATTCTAGAACCGGAATGTGGCTGAGTTCTAGAATCCCTGGGATGCCAGAATTCTGTAACCCTGAAATGTCTGCTAGCTGGAAGGGAAGGTGTCTGAGGTCCGGAATGCTACTGTGTCTGCATTCCACCATGCTAAACGAGTCTGTGTTCTAGAACGTGCAGAACGACTGTGTTTTGGAATGTCAGGATGGCTGAATTCTACAAGCCTGGCATGGCTCACCTCTAGAATCGTTAAACGTCTACATTCCGGAAGGGAGGGTTACTGCCTTCCAGAATGATAAGACATCTGTATTCTACAACCAGAAAGTGGCTGAGTATCTAGAATCCCTGGGTTGCCAGAATTCTCAAACCCTGAAATGTCTTCTAACCGGACGTGAAGGTGTCTGACATCGGGAATGCTACTATGTCTGCATTCCACCGTACTAAACGAGTCTGTGTTCTAGAATGTGCTGGACGGCTGAGTTCCGGAATGTCAGGGTTGCAGAATTCTAGAATCCCGGCATGGCTGACCTCTAGAATCGTTAAATGTCTACATTCCGGAAGAGAGGGTGCCTGCCTTCCAGAATCAAAAGACGTCTGCATTCTAGAACTGGAATGTGGCTGAGTTCTAGAATCCCAGGGATGCTGAAATTCTGAAGCCCTGAAATGTCTGCTAGCCGGAAGTCAAGGTGTCTGACGTCCGGAATGCTACTATGTCTGCATTCCACCGACCTATGTGAGTCTCTCTTCTAGAATGTGCTGGACGGCTGAGTTCCAGAATGTCAGGATGGCAGAATTCTAGAATCCTGGCATGGCTGACCTCCAGAATCGTTAAACGTCTACATTCCGGAAGTGAGGGTGCCTGCCTTCCAGAATCATAAGAAGTCTGCATTCTATAACCGGAATGTGGCTGAGTTCTAGTATCCCTTGGATGCCGGAATTGTGAAACCCTGAAATGTCTGCTAGCCGGAAGTGAAGGTGTCTGATGTCCGGAATGCTGCCCTGTCTGCATTCCATCTTCCAAAACGAGTGTGTGTTCTAGAACGTGGAGGACGGCTGAGTTCCGGAATGTCAGGATGACTGAATTCTGGAATCCTCTCATGGCTGACCTCTAGAATCGTTAAACGTCTACACTCAAGAAGTGAGGCTGCCTCCCTCCCAGAATCATAAGACGTCTGCATTCTAGAACTGGAATGAGGCTGAGTTCTAGAATCCCTGGGATGCCAGAATTCTGAAACCCTGAAGTGTCTGCTGGCCGGAATTGAAAGTGTCTGACATCCGGAAAGCTACTATGTCTGCATTTCGCTGTCCTAAAAGAGTCTGTGTTCTAGAATGTGCAGAACGGCTTAGTTCCGGAATGTCAGGTCGGCTGAATTCTAGAATCCTGGCATGGCTGACTTCTAGAATCGTCAAACGTCTACATTCCGGTAGTGAGGCTGCCTGCCTTCCAGAATCATAAGACGTCTGCTTTCTAGAAGCGGAATTTGGCTGAATTCTAGAATCCGTGGGATGCCGTAATTCTGAAACCCTGAAATGTCTGCTGGCCGGAAGTGAAGGTGTCTGACATCCGGAATGCTACTATGTCTGCATTCCGCTGTCCTAAACGAGTCTGTGTTCTAGAATGTGCAGGACGGCTGAGTTCTGGGATGTCAGGATGGCTGAATTGTAGAATCCTGGCATGGCTGACCTCTAGAATCGTTAAATGTCTACATTCCGGAAATGAGAGTTTCTGCCTTCCACAATCATAAGACGTATGCATTCCAGAACCGGAATGGGGCTGAGTTCCAGAATCCCTGGGATGCCGGAATTCTGAAACCCTGAAATGTCTGCTGGCCGGAAGTGAAGTTGTCTGACGTCCAGAATGCCACTATGTCTCCATTCCACCGCCCTAAACGAGTCTGTGTTCTAGAATGTGCAGGACGGCTGAAATCCGGAATGTCAGGAAGGCTGAATTCTACAATCCTTGTAGAGCTGACCACTAGAATTGTTAAACTTCTGCATTCCGGAAGTGAGGGTGCCTGCCTTCCAGAATCATAAGACGTCTGCATTCTAGAACCGGAATGTGGCTGAGTTCTAGAATCCCTGTGATGCCGGAATTCTGAAACCCTGAAATGCCTCCTAGCCGGAAGTCAAGGTGTCTGATGTCCGGGATGCTACTATGTCTGTATTCCACTGTCCTAAACGAGTCTGTGTTCTAGAATCTGCAGGACGGCTGAGTTCCGGGATGTCAGGATGGCTGAATTCTAGAATCCTTGCATGGCTGACCTCTAGAATCGTTAAACGTCTACATTCCAGAAGTGAGGGTGCCTGCCTTCCAGGATCATAAGACGTCTGCATTCTACAACCAGAATGTGGCGGAGTTCTAGATTCCCTGGGATGCCGGAATCTGAAACCCTGAAGTGTCTGCTACCCGGAAGTGAACGTGTCTGACTTCCGCAATGCTACTATGTCTGCATTTCACCATCCTAATCGAGGCTGTGTTCTAGAATGTGTAGGACGGCTGAGTTCCGGAAAGTCAGGATGGCTGAATTCTAGAATCCTGGCATGGCTGACCTCTAGAATTATTAAAAGTCTACATTCTGGAAGTGAGGGTGCCTCCCTTCCAGAATCATAAGACGTCTGCATTCTAGAACCGGAATGTGGCTGAGTTCTAGAATCCCGGGGATACCGGAATTCTGAAACCCTGAAATGTCTGCTAGACGGAAGTGCAGTTGTCTGACGTCTGGAATGCTACTATGTCTGCCATAAAGCATCCTAAACGAGTCTGTGTTCTTCAATGTGCAGGACGGCTGAGTTCCGGAATGTCAGGATGGCTGAATTCTAGAATCCTGGCATGGCTGACCTCTAGAATCGTTAAACGTCTACATTCCGGAAGTGAGGGTGCCTGACTTCCAGAATCGTAAGACGTCTGCACTCTAGAACCGGAATGTGACTGAGTTCTAGAATCCCTGGGATGCGGAATTCTGAAACCCTGAAATGTCTGCTAGCCGGAAGTGAAGGTGTCTGACGTCTGGAGTGCTGTTACATCTGCATTCCATCGTCCACAACGAGTCTCTGTTCTAGAATGTGCAGGACGGCTGAGTTCCGGAATGTCAGAATGGCTGAAATCTAGAATCCTGTCAGGGCTGACATCTAGAATCATTAAACGTCTACATTCAGGAAGTGAGGGTGCCTGCCTTCCAGAATCATAAGACATCTGCATTCTAGAACCGGAATGTGGCTGAGTTCTAGAATCCCTGGGATGCCAGAATTCTGAAGTCCTTAAATGTCTGCTATCTGGAAGTGAAGGTGTCTGAGGTCTGGAATGCTACTATGTCTGCATTCCACCGTCCTAAACGAATCTGTGTTCTTGAACGTGAAGGACGGCTGAGCTCCGGAAAGTCAGGATGGCTGAATTCTAGAATCCTGGCATGGCTGACCTCTAGGATCATTAAACGTCTACATTCCTGGAGTGAGTGTACCTGCCTTCCAGAATCATAAGACGTCTGCATTCTAGAACCGGAATGTGGCTGAGTTCTAGAATCCCTGGGATGCCAGAATTCTGTAACCATGAAATGTCTGCTAGCTGGAAGGGAAGGGGTCTGAGGTCCGGAATGCTACTATGTCTGCATTCCACCATCCTAAACGAATCTGTGTTCCTGAACGTGAAGGACGGCTGAGTTCTGGAATGTCAGGACGGCTGAATTCTAAAATCCTGGCATCGCAGACTAGTAGAATTGTTAAACGTCTACATTGCTGAAGTGAGGGTGCCTGCCTTCCAGAATCATACGACCTCTGCATTCTGGAACCGGAATGTAACTGAGTTCTAGATTCCCTGGGATGCCGGAATTCTGAAACCCTGAAATGTGTTCTAGCTGGAAGTGAAGGTGTCTGACGTCCGGAATGCTGCCCTGTCTGCATTCCATCGTCCAAAACGAGTCTGTGTTCTAGAATGTGCAGGACGGCTGAGTTCCGGAATGTCAGGAGTGCTGAAACCTAGAATCCTGGCATGGCGGACGTCTAGAATCGTTAAACATCTACATTAGGGAAGTGAGGGTGCCTGCCTTCCAGAATCATAAAACGTATGCATTCTAGAACCAGAATGTGGCTGAGTTCTAGAATCCCTGGGATACCGGAATTCTGAAACCCTGAAATGTCTGCTAGACGGAAGTGCAGTTGTCTGACGTCTGGAATGCTACTATGTCTGCCATAAAGCATCCTAAACGAGTCTGTGTTCTTCAATGTGCAGGACGGCTGAGTTCCGGAATGTCAGGATGGCTGAATTCTAGAATCCTGGCATGGCTGACCTCTAGAATCGTTAAACGTCTACATTCCGGAAGTGAGGGTGCCTGCCTTCCAGAATCGTAAGACGTCTGCACTCTAGAACCGGAATGTGGCTGAGTTCCAGAATCCCTGGGATGCGGAGTTCGGAAACCCTGAAATGTCTGCTAGCCGGAAGTGAAGGTGTCTGACGTCCGGAGTGCTGTTACATATGCATTCCATCATCCACATCGAGTCTCTGTTCTAGAATGTGCAGGACGGCTGAGTTCCGGAATGTCAGAATGGCTGAATTCTAGAATCCTGTCATGGCTGACATCTAGAATCGTTAAACGTCTACATTCAGGAAGTGAGGGTGCCTGCCTTCCAGACTCGTAAGACGTCTGCACTCTAGAACCAGAATGTGGCTGAGTTCTAGAATCCCTGGAATGCCGGAATTCTGAAAACCTGAAATGTCTGCTAGCCGGAAGTGAAGGTGTCTGACGTCCGGAATGCTGCCCTGTCTGCATTCCATCGTCCAAAACGAGTCTGTGTTCTAGAATGTGCAGGACGGCTGAGTTCTGGAATGTCAGGATTGCTGAAATCTAGAATCCTGGCATGGCGGACCTCTAGAATCGTTAAACGTCTACATAAGGGAAGTGAGGGTGCCTGCCTTCCAGAATCATATGACGTCTGCATTCTAGAACCGGAATGTGGCTGAGTTCAAGAATCCCTGGGATGCCGGAATTTTGAAACCCTGAAATGTCTGCTAGCTGGAAGGGAAGGTGTCAGAGTTCCCCAATGCTACTATGTCTGCATTCCACCGTCCTTAACGAATCTGTGTTCCTGAACGTACAGGATGGCTGAGTTCCGGAATGTCAGGACAGCTGAATTCCCGAATCCTGGCATGGCTGACCTCTAGAATCGTTAAACGTCTACATTCCTGAGGTGAGGGTGCCTGCCTTCCAGAATCATAAGATGTCTGCATTCTAGAACTGGAATGTGGCTGAGTTCTATAATCCCTAGGATGTCAGAATTATGAAACCCCGAAATGCCGGCTTGCCGGAATTGAAGATGTCTGACGGCCAGAATGCTACTATGTATGCATTCCACTGTCCTAAACGAGTCTGTGTTCTTGAATGTACAGGACGGTTGTGTTCCAGAATGTCAGAATGGCTGAATTCTAGAATCCTGGCATGGCTGACCTCAAGAGTCATTAAACGTCAACATTCCGGAAGTGAGGGTGCCTGCCTTCCACAATCCTAAGACGTCTGCATTGTAGAACCAGAATGTGGCTGATTTCTAGAATCTCTGGGATGCCGGAATTCTGAAACCCTGAAATGTCTTCTAGTCGGAAGTGAAGGTGTCTGACGTCCGAAATGCTGTAATGTCTGCATTCCATCATCCTAAACGAGTCTGTGTTCTACAACGAGCAGGACGGCTGAGTTCCAGAATGTCTGGACGGCTGAATTGTAGAATCCTGGCAAGGCTGAACTCTAGAATTGTTAAACGTCTATATTCCGGAACTGAGGGTGCCTGCCTTCCAGAATCATAAGACGTCTGCATTCTAGAACCGGAATGTGGCTGAGTTCTAGAATCCCTGGGATGCCGGAATTCTGAAACCCAGAAATATCAGCTATTCGGAAGTGAAGGTGTCTGACGACTGGAATGCTGTTATGTCTGTATTCCATCGTCCAAAAAGAGTCAGTGTTCTAGAATGTGCAGGACGGCTGAGTTCCGGAATGTCAGGATTGCTGAAATCTAGAATCCTGGCATGGCTGACCTCTAGAATCGTTAAACGTCTGCATTCCAGAAGTGAGGGTGCCTGCCTTCCAGAATCATAAGACGTCTGTATTCTAGAACCGGAATGTGGCTGAGTTCTAGAATCCCTGGGATGCCAGAATTCTGTAACCCTGAAATGTCTGCTAGCTGGAAGGGAAGGTGTCTGAGGTCCGGAATGCTACTGTGTCTGCATTCCACCATGCTAAACGAGTCTGTGTTCTAGAACGTGCAGAACGGCTGTGTTTTGGAATGTCAGGATGGCTGAATTCTACAATCCTGGCATGGCTCACCTCTAGAATCGTTAAACGTCTACATTCCGGAAGGGAGGGTTACTGCCTTTCAGAATGATAAGACATCTGTATTCTACAACGGGAAAGTGGCTGAGTTGTAGAATTCCTGGGATTCCGGAATTCTCATACCCGGAAATGTCTTCTAGCCGGACATGAAGGTGTCTGACATCCGGAATGCTACTATGTCTGCATTCCACCGTACTAAACGAGTCTGTGTTCTAGAATGTGCTGGAAGGCTGAGTTCCAGAATGTCAGAGTGGCTGAATTCTAGAATCCTGGCATGGCTGACCTCTAGAAACGTTAAATGTCTATATTGCGGAGGTCAGGGTGCCTGCCTTCCAGAATCATAAGACGTCTACATTCTTGAACCGGAATGTGGCTGAGTTCTAGAATCCCAGGGATGCCGGAATTCTGAAGCCCTGAAATGTCTGCTAGCTGGAAGTCAAGATGTCTGACGCCCGGAATGCTACTATGTCTGCCTTCCACCGACCTATGTGAGTCTCTCTTCTAGAATGTGCTGGACGGCTGAGTTCCGGAATGTCAGTATGGCAGAATTCTAGAATCCTGGCATGGCTGACCTCCAGAATCATTAAACGTCTACATTCCGGAATTGAGGGTGCCTGCCTTCCAGAATCATAAGACGTCTGCATTCTAGAACCGGAATGTGGCTGAGTTCTGGAATCCCTGGGATGCCGGAATTCTGAAACCCTGAAATGTCTGCTAGCCGGAAGTGAAGGTGTCTGACGTCCGGAATGCTGCCCTGTCTGCATTCCATCGTCCAAAACGAGTCTGTGTTCTAGAATGTGCAGGACGGCTGAGTTCCGGAAGGTCAGGATTGCTGAAATCTAGAATCCTGGCATGGCGGACCTCTAGAATCCTTAAACGTCTACATTAGGGAAGTGAGGGTGCCTGCCTTCCAGAATCATAAGACGTCTGCATTCTAGAACCGGATTGTGGCTGAGTTCTTAGAATCCCTGGGATACCAGAATTCTGAAACCTTGAAATGTCTGCTAGACGGAAGTGCAGTTGTCTGACGTCTGGAATGCTACTATGTCGGCCATAAAGCATCCTAAACGAGTCTGTGTTCTTCAATGTGCAGGACGGCTGAGTTCCGGAATGTCAGGATTGCTGAATTCTAGAATCCTGGCATGGCTGACCTGTAGAATCGTTAAACGTCTACATTCCGGAAGTGAGGGTGCCTGCCTTCCAGACTCGTAAGACGTCTGCACTCTAGAACCAGAATGTGGCTGAGTTCTAGAATCCCTGGAATGCCGGAATTCTGAAAACCTGAAATGTCTGCTAGACGGAAGTGAAGGTGTCTGACGTCCGGAATGCTGCCCTGTCTGCATTCCATCGTCCAAAACGAGTCTGTGTTCTAGAATGTGCAGGACGGCTGAGTTCTGGAATGTCAGGATTGCTGAAATCTAGAATCCTGGCATGGCGGACCTCTAGAATCGTTAAACGTCTACATTAGGGAAGTGAGGGTGCCTGCCTTCCAGAATCATATGACGTCTGCATTCTAGAACCGGCATGTGGCTGAGTTCAAGAATCCCTGGGATGCCGGAATTCTGAAACCCTGAAATGTCTGCTAGCTGGAAGGGAAGGTGTCTGAGTTCCCCAATGCTACTATGTCTGCATTCCACCGTCCTTAACGAATCTGTGTTCCTGAACGTACAGGATGGCTGAGTTCCGGAATGTCAGGACAGCTGAATTCTCGAATCCTGGCATGGCTGACCTCTAGAATCGTTAAACGTCTACATTCCTGAGGTGAGGGTGCCTGCCTTCCAGAATCATAAGATGTCTGCATTCTAGAACTGGAATGTGGCTGAGTTCTATAATCCCTAGGATGTCAGAATTATGAAACCCCGAAATGCCGGCTAGCCGGAATTGAAGATGTCTGACGGCCAGAATGCTACTATGTATGCATTCCACTGTCCTAAACGAGTCTGTGTTCTTGAATGTACAGGACGGTTGTGTTCCAGAATGTCAGAATGGCTGAATTCTAGAATCCTGGCATGGCTGACCTCAAGAGTCATTAAACGTCAACATTCCGGAAGTGAGGGTGCCTGCCTTCCATAATCCTAAGACGTCTGCATTGTAGAACCAGAATGTGGCTGATTTCTAGAATCTCTGGGATGCCGGAATTCTGAAACCCTGAAATGTCTTCTAGTCGGAAGTGAAGGTGTCTGACGTCCGGAATGCTGTAATGTCTGCATTCCATCATCCTAAACGAGTCTGTGTTCTACAACGAGCAGGACGGCTGAGTTCCAGAATGTCTGGACGGCTGAATTGTAGAATCCTGGCATGGCTGAACTCTAGAATTGTTAAACGTCTATATTCCGGAACTGAGGGTGCCTGCCTTCCAGAATCATAAGACGTCTGCATTCTAGAACCGGAATGTGGCTGAGTTCTAGAATCCCTGGGATGCCGGAATTCTGAAACCCAGAAATATCTGCTATTCGGAAGTGAAGGTGTCTGACGACTGGAATGCTGTTATGTCTGTATTCCATCGTCCAAAAAGAGTCAGTGTTCTAGAATGTGCAGGACGGCTGAGTTCCGGAATGTCAGGATTGCTGAAATCTAGAATCCTGGCATGGCTGACCTCTAGATTCGTTAAACATCTGCATTCCAGAAGTGAGGGTGCCTGCCTTCCAGAATCATAAGACGTCTTTATTCTAGAACCGGAATGTGGCTGAGTTCTAGAATCCCTGGGATGCCAGAATTCTGTAACCCTGAAATGTCTGCTAGCTGGAAGGGAAGGTGTCTGAGGTCCGGAATGCTACTGTGTCTGCATTCCACCATGCTAAACGAGTCTGTGTTCTAGAACGTGCAGAACGACTGTGTTTTGGAATGTCAGGATGGCTGAATTCTACAAGCCTGGCATGGCTCACCTCTAGAATCGTTAAACGTCTACATTCCGGAAGGGAGGGTTACTGCCTTCCAGAATGATAAGACATCTGTATTCTACAACCAGAAAGTGGCTGAGTATCTAGAATCCCTGGGTTGCCAGAATTCTCAAACCCTGAAATGTCTTCTAACCGGACGTGAAGGTGTCTGACATCGGGAATGCTACTATGTCTGCATTCCACCGTACTAAACGAGTCTGTGTTCTAGAATGTGCTGGACGGCTGAGTTCCGGAATGTCAGGGTTGCAGAATTCTAGAATCCCGGCATGGCTGACCTCTAGAATCGTTAAATGTCTACATTCCGGAAGAGAGGGTGCCTGCCTTCCAGAATCAAAAGACGTCTGCATTCTAGAACTGGAATGTGGCTGAGTTCTAGAATCCCAGGGATGCTGAAATTCTGAAGCCCTGAAATGTCTGCTAGCCGGAAGTCAAGGTGTCTGACGTCCGGAATGCTACTATGTCTGCATTCCACCGACCTATGTGAGTCTCTCTTCTAGAATGTGCTGGACGGCTGAGTTCCAGAATGTCAGGATGGCAGAATTCTAGAATCCTGGCATGGCTGACCTCCAGAATCGTTAAACGTCTACATTCCGGAAGTGAGGGTGCCTGCCTTCCAGAATCATAAGAAGTCTGCATTCTATAACCGGAATGTGGCTGAGTTCTAGTATCCCTTGGATGCCGGAATTGTGAAACCCTGAAATGTCTGCTAGCCGGAAGTGAAGGTGTCTGATGTCCGGAATGCTGCCCTGTCTGCATTCCATCTTCCAAAACGAGTGTGTGTTCTAGAACGTGGAGGACGGCTGAGTTCCGGAATGTCAGGATGACTGAATTCTGGAATCCTCTCATGGCTGACCTCTAGAATCGTTAAACGTCTACACTCAAGAAGTGAGGCTGCCTCCCTCCCAGAATCATAAGACGTCTGCATTCTAGAACTGGAATGAGGCTGAGTTCTAGAATCCCTGGGATGCCAGAATTCTGAAACCCTGAAGTGTCTGCTGGCCGGAATTGAAAGTGTCTGACATCCGGAAAGCTACTATGTCTGCATTTCGCTGTCCTAAAAGAGTCTGTGTTCTAGAATGTGCAGAACGGCTTAGTTCCGGAATGTCAGGTCGGCTGAATTCTAGAATCCTGGCATGGCTGACTTCTAGAATCGTCAAACGTCTACATTCCGGTAGTGAGGCTGCCTGCCTTCCAGAATCATAAGACGTCTGCTTTCTAGAAGCGGAATTTGGCTGAATTCTAGAATCCGTGGGATGCCATAATTCTGAAACCCTGAAATGTCTGCTGGCCGGAAGTGAAGGTGTCTGACATCCGGAATGCTACTATGTCTGCATTCCGCTGTCCTAAACGAGTCTGTGTTCTAGAATGTGCAGGACGGCTGAGTTCTGGGATGTCAGGATGGCTGAATTGTAGAATCCTGGCATGGCTGACCTCTAGAATCGTTAAATGTCTACATTCCGGAAATGAGAGTTTCTGCCTTCCACAATCATAAGACGTATGCATTCCAGAACCGGAATGGGGCTGAGTTCCAGAATCCCTGGGATGCCGGAATTCTGAAACCCTGAAATGTCTGCTGGCCGGAAGTGAAGTTGTCTGACGTCCAGAATGCCACTATGTCTCCATTCCACCGCCCTAAACGAGTCTGTGTTCTAGAATGTGCAGGACGGCTGAAATCCGGAATGTCAGGAAGGCTGAATTCTACAATCCTTGTAGAGCTGACCACTAGAATTGTTAAACTTCTGCATTCCGGAAGTGAGGGTGCCTGCCTTCCAGAATCATAAGACGTCTGCATTCTAGAACCGGAATGTGGCTGAGTTCTAGAATCCCTGTGATGCCGGAATTCTGAAACCCTGAAATGCCTCCTAGCCGGAAGTCAAGGTGTCTGATGTCCGGGATGCTACTATGTCTGTATTCCACTGTCCTAAACGAGTCTGTGTTCTAGAATCTGCAGGACGGCTGAGTTCCGGGATGTCAGGATGGCTGAATTCTAGAATCCTTGCATGGCTGACCTCTAGAATCGTTAAACGTCTACATTCCAGAAGTGAGGGTGCCTGCCTTCCAGGATCATAAGACGTCTGCATTCTACAACCAGAATGTGGCGGAGTTCTAGATTCCCTGGGATGCCGGAATCTGAAACCCTGAAGTGTCTGCTACCCGGAAGTGAACGTGTCTGACTTCCGCAATGCTACTATGTCTGCATTTCACCGTCCTAATCGAGGCTGTGTTCTAGAATGTGTAGGACGGCTGAGTTCCGGAAAGTCAGGATGGCTGAATTCTAGAATCCTGGCATGGCTGACCTCTAGAATTATTAAAAGTCTACATTCTGGAAGTGAGGGTGCCTCCCTTCCAGAATCATAAGACGTCTGCATTCTAGAACCGGAATGTGGCTGAGTTCTAGAATCCCGGGGATACCGGAATTCTGAAACCCTGAAATGTCTGCTAGACGGAAGTGCAGTTGTCTGACGTCTGGAATGCTACTATGTCTGCCATAAAGCATCCTAAACGAGTCTGTGTTCTTCAATGTGCAGGACGGCTGAGTTCCGGAATGTCAGGATGGCTGAATTCTAGAATCCTGGCATGGCTGACCTCTAGAATCGTTAAACGTCTACATTCCGGAAGTGAGGGTGCCTGACTTCCAGAATCGTAAGACGTCTGCACTCTAGAACCGGAATGTGGCTGAGTTCTAGAATCCCTGGGATGCGGAATTCTGAAACCCTGAAATGTCTGCTAGCCGGAAGTGAAGGTGTCTGACGTCTGGAGTGCTGTTACATCTGCATTCCATCGTCCACAACGAGTCTCTGTTCTAGAATGTGCAGGACGGCTGAGTTCCGGAATGTCAGAATGGCTGAAATCTAGAATCCTGTCAGGGCTGACATCTAGAATCATTAAACGTCTACATTCAGGAAGTGAGGGTGCCTGCCTTCCAGAATCATAAGACATCTGCATTCTAGAACCGGAATGTGGCTGAGTTCTAGAATCCCTGGGATGCCAGAATTCTGAAGTCCTTAAATGTCTGCTATCTGGAAGTGAAGGTGTCTGAGGTCTGGAATGCTACTATGTCTGCATTCCACCGTCCTAAACGAATCTGTGTTCTTGAACGTGAAGGACGGCTGAGCTCCGGAAAGTCAGGATGGCTGAATTCTAGAATCCTGGCATGGCTGACCTCTAGGATCATTAAACGTCTACATTCCTGGAGTGAGTGTACCTGCCTTCCAGAATCATAAGACGTCTGCATTCTAGAACCGGAATGTGGCTGAGTTCTAGAATCCCTGGGATGCCAGAATTCTGTAACCATGAAATGTCTGCTAGCTGGAAGGGAAGGGGTCTGAGGTCCGGAATGCTACTATGTCTGCATTCCACCATCCTAAACGAATCTGTGTTCCTGAACGTGAAGGACGGCTGAGTTCTGGAATGTCAGGACGGCTGAATTCTAAAATCCTGGCATCGCAGACTAGTAGAATTGTTAAACGTCTACATTGCTGAAGTGAGGGTGCCTGCCTTCCAGAATCATACGACCTCTGCATTCTGGAACCGGAATGCAACTGAGTTCTAGATTCCCTGGGATGCCGGAATTCTGAAACCCTGAAATGTGTTCTAGCTGGAAGTGAAGGTGTCTGACGTCCGGAATGCTGCCCTGTCTGCATTCCATCGTCCAAAACGAGTCTGTGTTCTAGAATGTGCAGGACGGCTGAGTTCCGGAATGTCAGGAGTGCTGAAACCTAGAATCCTGGCATGGCGGACGTCTAGAATCGTTAAACATCTACATTAGGGAAGTGAGGGTGCCTGCCTTCCAGAATCATAAAACGTATGCATTCTAGAACCAGAATGTGGCTGAGTTCTAGAATCCCTGGGATACCGGAATTCTGAAACCCTGAAATGTCTGCTAGACGGAAGTGCAGTTGTCTGACGTCTGGAATGCTACTATGTCTGCCATAAAGCATCCTAAACGAGTCTGTGTTCTTCAATGTGCAGGACGGCTGAGTTCCGGAATGTCAGGATGGCTGAATTCTAGAATCCTGGCATGGCTGACCTCTAGAATCGTTAAACGTCTACATTCCGGAAGTGAGGGTGCCTGCCTTCCAGAATCGTAAGACGTCTGCACTCTAGAACCGGAATGTGGCTGAGTTCCAGAATCCCTGGGATGCGGAGTTCGGAAACCCTGAAATGTCTGCTAGCCGGAAGTGAAGGTGTCTGACGTCCGGAGTGCTGTTACATATGCATTCCATCATCCACATCGAGTCTCTGTTCTAGAATGTGCAGGACGGCTGAGTTCCGGAATGTCAGAATGGCTGAATTCTAGAATCCTGTCATGGCTGACATCTAGAATCGTTAAACGTCTACATTCAGGAAGTGAGGGTGCCTGCCTTCCAGACTCGTAAGACGTCTGCACTCTAGAACCAGAATGTGGCTGAGTTCTAGAATCCCTGGAATGCCGGAATTCTGAAAACCTGAAATGTCTGCTAGCCGGAAGTGAAGGTGTCTGACGTCCGGAATGCTGCCCTGTCTGCATTCCATCGTCCAAAACGAGTCTGTGTTCTAGAATGTGCAGGACGGCTGAGTTCTGGAATGTCAGGATTGCTGAAATCTAGAATCCTGGCATGGCGGACCTCTAGAATCGTTAAACGTCTACATAAGGGAAGTGAGGGTGCCTGCCTTCCAGAATCATATGACGTCTGCATTCTAGAACCGGAATGTGGCTGAGTTCAAGAATCCCTGGGATGCCGGAATTTTGAAACCCTGAAATGTCTGCTAGCTGGAAGGGAAGGTGTCAGAGTTCCCCAATGCTACTATGTCTGCATTCCACCGTCCTTAACGAATCTGTGTTCCTGAACGTACAGGATGGCTGAGTTCCGGAATGTCAGGACAGCTGAATTCCCGAATCCTGGCATGGCTGACCTCTAGAATCGTTAAACGTCTACATTCCTGAGGTGAGGGTGCCTGCCTTCCAGAATCATAAGATGTCTGCATTCTAGAACTGGAATGTGGCTGAGTTCTATAATCCCTAGGATGTCAGAATTATGAAACCCCGAAATGCCGGCTTGCCGGAATTGAAGATGTCTGACGGCCAGAATGCTACTATGTATGCATTCCACTGTCCTAAACGAGTCTGTGTTCTTGAATGTACAGGACGGTTGTGTTCCAGAATGTCAGAATGGCTGAATTCTAGAATCCTGGCATGGCTGACCTCAAGAGTCATTAAACGTCAACATTCCGGAAGTGAGGGTGCCTGCCTTCCACAATCCTAAGACGTCTGCATTGTAGAACCAGAATGTGGCTGATTTCTAGAATCTCTGGGATGCCGGAATTCTGAAACCCTGAAATGTCTTCTAGTCGGAAGTGAAGGTGTCTGACGTCCGAAATGCTGTAATGTCTGCATTCCATCATCCTAAACGAGTCTGTGTTCTACAACGAGCAGGACGGCTGAGTTCCAGAATGTCTGGACGGCTGAATTGTAGAATCCTGGCAAGGCTGAACTCTAGAATTGTTAAACGTCTATATTCCGGAACTGAGGGTGCCTGCCTTCCAGAATCATAAGACGTCTGCATTCTAGAACCGGAATGTGGCTGAGTTCTAGAATCCCTGGGATGCCGGAATTCTGAAACCCAGAAATATCAGCTATTCGGAAGTGAAGGTGTCTGACGACTGGAATGCTGTTATGTCTGTATTCCATCGTCCAAAAAGAGTCAGTGTTCTAGAATGTGCAGGACGGCTGAGTTCCGGAATGTCAGGATTGCTGAAATCTAGAATCCTGGCATGGCTGACCTCTAGAATCCTTAAACGTCTGCATTCCAGAAGTGAGGGTGCCTGCCTTCCAGAATCATAAGACGTCTGTATTCTAGAACCGGAATGTGGCTGAGTTCTAGAATCCCTGGGATGCCAGAATTCTGTAACCCTGAAATGTCTGCTAGCTGGAAGGGAAGGTGTCTGAGGTCCGGAATGCTACTGTGTCTGCATTCCACCATGCTAAACGAGTCTGTGTTCTAGAACGTGCAGAACGGCTGTGTTTTGGAATGTCAGGATGGCTGAATTCTACAATCCTGGCATGGCTCACCTCTAGAATCGTTAAACGTCTACATTCCGGAAGGGAGGGTTACTGCCTTTCAGAATGATAAGACATCTGTATTCTACAACGGGAAAGTGGCTGAGTTGTAGAATTCCTGGGATTCCGGAATTCTCATACCCGGAAATGTCTTCTAGCCGGACATGAAGGTGTCTGACATCCGGAATGCTACTATGTCTGCATTCCACCGTACTAAACGAGTCTGTGTTCTAGAATGTGCTGGAAGGCTGAGTTCCAGAATGTCAGAGTGGCTGAATTCTAGAATCCTGGCATGGCTGACCTCTAGAAACGTTAAATGTCTATATTGCGGAGGTCAGGGTGCCTGCCTTCCAGAATCATAAGACGTCTACATTCTTGAACCGGAATGTGGCTGAGTTCTAGAATCCCAGGGATGCCGGAATTCTGAAGCCCTGAAATGTCTGCTAGCTGGAAGTCAAGATGTCTGACGCCCGGAATGGTACTATGTCTGCCTTCCACCGACCTATGTGAGTCTCTCTTCTAGAATGTGCTGGACGGCTGAGTTCCGGAATGTCAGTATGGCAGAATTCTAGAATCCTGGCATGGCTGACCTCCAGAATCATTAAACGTCTACATTCCGGAATTGAGGGTGCCTGCCTTCCAGAATCATAAGACGTCTGCATTCTAGAACCGGAATGTGGCTGAGTTCTGGAATCCCTGGGATGCCGGAATTCTGAAACCCTGAAATGTCTGCTAGCCGGAAGTGAAGGTGTCTGACGTCCGGAATGCTGCCCTGTCTGCATTCCATCGTCCAAAACGAGTCTGTGTTCTAGAATGTGCAGGACGGCTGAGTTCCGGAAGGTCAGGATTGCTGAAATCTAGAATCCTGGCATGGCGGACCTCTAGAATCCTTAAACGTCTACATTAGGGAAGTGAGGGTGCCTGCCTTCCAGAATCATAAGACGTCTGCATTCTAGAACCGGATTGTGGCTGAGTTCTTAGAATCCCTGGGATACCAGAATTCTGAAACCTTGAAATGTCTGCTAGACGGAAGTGCAGTTGTCTGACGTCTGGAATGCTACTATGTCGGCCATAAAGCATCCTAAACGAGTCTGTGTTCTTCAATGTGCAGGACGGCTGAGTTCCGGAATGTCAGGATTGCTGAATTCTAGAATCCTGGCATGGCTGACCTGTAGAATCGTTAAACGTCTACATTCCGGAAGTGAGGGTGCCTGCCTTCCAGACTCGTAAGACGTCTGCACTCTAGAACCAGAATGTGGCTGAGTTCTAGAATCCCTGGAATGCCGGAATTCTGAAAACCTGAAATGTCTGCTAGACGGAAGTGAAGGTGTCTGACGTCCGGAATGCTGCCCTGTCTGCATTCCATCGTCCAAAACGAGTCTGTGTTCTAGAATGTGCAGGACGGCTGAGTTCTGGAATGTCAGGATTGCTGAAATCTAGAATCCTGGCATGGCGGACCTCTAGAATCGTTAAACGTCTACATTAGGGAAGTGAGGGTGCCTGCCTTCCAGAATCATATGACGTCTGCATTCTAGAACCGGCATGTGGCTGAGTTCAAGAATCCCTGGGATGCCGGAATTCTGAAACCCTGAAATGTCTGCTAGCTGGAAGGGAAGGTGTCTGAGTTCCCCAATGCTACTATGTCTGCATTCCACCGTCCTTAACGAATCTGTGTTCCTGAACGTACAGGATGGCTGAGTTCCGGAATGTCAGGACAGCTGAATTCTCGAATCCTGGCATGGCTGACCTCTAGAATCGTTAAACGTCTACATTCCTGAGGTGAGGGTGCCTGCCTTCCAGAATCATAAGATGTCTGCATTCTAGAACTGGAATGTGGCTGAGTTCTATAATCCCTAGGATGTCAGAATTATGAAACCCCGAAATGCCGGCTAGCCGGAATTGAAGATGTCTGACGGCCAGAATGCTACTATGTATGCATTCCACTGTCCTAAACGAGTCTGTGTTCTTGAATGTACAGGACGGTTGTGTTCCAGAATGTCAGAATGGCTGAATTCTAGAATCCTGGCATGGCTGACCTCAAGAGTCATTAAACGTCAACATTCCGGAAGTGAGGGTGCCTGCCTTCCATAATCCTAAGACGTCTGCATTGTAGAACCAGAATGTGGCTGATTTCTAGAATCTCTGGGATGCCGGAATTCTGAAACCCTGAAATGTCTTCTAGTCGGAAGTGAAGGTGTCTGACGTCCGGAATGCTGTAATGTCTGCATTCCATCATCCTAAACGAGTCTGTGTTCTACAACGAGCAGGACGGCTGAGTTCCAGAATGTCTGGACGGCTGAATTGTAGAATCCTGGCATGGCTGAACTCTAGAATTGTTAAACGTCTATATTCCGGAACTGAGGGTGCCTGCCTTCCAGAATCATAAGACGTCTGCATTCTAGAACCGGAATGTGGCTGAGTTCTAGAATCCCTGGGATGCCGGAATTCTGAAACCCAGAAATATCTGCTATTCGGAAGTGAAGGTGTCTGACGACTGGAATGCTGTTATGTCTGTATTCCATCGTCCAAAAAGAGTCAGTGTTCTAGAATGTGCAGGACGGCTGAGTTCCGGAATGTCAGGATTGCTGAAATCTAGAATCCTGGCATGGCTGACCTCTAGATTCGTTAAACATCTGCATTCCAGAAGTGAGGGTGCCTGCCTTCCAGAATCATAAGACGTCTTTATTCTAGAACCGGAATGTGGCTGAGTTCTAGAATCCCTGGGATGCCAGAATTCTGTAACCCTGAAATGTCTGCTAGCTGGAAGGGAAGGTGTCTGAGGTCCGGAATGCTACTGTGTCTGCATTCCACCATGCTAAACGAGTCTGTGTTCTAGAACGTGCAGAACGACTGTGTTTTGGAATGTCAGGATGGCTGAATTCTACAAGCCTGGCATGGCTCACCTCTAGAATCGTTAAACGTCTACATTCCGGAAGGGAGGGTTACTGCCTTCCAGAATGATAAGACATCTGTATTCTACAACCAGAAAGTGGCTGAGTATCTAGAATCCCTGGGTTGCCAGAATTCTCAAACCCTGAAATGTCTTCTAACCGGACGTGAAGGTGTCTGACATCGGGAATGCTACTATGTCTGCATTCCACCGTACTAAACGAGTCTGTGTTCTAGAATGTGCTGGACGGCTGAGTTCCGGAATGTCAGGGTTGCAGAATTCTAGAATCCCGGCATGGCTGACCTCTAGAATCGTTAAATGTCTACATTCCGGAAGAGAGGGTGCCTGCCTTCCAGAATCAAAAGACGTCTGCATTCTAGAACTGGAATGTGGCTGAGTTCTAGAATCCCAGGGATGCTGAAATTCTGAAGCCCTGAAATGTCTGCTAGCCGGAAGTCAAGGTGTCTGACGTCCGGAATGCTACTATGTCTGCATTCCACCGACCTATGTGAGTCTCTCTTCTAGAATGTGCTGGACGGCTGAGTTCCAGAATGTCAGGATGGCAGAATTCTAGAATCCTGGCATGGCTGACCTCCAGAATCGTTAAACGTCTACATTCCGGAAGTGAGGGTGCCTGCCTTCCAGAATCATAAGAAGTCTGCATTCTATAACCGGAATGTGGCTGAGTTCTAGTATCCCTTGGATGCCGGAATTGTGAAACCCTGAAATGTCTGCTAGCCGGAAGTGAAGGTGTCTGATGTCCGGAATGCTGCCCTGTCTGCATTCCATCTTCCAAAACGAGTGTGTGTTCTAGAACGTGGAGGACGGCTGAGTTCCGGAATGTCAGGATGACTGAATTCTGGAATCCTCTCATGGCTGACCTCTAGAATCGTTAAACGTCTACACTCAAGAAGTGAGGCTGCCTCCCTCCCAGAATCATAAGACGTCTGCATTCTAGAACTGGAATGAGGCTGAGTTCTAGAATCCCTGGGATGCCAGAATTCTGAAACCCTGAAGTGTCTGCTGGCCGGAATTGAAAGTGTCTGACATCCGGAAAGCTACTATGTCTGCATTTCGCTGTCCTAAAAGAGTCTGTGTTCTAGAATGTGCAGAACGGCTTAGTTCCGGAATGTCAGGTCGGCTGAATTCTAGAATCCTGGCATGGCTGACTTCTAGAATCGTCAAACGTCTACATTCCGGTAGTGAGGCTGCCTGCCTTCCAGAATCATAAGACGTCTGCTTTCTAGAAGCGGAATTTGGCTGAATTCTAGAATCCGTGGGATGCCATAATTCTGAAACCCTGAAATGTCTGCTGGCCGGAAGTGAAGGTGTCTGACATCCGGAATGCTACTATGTCTGCATTCCGCTGTCCTAAACGAGTCTGTGTTCTAGAATGTGCAGGACGGCTGAGTTCTGGGATGTCAGGATGGCTGAATTGTAGAATCCTGGCATGGCTGACCTCTAGAATCGTTAAATGTCTACATTCCGGAAATGAGAGTTTCTGCCTTCCACAATCATAAGACGTATGCATTCCAGAACCGGAATGGGGCTGAGTTCCAGAATCCCTGGGATGCCGGAATTCTGAAACCCTGAAATGTCTGCTGGCCGGAAGTGAAGTTGTCTGACGTCCAGAATGCCACTATGTCTCCATTCCACCGCCCTAAACGAGTCTGTGTTCTAGAATGTGCAGGACGGCTGAAATCCGGAATGTCAGGAAGGCTGAATTCTACAATCCTTGTAGAGCTGACCACTAGAATTGTTAAACTTCTGCATTCCGGAAGTGAGGGTGCCTGCCTTCCAGAATCATAAGACGTCTGCATTCTAGAACCGGAATGTGGCTGAGTTCTAGAATCCCTGTGATGCCGGAATTCTGAAACCCTGAAATGCCTCCTAGCCGGAAGTCAAGGTGTCTGATGTCCGGGATGCTACTATGTCTGTATTCCACTGTCCTAAACGAGTCTGTGTTCTAGAATCTGCAGGACGGCTGAGTTCCGGGATGTCAGGATGGCTGAATTCTAGAATCCTTGCATGGCTGACCTCTAGAATCGTTAAACGTCTACATTCCAGAAGTGAGGGTGCCTGCCTTCCAGGATCATAAGACGTCTGCATTCTACAACCAGAATGTGGCGGAGTTCTAGATTCCCTGGGATGCCGGAATCTGAAACCCTGAAGTGTCTGCTACCCGGAAGTGAACGTGTCTGACTTCCGCAATGCTACTATGTCTGCATTTCACCGTCCTAATCGAGGCTGTGTTCTAGAATGTGTAGGACGGCTGAGTTCTGGAAAGTCAGGATGGCTGAATTCTAGAATCCTGGCATGGCTGACCTCTAGAATTATTAAAAGTCTACATTCTGGAAGTGAGGGTGCCTCCCTTCCAGAATCATAAGACGTCTGCATTCTAGAACCGGAATGTGGCTGAGTTCTAGAATCCCGGGGATACCGGAATTCTGAAACCCTGAAATGTCTGCTAGACGGAAGTGCAGTTGTCTGACGTCTGGAATGCTACTATGTCTGCCATAAAGCATCCTAAACGAGTCTGTGTTCTTCAATGTGCAGGACGGCTGAGTTCCGGAATGTCAGGATGGCTGAATTCTAGAATCCTGGCATGGCTGACCTCTAGAATCGTTAAACGTCTACATTCCGGAAGTGAGGGTGCCTGACTTCCAGAATCGTAAGACGTCTGCACTCTAGAACCGGAATGTGGCTGAGTTCTAGAATCCCTGGGATGCGGAATTCTGAAACCCTGAAATGTCTGCTAGCCGGAAGTGAAGGTGTCTGACGTCTGGAGTGCTGTTACATCTGCATTCCATCGTCCACAACGAGTCTCTGTTCTAGAATGTGCAGGACGGCTGAGTTCCGGAATGTCAGAATGGCTGAAATCTAGAATCCTGTCAGGGCTGACATCTAGAATCATTAAACGTCTACATTCAGGAAGTGAGGGTGCCTGCCTTCCAGAATCATAAGACATCTGCATTCTAGAACCGGAATGTGGCTGAGTTCTAGAATCCCTGGGATGCCAGAATTCTGAAGTCCTTAAATGTCTGCTATCTGGAAGTGAAGGTGTCTGAGGTCTGGAATGCTACTATGTCTGCATTCCACCGTCCTAAACGAATCTGTGTTCTTGAACGTGAAGGACGGCTGAGCTCCGGAAAGTCAGGATGGCTGAATTCTAGAATCCTGGCATGGCTGACCTCTAGGATCATTAAACGTCTACATTCCTGGAGTGAGTGTACCTGCCTTCCAGAATCATAAGACGTCTGCATTCTAGAACCGGAATGTGGCTGAGTTCTAGAATCCCTGGGATGCCAGAATTCTGTAACCATGAAATGTCTGCTAGCTGGAAGGGAAGGGGTCTGAGGTCCGGAATGCTACTATGTCTGCATTCCACCATCCTAAACGAATCTGTGTTCCTGAACGTGAAGGACGGCTGAGTTCTGGAATGTCAGGACGGCTGAATTCTAAAATCCTGGCATCGCAGACTAGTAGAATTGTTAAACGTCTACATTGCTGAAGTGAGGGTGCCTGCCTTCCAGAATCATACGACCTCTGCATTCTGGAACCGGAATGCAACTGAGTTCTAGATTCCCTGGGATGCCGGAATTCTGAAACCCTGAAATGTGTTCTAGCTGGAAGTGAAGGTGTCTGACGTCCGGAATGCTGCCCTGTCTGCATTCCATCGTCCAAAACGAGTCTGTGTTCTAGAATGTGCAGGACGGCTGAGTTCCGGAATGTCAGGAGTGCTGAAACCTAGAATCCTGGCATGGCGGACGTCTAGAATCGTTAAACATCTACATTAGGGAAGTGAGGGTGCCTGCCTTCCAGAATCATAAAACGTATGCATTCTAGAACCAGAATGTGGCTGAGTTCTAGAATCCCTGGGATACCGGAATTCTGAAACCCTGAAATGTCTGCTAGACGGAAGTGCAGTTGTCTGACGTCTGGAATGCTACTATGTCTGCCATAAAGCATCCTAAACGAGTCTGTGTTCTTCAATGTGCAGGACGGCTGAGTTCCGGAATGTCAGGATGGCTGAATTCTAGAATCCTGGCATGGCTGACCTCTAGAATCGTTAAACGTCTACATTCCGGAAGTGAGGGTGCCTGCCTTCCAGAATCGTAAGACGTCTGCACTCTAGAACCGGAATGTGGCTGAGTTCCAGAATCCCTGGGATGCGGAGTTCGGAAACCCTGAAATGTCTGCTAGCCGGAAGTGAAGGTGTCTGACGTCCGGAGTGCTGTTACATATGCATTCCATCATCCACATCGAGTCTCTGTTCTAGAATGTGCAGGACGGCTGAGTTCCGGAATGTCAGAATGGCTGAATTCTAGAATCCTGTCATGGCTGACATCTAGAATTGTTAAACGTCTACATTCAGGAAGTGAGGGTGCCTGCCTTCCAGAATCATTAGCCGTCTGCATTCTAGAACCGGAATGTGGCTGAGTTCTAGAATCCCTGGGATGCCAGAATTCTGTAACCATGAAATGTCTGCTATCTGGAAGTGAAGGTGTCTGAGGTCCGGAATGCTACTATGTCTGCATTCCACCATTCTAAACAAATCTGTGTTCCTGAACGTGAAGGACGACTGTGTTCTGGAATGTCAGTATGGCAGAATTCTAGAATCCTGGCATGGCTGACCTCCAGAATCATTAAACGTCTACATTCCGGAATTGAGGGTGCCTGCCTTCCAGAATCATAAGACGTCTGCATTCTAGAACCGGAATGTGGCTGAGTTCTGGAATCCCTGGGATGCCGGAATTCTGAAACCCTGAAATGTCTGCTAGCCGGAAGTGAAGGTGTCTGACGTCCGGAATGCTGCCCTGTCTGCATTCCATCGTCCAAAACGAGTCTGTGTTCTAGAATGTGCAGGACGGCTGAGTTCCGGAAGGTCAGGATTGCTGAAATCTAGAATCCTGGCATGGCGGACCTCTAGAATCCTTAAACGTCTACATTAGGGAAGTGAGGGTGCCTGCCTTCCAGAATCATAAGACGTCTGCATTCTAGAACCGGATTGTGGCTGAGTTCTTAGAATCCCTGGGATACCAGAATTCTGAAACCTTGAAATGTCTGCTAGACGGAAGTGCAGTTGTCTGACGTCTGGAATGCTACTATGTCGGCCATAAAGCATCCTAAACGAGTCTGTGTTCTTCAATGTGCAGGACGGCTGAGTTCCGGAATGTCAGGATTGCTGAATTCTAGAATCCTGGCATGGCTGACCTGTAGAATCGTTAAACGTCTACATTCCGGAAGTGAGGGTGCCTGCCTTCCAGACTCGTAAGACGTCTGCACTCTAGAACCAGAATGTGGCTGAGTTCTAGAATCCCTGGAATGCCGGAATTCTGAAAACCTGAAATGTCTGCTAGACGGAAGTGAAGGTGTCTGACGTCCGGAATGCTGCCCTGTCTGCATTCCATCGTCCAAAACGAGTCTGTGTTCTAGAATGTGCAGGACGGCTGAGTTCTGGAATGTCAGGATTGCTGAAATCTAGAATCCTGGCATGGCGGACCTCTAGAATCGTTAAACGTCTACATTAGGGAAGTGAGGGTGCCTGCCTTCCAGAATCATATGACGTCTGCATTCTAGAACCGGCATGTGGCTGAGATCTAGAATCCCTGGGATGCCGGAATTCTGAAACCCTGAAATGTCTGCTAGCTGGAAGGGAAGGTGTCTGAGTTCCCCAATGCTACTATGTCTGCATTCCACCGTCCTTAACGAATCTGTGTTCCTGAACGTACAGGATGGCTGAGTTCCGGAATGTCAGGACAGCTGAATTCTCGAATCCTGGCATGGCTGACCTCTAGAATCGTTAAACGTCTACATTCCTGAGGTGAGGGTGCCTGCCTTCCAGAATCATAAGATGTCTGCATTCTAGAACTGGAATGTGGCTGAGTTCTATAATCCCTAGGATGTCAGAATTATGAAACCCCGAAATGCCGGCTAGCCGGAATTGAAGATGTCTGACGGCCAGAATGCTACTATGTATGCATTCCACTGTCCTAAACGAGTCTGTGTTCTTGAATGTACAGGACGGTTGTGTTCCAGAATGTCAGAATGGCTGAATTCTAGAATCCTGGCATGGCTGACCTCAAGAGTCATTAAACGTCAACATTCCGGAAGTGAGGGTGCCTGCCTTCCATAATCCTAAGACGTCTGCATTGTAGAACCAGAATGTGGCTGATTTCTAGAATCTCTGGGATGCCGGAATTCTGAAACCCTGAAATGTCTTCTAGTCGGAAGTGAAGGTGTCTGACGTCCGGAATGCTGTAATGTCTGCATTCCATCATCCTAAACGAGTCTGTGTTCTACAACGAGCAGGACGGCTGAGTTCCAGAATGTCTGGACGGCTGAATTGTAGAATCCTGGCATGGCTGAACTCTAGAATTGTTAAACGTCTATATTCCGGAACTGAGGGTGCCTGCCTTCCAGAATCATAAGACGTCTGCATTCTAGAACCGGAATGTGGCTGAGTTCTAGAATCCCTGGGATGCCGGAATTCTGAAACCCAGAAATATCTGCTATTCGGAAGTGAAGGTGTCTGACGACTGGAATGCTGTTATGTCTGTATTCCATCGTCCAAAAAGAGTCAGTGTTCTAGAATGTGCAGGACGGCTGAGTTCCGGAATGTCAGGATTGCTGAAATCTAGAATCCTGGCATGGCTGACCTCTAGATTCGTTAAACATCTGCATTCCAGAAGTGAGGGTGCCTGCCTTCCAGAATCATAAGACGTCTTTATTCTAGAACCGGAATGTGGCTGAGTTCTAGAATCCCTGGGATGCCAGAATTCTGTAACCCTGAAATGTCTGCTAGCTGGAAGGGAAGGTGTCTGAGGTCCGGAATGCTACTGTGTCTGCATTCCACCATGCTAAACGAGTCTGTGTTCTAGAACGTGCAGAACGACTGTGTTTTGGAATGTCAGGATGGCTGAATTCTACAAGCCTGGCATGGCTCACCTCTAGAATCGTTAAACGTCTACATTCCGGAAGGGAGGGTTACTGCCTTCCAGAATGATAAGACATCTGTATTCTACAACCAGAAAGTGGCTGAGTATCTAGAATCCCTGGGTTGCCAGAATTCTCAAACCCTGAAATGTCTTCTAACCGGACGTGAAGGTGTCTGACATCGGGAATGCTACTATGTCTGCATTCCACCGTACTAAACGAGTCTGTGTTCTAGAATGTGCTGGACGGCTGAGTTCCGGAATGTCAGGGTTGCAGAATTCTAGAATCCCGGCATGGCTGACCTCTAGAATCGTTAAATGTCTACATTCCGGAAGAGAGGGTGCCTGCCTTCCAGAATCAAAAGACGTCTGCATTCTAGAACTGGAATGTGGCTGAGTTCTAGAATCCCAGGGATGCTGAAATTCTGAAGCCCTGAAATGTCTGCTAGCCGGAAGTCAAGGTGTCTGACGTCCGGAATGCTACTATGTCTGCATTCCACCGACCTATGTGAGTCTCTCTTCTAGAATGTGCTGGACGGCTGAGTTCCAGAATGTCAGGATGGCAGAATTCTAGAATCCTGGCATGGCTGACCTCCAGAATCGTTAAACGTCTACATTCCGGAAGTGAGGGTGCCTGCCTTCCAGAATCATAAGAAGTCTGCATTCTATAACCGGAATGTGGCTGAGTTCTAGTATCCCTTGGATGCCGGAATTGTGAAACCCTGAAATGTCTGCTAGCCGGAAGTGAAGGTGTCTGATGTCCGGAATGCTGCCCTGTCTGCATTCCATCTTCCAAAACGAGTGTGTGTTCTAGAACGTGGAGGACGGCTGAGTTCCGGAATGTCAGGATGACTGAATTCTGGAATCCTCTCATGGCTGACCTCTAGAATCGTTAAACGTCTACACTCAAGAAGTGAGGCTGCCTCCCTCCCAGAATCATAAGACGTCTGCATTCTAGAACTGGAATGAGGCTGAGTTCTAGAATCCCTGGGATGCCAGAATTCTGAAACCCTGAAGTGTCTGCTGGCCGGAATTGAAAGTGTCTGACATCCGGAAAGCTACTATGTCTGCATTTCGCTGTCCTAAAAGAGTCTGTGTTCTAGAATGTGCAGAACGGCTTAGTTCCGGAATGTCAGGTCGGCTGAATTCTAGAATCCTGGCATGGCTGACTTCTAGAATCGTCAAACGTCTACATTCCGGTAGTGAGGCTGCCTGCCTTCCAGAATCATAAGACGTCTGCTTTCTAGAAGCGGAATTTGGCTGAATTCTAGAATCCGTGGGATGCCATAATTCTGAAACCCTGAAATGTCTGCTGGCCGGAAGTGAAGGTGTCTGACATCCGGAATGCTACTATGTCTGCATTCCGCTGTCCTAAACGAGTCTGTGTTCTAGAATGTGCAGGACGGCTGAGTTCTGGGATGTCAGGATGGCTGAATTGTAGAATCCTGGCATGGCTGACCTCTAGAATCGTTAAATGTCTACATTCCGGAAATGAGAGTTTCTGCCTTCCACAATCATAAGACGTATGCATTCCAGAACCGGAATGGGGCTGAGTTCCAGAATCCCTGGGATGCCGGAATTCTGAAACCCTGAAATGTCTGCTGGCCGGAAGTGAAGTTGTCTGACGTCCAGAATGCCACTATGTCTCCATTCCACCGCCCTAAACGAGTCTGTGTTCTAGAATGTGCAGGACGGCTGAAATCCGGAATGTCAGGAAGACTGAATTCTACAATCCTTGTAGAGCTGACCACTAGAATTGTTAAACTTCTGCATTCCGGAAGTGAGGGTGCCTGCCTTCCAGAATCATAAGACGTCTGCATTCTAGAACCGGAATGTGGCTGAGTTCTAGAATCCCTGTGATGCCGGAATTCTGAAACCCTGAAATGCCTCCTAGCCGGAAGTCAAGGTGTCTGATGTCCGGGATGCTACTATGTCTGTATTCCACTGTCCTAAACGAGTCTGTGTTCTAGAATCTGCAAGACGGCTGAGTTCCGGGATGTCAGGATGGCTGAATTCTAGAATCCTTGCATGGCTGACCTCTAGAATCGTTAAACGTCTACATTCCAGAAGTGAGGGTGCCTGCCTTCCAGGATCATAAGACGTCTGCATTCTACAACCAGAATGTGGCGGAGTTCTAGATTCCCTGGGATGCCGGAATCTGAAACCCTGAAGTGTCTGCTACCCGGAAGTGAACGTGTCTGACTTCCGCAATGCTACTATGTCTGCATTTCACCGTCCTAATCGAGGCTGTGTTCTAGAATGTGTAGGACGGCTGAGTTCCGGAAAGTCAGGATGGCTGAATTCTAGAATCCTGGCATGGCTGACCTCTAGAATTATTAAAAGTCTACATTCTGGAAGTGAGGGTGCCTCCCTTCCAGAATCATAAGACGTCTGCATTCTAGAACCGGAATGTGGCTGAGTTCTAGAATCCCGGGGATACCGGAATTCTGAAACCCTGAAATGTCTGCTAGACGGAAGTGCAGTTGTCTGACGTCTGGAATGCTACTATGTCTGCCATAAAGCATCCTAAACGAGTCTGTGTTCTTCAATGTGCAGGACGGCTGAGTTCCGGAATGTCAGGATGGCTGAATTCTAGAATCCTGGCATGGCTGACCTCTAGAATCGTTAAACGTCTACATTCCGGAAGTGAGGGTGCCTGACTTCCAGAATCGTAAGACGTCTGCACTCTAGAACCGGAATGTGGCTGAGTTCTAGAATCCCTGGGATGCGGAATTCTGAAACCCTGAAATGTCTGCTAGCCGGAAGTGAAGGTGTCTGACGTCTGGAGTGCTGTTACATCTGCATTCCATCGTCCACAACGAGTCTCTGTTCTAGAATGTGCAGGACGGCTGAGTTCCGGAATGTCAGAATGGCTGAAATCTAGAATCCTGTCAGGGCTGACATCTAGAATCATTAAACGTCTACATTCAGGAAGTGAGGGTGCCTGCCTTCCAGAATCATAAGACATCTGCATTCTAGAACCGGAATGTGGCTGAGTTCTAGAATCCCTGGGATGCCAGAATTCTGAAGTCCTTAAATGTCTGCTATCTGGAAGTGAAGGTGTCTGAGGTCTGGAATGCTACTATGTCTGCATTCCACCGTCCTAAACGAATCTGTGTTCTTGAACGTGAAGGACGGCTGAGCTCCGGAAAGTCAGGATGGCTGAATTCTAGAATCCTGGCATGGCTGACCTCTAGGATCATTAAACGTCTACATTCCTGGAGTGAGTGTACCTGCCTTCCAGAATCATAAGACGTCTGCATTCTAGAACCGGAATGTGGCTGAGTTCTAGAATCCCTGGGATGCCAGAATTCTGTAACCATGAAATGTCTGCTAGCTGGAAGGGAAGGGGTCTGAGGTCCGGAATGCTACTATGTCTGCATTCCACCATCCTAAACGAATCTGTGTTCCTGAACGTGAAGGACGGCTGAGTTCTGGAATGTCAGGACGGCTGAATTCTAAAATCCTGGCATCGCAGACTAGTAGAATTGTTAAACGTCTACATTGCTGAAGTGAGGGTGCCTGCCTTCCAGAATCATACGACCTCTGCATTCTGGAACCGGAATGCAACTGAGTTCTAGATTCCCTGGGATGCCGGAATTCTGAAACCCTGAAATGTGTTCTAGCTGGAAGTGAAGGTGTCTGACGTCCGGAATGCTGCCCTGTCTGCATTCCATCGTCCAAAACGAGTCTGTGTTCTAGAATGTGCAGGACGGCTGAGTTCCGGAATGTCAGGAGTGCTGAAACCTAGAATCCTGGCATGGCAGACGTCTAGAATCGTTAAACATCTACATTAGGGAAGTGAGGGTGCCTGCCTTCCAGAATCATAAAACGTATGCATTCTAGAACCAGAATGTGGCTGAGTTCTAGAATCCCTGGGATACCGGAATTCTGAAACCCTGAAATGTCTGCTAGACGGAAGTGCAGTTGTCTGACGTCTGGAATGCTACTATGTCTGCCATAAAGCATCCTAAACGAGTCTGTGTTCTTCAATGTGCAGGACGGCTGAGTTCCGGAATGTCAGGATGGCTGAATTCTAGAATCCTGGCATGGCTGACCTCTAGAATCGTTAAACGTCTACATTCCGGAAGTGAGGGTGCCTGCCTTCCAGAATCGTAAGACGTCTGCACTCTAGAACCGGAATGTGGCTGAGTTCCAGAATCCCTGGGATGCGGAGTTCGGAAACCCTGAAATGTCTGCTAGCCGGAAGTGAAGGTGTCTGACGTCCGGAGTGCTGTTACATATGCATTCCATCATCCACATCGAGTCTCTGTTCTAGAATGTGCAGGACGGCTGAGTTCCGGAATGTCAGAATGGCTGAATTCTAGAATCCTGTCATGGCTGACATCTAGAATCGTTAAACGTCTACATTCAGGAAGTGAGGGTGCCTGCCTTCCAGAATCATTAGCCGTCTGCATTCTAGAACCGGAATGTGGCTGAGTTCTAGAATCCCTGGGATGCCAGAATTCTGTAACCATGAAATGTCTGCTATCTGGAAGTGAAGGTGTCTGAGGTCCGGAATGCTACTATGTCTGCATTCCACCATTCTAAACAAATCTGTGTTCCTGAACGTGAAGGACGACTGTGTTCTGGAATGTCAGGATGGCTGAATTCTAGAATCCTGGCATCGCTGACCAGCAGAATGGTTAAACGTCTACATTGCTGAAGTGAGGGTGCCGGCCATCCAGAATCATACGACCTCTGCATTCTGGAACCGGAATGTAACTGAGTTCTAATTTCCCTGGGATGCCGGAATTCTGAAACCCTGAAATGTCTGCTAGCCGGAAGTGAAGGTGTCTGACGTCCGGAATGCTGCCCTGTCTGCATTCCATCGTCCAAAACGAGTCTGTGTTCTAGAATGTGCAGGACGGCTGAGTTCCGGAAGGTCAGGATTGCTGAAATCTAGAATCCTGGCATGGCGGACCTCTAGAATCCTTAAACGTCTACATTAGGGAAGTGAGGGTGCCTGCCTTCCAGAATCATAAGACGTCTGCATTCTAGAACCGGAATGTGGCTGAGTTCTTAGAATCCCTGGGATACCAGAATTCTGAAACCCTGAAATGTCTGCTAGACGGAAGTGCAGTTGTCTGACGTCTGGAATGCTACTATGTCGGCCATAAAGCATCCTGAACGAGTCTGTGTTCTTCAATGTGCAGGACGGCTGAGTTCCGGAATGTCAGGATTGCTGAATTCTAGAATCCTGGCATGGCTGACCTGTAGAATCGTTAAACGTCTACATTCCGGAAGTGAGGGTGCCTGCCTTCCAGACTCGTAAGACGTCTGCACTCTAGAACCAGAATGTGGCTGAGTTCTAGAATCCCTGGAATGCCGGAATTCTGAAAACCTGAAATGTCTGCTAGCCGGAAGTGAAGGTGTCTGACGTCCGGAATGCTGCCCTGTCTGCATTCCATCGTCCAAAACGAGTCTGTGTTCTAGAATGTGCAGGACGGCTGAGTTCTGGAATGTCAGGATTGCTGAAATCTAGAATCCTGGCATGGCGGACCTCTAGAATCGTTAAACGTCTACATAAGGGAAGTGAGGGTGCCTGCCTTCCAGAATCATATGACGTCTGCATTCTAGAACCGGAATGTGGCTGAGTTCAAGAATCCCTGGGATGCCGGAATTTTGAAACCCTGAAATGTCTGCTAGCTGGAAGGGAAGGTGTCAGAGTTCCCCAATGCTACTATGTCTGCATTCCACCGTCCTTAACGAATCTGTGTTCCTGAACGTACAGGATGGCTGAGTTCCGGAATGTCAGGAGAGCTGAATTCCCGAATCCTGGCATGGCTGACCTCTAGAATCGTTAAACGTCTACATTCCTGAGGTGAGGGTGCCTGCCTTCCAGAATCATAAGATGTCTGCATTCTAGAACTGGAATGTGGCTGAGTTCTATAATCCCTAGGATGTCAGAATTATGAAACCCCGAAATGCCGGCTAGCCGGAATTGAAGATGTCTGACGGCCAGAATGCTACTATGTATGCATTCCACTGTCCTAAACGAGTCTGTGTTCTTGAATGTACAGGACGGTTGTGTTCCAGAATGTCAGAATGGCTGAATTCTAGAATCCTGGCATGGCTGACCTCAAGAGTCATTAAACGTCAACATTCCGGAAGTGAGGGTGCCTGCCTTCCACAATCCTCAGACGTCTGCATTGTAGAACCAGAATGTGGCTGATTTCTAGAATCTCTGGGATGCCGGAATTCTGAAACCCTGAAATGTCTTCTAGTCGGAAGTGAAGGTGTCTGACGTCCGGAATGCTGTAATGTCTGCATTCCATCATCCTAAACGAGTCTGTGTTCTACAACGAGCAGGACGGCTGAGTTCCAGAATGTCTGGACGGCTGAATTGTAGAATCCTGGCATGGCTGAACTCTAGAATTGTTAAACGTCTATATTCCGGAACTGAGGGTGCCTGCCTTCCAGAATCATAAGACGTCTGCATTCTAGAACCGGAATGTGGCTGAGTTCTAGAATCCCTGGGATGCCGGAATTCTGAAACCCAGAAATATCTGCTATTCGGAAGTGAAGGTGTCTGACGACTGGAATGCTGTTATGTCTGTATTCCATCGTCCAAAAAGAGTCAGTGTTCTAGAATGTGCAGGACGGCTGAGTTCCGGAATGTCAGGATTGCTGAAATCTAGAATCCTGGCATGGCTGACCTCTAGATTCGTTAAACATCTGCATTCCAGAAGTGAGGGTGCCTGCCTTCCAGAATCATAAGACGTCTGTATTCTAGAACCGGAATGTGGCTGAGTTCTAGAATCCCTGGGATGCCAGAATTCTGTAACCCTGAAATGTCTGCTAGCTGGAAGGGAAGGTGTCTGAGGTCCGGAATGCTACTGTGTCTGCATTCCACCATGCTAAACGAGTCTGTGTTCTAGAACGTGCAGAACGACTGTGTTTTGGAATGTCAGGATGGCTGAATTCTACAAGCCTGGCATGGCTCACCTCTAGAATCGTTAAACGTCTACATTCCGGAAGGGAGGGTTACTGCCTTCCAGAATGATAAGACATCTGTATTCTACAACCAGAAAGTGGCTGAGTATCTAGAATCCCTGGGTTGCCAGAATTCTCAAACCCTGAAATGTCTTCTAACCGGACGTGAAGGTGTCTGACATCGGGAATGCTACTATGTCTGCATTCCACCGTACTAAACGAGTCTGTGTTCTAGAATGTGCTGGACGGCTGAGTTCCGGAATGTCAGGGTTGCAGAATTCTAGAATCCCGGCATGGCTGACCTCTAGAATCGTTAAATGTCTACATTCCGGAAGAGAGGGTGCCTGCCTTCCAGAATCAAAAGACGTCTGCATTCTAGAACTGGAATGTGGCTGAGTTCTAGAATCCCAGGGATGCTGAAATTCTGAAGCCCTGAAATGTCTGCTAGCCGGAAGTCAAGGTGTCTGACGTCCGGAATGCTACTATGTCTGCATTCCACCGACCTATGTGAGTCTCTCTTCTAGAATGTGCTGGACGGCTGAGTTCCAGAATGTCAGGATGGCAGAATTCTAGAATCCTGGCATGGCTGACCTCCAGAATCGTTAAACGTCTACATTCCGGAAGTGAGGGTGCCTGCCTTCCAGAATCATAAGAAGTCTGCATTCTATAACCGGAATGTGGCTGAGTTCTAGTATCCCTTGGATGCCGGAATTGTGAAACCCTGAAATGTCTGCTAGCCGGAAGTGAAGGTGTCTGATGTCCGGAATGCTGCCCTGTCTGCATTCCATCTTCCAAAACGAGTGTGTGTTCTAGAACGTGGAGGACGGCTGAGTTCCGGAATGTCAGGATGACTGAATTCTGGAATCCTCTCATGGCTGACCTCTAGAATCGTTAAACGTCTACACTCAAGAAGTGAGGCTGCCTCCCTCCCAGAATCATAAGACGTCTGCATTCTAGAACTGGAATGAGGCTGAGTTCTAGAATCCCTGGGATGCCAGAATTCTGAAACCCTGAAGTGTCTGCTGGCCGGAATTGAAAGTGTCTGACATCCGGAAAGCTACTATGTCTGCATTTCGCTGTCCTAAAAGAGTCTGTGTTCTAGAATGTGCAGAACGGCTTAGTTCCGGAATGTCAGGTCGGCTGAATTCTAGAATCCTGGCATGGCTGACTTCTAGAATCGTCAAACGTCTACATTCCGGTAGTGAGGCTGCCTGCCTTCCAGAATCATAAGACGTCTGCTTTCTAGAAGCGGAATTTGGCTGAATTCTAGAATCCGTGGGATGCCATAATTCTGAAACCCTGAAATGTCTGCTGGCCGGAAGTGAAGGTGTCTGACATCCGGAATGCTACTATGTCTGCATTCCGCTGTCCTAAACGAGTCTGTGTTCTAGAATGTGCAGGACGGCTGAGTTCTGGGATGTCAGGATGGCTGAATTGTAGAATCCTGGCATGGCTGACCTCTAGAATCGTTAAATGTCTACATTCCGGAAATGAGAGTTTCTGCCTTCCACAATCATAAGACGTATGCATTCCAGAACCGGAATGGGGCTGAGTTCCAGAATCCCTGGGATGCCGGAATTCTGAAACCCTGAAATGTCTGCTGGCCGGAAGTGAAGTTGTCTGACGTCCAGAATGCCACTATGTCTCCATTCCACCGCCCTAAACGAGTCTGTGTTCTAGAATGTGCAGGACGGCTGAAATCCGGAATGTCAGGAAGACTGAATTCTACAATCCTTGTAGAGCTGACCACTAGAATTGTTAAACTTCTGCATTCCGGAAGTGAGGGTGCCTGCCTTCCAGAATCATAAGACGTCTGCATTCTAGAACCGGAATGTGGCTGAGTTCTAGAATCCCTGTGATGCCGGAATTCTGAAACCCTGAAATGCCTCCTAGCCGGAAGTCAAGGTGTCTGATGTCCGGGATGCTACTATGTCTGTATTCCACTGTCCTAAACGAGTCTGTGTTCTAGAATCTGCAGGACGGCTGAGTTCCGGGATGTCAGGATGGCTGAATTCTAGAATCCTTGCATGGCTGACCTCTAGAATCGTTAAACGTCTACATTCCAGAAGTGAGGGTGCCTGCCTTCCAGGATCATAAGACGTCTGCATTCTACAACCAGAATGTGGCGGAGTTCTAGATTCCCTGGGATGCCGGAATCTGAAACCCTGAAGTGTCTGCTACCCGGAAGTGAACGTGTCTGACTTCCGCAATGCTACTATGTCTGCATTTCACCGTCCTAATCGAGGCTGTGTTCTAGAATGTGTAGGACGGCTGAGTTCCGGAAAGTCAGGATGGCTGAATTCTAGAATCCTGGCATGGCTGACCTCTAGAATTATTAAAAGTCTACATTCTGGAAGTGAGGGTGCCTCCCTTCCAGAATCATAAGACGTCTGCATTCTAGAACCGGAATGTGGCTGAGTTCTAGAATCCCGGGGATACCGGAATTCTGAAACCCTGAAATGTCTGCTAGACGGAAGTGCAGTTGTCTGACGTCTGGAATGCTACTATGTCTGCCATAAAGCATCCTAAACGAGTCTGTGTTCTTCAATGTGCAGGACGGCTGAGTTCCGGAATGTCAGGATGGCTGAATTCTAGAATCCTGGCATGGCTGACCTCTAGAATCGTTAAACGTCTACATTCCGGAAGTGAGGGTGCCTGACTTCCAGAATCGTAAGACGTCTGCACTCTAGAACCGGAATGTGGCTGAGTTCTAGAATCCCTGGGATGCGGAATTCTGAAACCCTGAAATGTCTGCTAGCCGGAAGTGAAGGTGTCTGACGTCTGGAGTGCTGTTACATCTGCATTCCATCGTCCACAACGAGTCTCTGTTCTAGAATGTGCAGGACGGCTGAGTTCCGGAATGTCAGAATGGCTGAAATCTAGAATCCTGTCAGGGCTGACATCTAGAATCATTAAACGTCTACATTCAGGAAGTGAGGGTGCCTGCCTTCCAGAATCATAAGACATCTGCATTCTAGAACCGGAATGTGGCTGAGTTCTAGAATCCCTGGGATGCCAGAATTCTGAAGTCCTTAAATGTCTGCTATCTGGAAGTGAAGGTGTCTGAGGTCTGGAATGCTACTATGTCTGCATTCCACCGTCCTAAACGAATCTGTGTTCTTGAACGTGAAGGACGGCTGAGCTCCGGAAAGTCAGGATGGCTGAATTCTAGAATCCTGGCATGGCTGACCTCTAGGATCATTAAACGTCTACATTCCTGGAGTGAGTGTACCTGCCTTCCAGAATCATAAGACGTCTGCATTCTAGAACCGGAATGTGGCTGAGTTCTAGAATCCCTGGGATGCCAGAATTCTGTAACCATGAAATGTCTGCTAGCTGGAAGGGAAGGGGTCTGAGGTCCGGAATGCTACTATGTCTGCATTCCACCATCCTAAACGAATCTGTGTTCCTGAACGTGAAGGACGGCTGAGTTCTGGAATGTCAGGACGGCTGAATTCTAAAATCCTGGCATCGCAGACTAGTAGAATTGTTAAACGTCTACATTGCTGAAGTGAGGGTGCCTGCCTTCCAGAATCATACGACCTCTGCATTCTGGAACCGGAATGCAACTGAGTTCTAGATTCCCTGGGATGCCGGAATTCTGAAACCCTGAAATGTGTTCTAGCTGGAAGTGAAGGTGTCTGACGTCCGGAATGCTGCCCTGTCTGCATTCCATCGTCCAAAACGAGTCTGTGTTCTAGAATGTGCAGGACGGCTGAGTTCCGGAATGTCAGGAGTGCTGAAACCTAGAATCCTGGCATGGCGGACGTCTAGAATCGTTAAACATCTACATTAGGGAAGTGAGGGTGCCTGCCTTCCAGAATCATAAAACGTATGCATTCTAGAACCAGAATGTGGCTGAGTTCTAGAATCCCTGGGATACCGGAATTCTGAAACCCTGAAATGTCTGCTAGACGGAAGTGCAGTTGTCTGACGTCTGGAATGCTACTATGTCTGCCATAAAGCATCCTAAACGAGTCTGTGTTCTTCAATGTGCAGGACGGCTGAGTTCCGGAATGTCAGGATGGCTGAATTCTAGAATCCTGGCATGGCTGACCTCTAGAATCGTTAAACGTCTACATTCCGGAAGTGAGGGTGCCTGCCTTCCAGAATCGTAAGACGTCTGCACTCTAGAACCGGAATGTGGCTGAGTTCCAGAATCCCTGGGATGCGGAGTTCGGAAACCCTGAAATGTCTGCTAGCCGGAAGTGAAGGTGTCTGACGTCCGGAGTGCTGTTACATATGCATTCCATCATCCACATCGAGTCTCTGTTCTAGAATGTGCAGGACGGCTGAGTTCCGGAATGTCAGAATGGCTGAATTCTAGAATCCTGTCATGGCTGACATCTAGAATCGTTAAACGTCTACATTCAGGAAGTGAGGGTGCCTGCCTTCCAGAATCATTAGCCGTCTGCATTCTAGAACCGTAATGTGGCTGAGTTCTAGAATCCCTGGGATGCCAGAATTCTGTAACCATGAAATGTCTGCTATCTGGAAGTGAAGGTGTCTGAGGTCCGGAATGCTACTATGTCTGCATTCCACCATTCTAAACAAATCTGTGTTCCTGAACGTGAAGGACGACTGTGTTCTGGAATGTCAGGATGGCTGAATTCTAGAATCCTGGCATCGCTGACCAGCAGAATGGTTAAACGTCTACATTGCTGAAGTGAGGGTGCCGGCCATCCAGAATCATACGACCTCTGCATTCTGGAACCGGAATGTAACTGAGTTCTAATTTCCCTGGGATGCCGGAATTCTGAAACCCTGAAATGTCTGCTAGCCGGAAGTGAAGGTGTCTGACGTCCGGAATGCTGCCCTGTCTGCATTCCATCGTCCAAAACGAGTCTGTGTTCTAGAATGTGCAGGACGGCTGAGTTCCGGAAGGTCAGGATTGCTGAAATCTAGAATCCTGGCATGGCGGACCTCTAGAATCCTTAAACGTCTACATTAGGGAAGTGAGGGTGCCTGCCTTCCAGAATCATAAGACGTCTGCATTCTAGAACCGGAATGTGGCTGAGTTCTTAGAATCCCTGGGATACCAGAATTCTGAAACCCTGAAATGTCTGCTAGACGGAAGTGCAGTTGTCTGACGTCTGGAATGCTACTATGTCGGCCATAAAGCATCCTGAACGAGTCTGTGTTCTTCAATGTGCAGGACGGCTGAGTTCCGGAATGTCAGGATTGCTGAATTCTAGAATCCTGGCATGGCTGACCTGTAGAATCGTTAAACGTCTACATTCCGGAAGTGAGGGTGCCTGCCTTCCAGACTCGTAAGACGTCTGCACTCTAGAACCAGAATGTGGCTGAGTTCTAGAATCCCTGGAATGCCGGAATTCTGAAAACCTGAAATGTCTGCTAGCCGGAAGTGAAGGTGTCTGACGTCCGGAATGCTGCCCTGTCTGCATTCCATCGTCCAAAACGAGTCTGTGTTCTAGAATGTGCAGGACGGCTGAGTTCTGGAATGTCAGGATTGCTGAAATCTAGAATCCTGGCATGGCGGACCTCTAGAATCGTTAAACGTCTACATAAGGGAAGTGAGGGTGCCTGCCTTCCAGAATCATATGACGTCTGCATTCTAGAACCGGAATGTGGCTGAGTTCAAGAATCCCTGGGATGCCGGAATTTTGAAACCCTGAAATGTCTGCTAGCTGGAAGGGAAGGTGTCAGAGTTCCCCAATGCTACTATGTCTGCATTCCACCGTCCTTAACGAATCTGTGTTCCTGAACGTACAGGATGGCTGAGTTCCGGAATGTCAGGAGAGCTGAATTCCCGAATCCTGGCATGGCTGACCTCTAGAATCGTTAAACGTCTACATTCCTGAGGTGAGGGTGCCTGCCTTCCAGAATCATAAGATGTCTGCATTCTAGAACTGGAATGTGGCTGAGTTCTATAATCCCTAGGATGTCAGAATTATGAAACCCCGAAATGCCGGCTAGCCGGAATTGAAGATGTCTGACGGCCAGAATGCTACTATGTATGCATTCCACTGTCCTAAACGAGTCTGTGTTCTTGAATGTACAGGACGGTTGTGTTCCAGAATGTCAGAATGGCTGAATTCTAGAATCCTGGCATGGCTGACCTCAAGAGTCATTAAACGTCAACATTCCGGAAGTGAGGGTGCCTGCCTTCCACAATCCTCAGACGTCTGCATTGTAGAACCAGAATGTGGCTGATTTCTAGAATCTCTGGGATGCCGGAATTCTGAAACCCTGAAATGTCTTCTAGTCGGAAGTGAAGGTGTCTGACGTCCGGAATGCTGTAATGTCTGCATTCCATCATCCTAAACGAGTCTGTGTTCTACAACGAGCAGGACGGCTGAGTTCCAGAATGTCTGGACGGCTGAATTGTAGAATCCTGGCATGGCTGAACTCTAGAATTGTTAAACGTCTATATTCCGGAACTGAGGGTGCCTGCCTTCCAGAATCATAAGACGTCTGCATTCTAGAACCGGAATGTGGCTGAGTTCTAGAATCCCTGGGATGCCGGAATTCTGAAACCCAGAAATATCTGCTATTCGGAAGTGAAGGTGTCTGACGACTGGAATGCTGTTATGTCTGTATTCCATCGTCCAAAAAGAGTCAGTGTTCTAGAATGTGCAGGACGGCTGAGTTCCGGAATGTCAGGATTGCTGAAATCTAGAATCCTGGCATGGCTGACCTCTAGATTCGTTAAACATCTGCATTCCAGAAGTGAGGGTGCCTGCCTTCCAGAATCATAAGACATCTGTATTCTAGAACCGGAATGTGGCTGAGTTCTAGAATCCCTGGGATGCCAGAATTCTGTAACCCTGAAATGTCTGCTAGCTGGAAGGGAAGGTGTCTGAGGTCCGGAATGCTACTGTGTCTGCATTCCACCATGCTAAACGAGTCTGTGTTCTAGAACGTGCAGAACGACTGTATTTTGGAATGTCAGGATGGCTGAATTCTACAAGCCTGGCATGGCTCACCTCTAGAATCGTTAAACGTCTACATTCCGGAAGGGAGGGTTACTGCCTTCCAGAATGATAAGACATCTGTATTCTACAACCAGAAAGTGGCTGAGTATCTAGAATCCCTGGGTTGCCAGAATTCTCAAACCCTGAAATGTCTTCTAACCGGACGTGAAGGTGTCTGACATCGGGAATGCTACTATGTCTGCATTCCACCGTACTAAACGAGTCTGTGTTCTAGAATGTGCTGGACGGCTGAGTTCCGGAATGTCAGGGTTGCAGAATTCTAGAATCCCGGCATGGCTGACCTCTAGAATCGTTAAATGTCTACATTCCGGAAGAGAGGGTGCCTGCCTTCCAGAATCAAAAGACGTCTGCATTCTAGAACTGGAATGTGGCTGAGTTCTAGAATCCCAGGGATGCTGAAATTCTGAAGCCCTGAAATGTCTGCTAGCCGGAAGTCAAGGTGTCTGACGTCCGGAATGCTAATATGTCTGCATTCCACCGACCTATGTGAGTCTCTCTTCTAGAATGTGCTGGACGGCTGAGTTCCAGAATGTCAGGATGGCAGAATTCTAGAATCCTGGCATTGCTGACCTCCAGAATCGTTAAACGTCTACATTCCGGAAATGAGGGTGCCTGCCTTCCAGAATCATAAGAAGTCTGCTTTCTATAACCGGAATGTGGCTGAGTTCTAGAATCCCTGGGATGCCGGAATTCTGAAACCCTGAAATGTCTGCTAGACGGAAGTGAAGGTGTCTGATGTCCGGAATGCTGCCCTGTCTGCATTCCACCTTCCAAAACGAGTCTGTGTTCTAGAACGTGGAGGACGGCTGAGTTCCAGAATGTCAGGATGACTGCATTCTGGAATCCTCTCATGGCTGACCTCTAGAATCGTTAAACGTCTACATTCCAGAAGTGAGGGTGCCTCCCTCCCAGAATCATAAGACGTCTGCATTCTAGAACCGGAATGAGGCTGAGTTCTAGAATCCCTGGGATGCCAGAATTCTGAAACCCTGAAGTGTCTGCTGGCCGGAATTGAAAGTGTCTGACGTCCGGAAAGCTACTATGTCTGCATTCCACTGTCCTAAACGAGTCTGTGTTCTAGAATGTGCAGAACGGCTTAGTTCCGGAATGTCAGGTCGGCTGAATTCTAGAATCCTGGCATGGCTGACTTCTAGAATCGTCAAACGTCTACATTCCGGTAGTGAGGCTGCCTGCCTTCCAGAATCATAAGACGTCTGCATTCTAGAAGCGGAATCTGGCTGAATTCTAGAATCCGTGGGATGCCATAATTCTGAAACCCTGAAATGTCTGCTGGCCGGAAGTGAAGGTGTCTGACATCCGGAATGCTACTATGTCTGCATTCCGCCGTCCGAAACGATTCCGTGTTCTAGCATGTGCAGGACGGCTGAGTTCTGGGATGTCAGGATGGCTGAATTGTAGAATCCTGGCATGGCTGACCTCTAGAATCGTTAAATGTCTACATTCCGGAAATGAGAGTTTCTGCCTTCCACAATCATAAGACGTATGCATTCCAGAACCGGAATGGGGCTGAGTTCCAGAATCCCTGGGATGCCGGAATTCTGAAACCCTGAAATGTCTGCTGGCCGGAAGTGAAGTTGTCTGACGTCCAGAATGCCACTATGTCTCCATTCCACCGCCCTAAACGAGTCTGTGTTCTAGAATGTGCAGGACGGCTGAAATCCGGAATGTCAGGAAGACTGAATTCTACAATCCTTGTAGAGCTGACCACTAGAATTGTTAAACTTCTGCATTCCGGAAGTGAGGGTGCCTGCCTTCCAGAATCATAAGACGTCTGCATTCTAGAACCGGAATGTGGCTGAGTTCTAGAATCCCTGTGATGCCGGAATTCTGAAACCCTGAAATGCCTCCTAGCCGAAAGTCAAGGTGTCTGATGTCCGGGATGCTACTATGTCTGTATTCCAGTGTCCTAAACGAGTCTGTGTTCTAGAATCTGCAGGACGGCTGAGTTCCGGGATGTCAGGATGGCTGAATTCTAGAATCCTTGCATGGCTGACCTCTAGAATCGTTAAACGTCTACATTCCAGAAGTGAGGGTGCCTGCCTTCCAGGATCATAAGACGTCTGCATTCTACAACCAGAATGTGGCGGAGTTCTAGATTCCCTGGGATGCCGGAATCTGAAACCCTGAAGTGTCTGCTACCCGGAAGTGAACGTGTCTGACTTCCGCAATGCTACTATGTCTGCATTTCACCGTCCTAATCGAGGCTGTGTTCTAGAATGTGTAGGACGGCTGAGTTCCGGAAAGTCAGGAGTGCTGAAACCTAGAATCCTGGCATGGCTGACCTCTAGAATTATTAAAAGTCTACATTCTGGAAGTGAGGGTGCCTCCCTTCCAGAATCATAAGACGTCTGCATTCTAGAACCGGAATGTGGCTGAGTTCTAGAATCCCGGGGATACCGGAATTCTGAAACCCTGAAATGTCTGCTAGACGGAAGTGCAGTTGTCTGACGTCTGGAATGCTACTATGTCTGCCATAAAGCATCCTAAACGAGTCTGTGTTCTTCAATGTGCAGGACGGCTGAGTTCCGGAATGTCAGCATGGCTGAATTCTAGAATCCTGGCATGGCTGACCTCTAGAATCGTTAAACGTCTACATTCCGGAAGTGAGGGTGCCTGACTTCCAGAATCGTAAGACGTCTGCACTCTAGAACCGGAATGTGGCTGAGTTCTAGAATCCCTGGGATGCGGAATTCTGAAACCCTGAAATGTCTGCTAGCCGGAAGTGAAGGTGTCTGACGTCTGGAGTGCTGTTACATCTGCATTCCATCGTCCACAACGAGTCTCTGTTCTAGAATGTGCAGGACGGCTGAGTTCCGGAATGTCAGAATGGCTGAAATCTAGAATCCTGTCAGGGCTGACATCTAGAATCGTTAAACGTCTACATTCAGGAAGTGAGGGTGCCTGCCTTCCAGAATCATAAGACATCTGCATTCTAGAACCGGAATGTGGCTGAGTTCTAGAATCCCTGGGATGCCAGAATTCTGAAGTCCTTAAATGTCTGCTATCTGGAAGTGAAGGTGTCTGAGGTCTGGAATGCTACTATGTCTGCATTCCACCGTCCTAAACGAATCTGTGTTCTTGAACGTGAAGGACGGCTGAGCTCCGGAAAGTCAGGATGGCTGAATTCTAGAATCCTGGCATGGCTGACCTCTAGGATCATTAAACGTCTACATTCCTGGAGTGAGTGTACCTGCCTTCCAGAATCATAAGACGTCTGCATTCTAGAACCGGAATGTGGCTGAGTTCTAGAATCCCTGGGATGCCAGAATTCTGTAACCATGAAATGTCTGCTAGCTGGAAGGGAAGGGGTCTGAGGTCCGGAATGCTACTATGTCTGCATTCCACCATCCTAAACGAATCTGTGTTCCTGAACGTGAAGGACGGCTGAGTTCTGGAATGTCAGGACGGCTGAATTCTAAAATCCTGTCATCGCAGACTAGTAGAATTGTTAAACGTCTACATTGCTGAAGTGAGGGTGCCTGCCTTCCAGAATCATACGACCTCTGCATTCTGGAACCGGAATGCAACTGAGTTCTAGATTCCCTGGGATGCCGGAATTCTGAAACCCTGAAATGTGTTCTAGCTGGAAGTGAAGGTGTCTGACGTCCGGAATGCTGCCCTGTCTGCATTCCATCGTCCAAAACGAGTCTGTGTTCTAGAATGTGCAGGACGGCTGAGTTCCGGAATGTCAGGAGTGCTGAAACCTAGAATCCTGGCATGGCGGACGTCTAGAATCGTTAAACATCTACATTAGGGAAGTGAGGGTGCCTGCCTTCCAGAATCATAAAACGTATGCATTCTAGAACCAGAATGTGGCTGAGTTCTAGAATCCCTGGGATACCGGAATTCTGAAACCCTGAAATGTCTGCTAGACGGAAGTGCAGTTGTCTGACGTCTGGAATGCTACTATGTCTGCCATAAAGCATCCTAAACGAGTCTGTGTTCTTCAATGTGCAGGACGGCTGAGTTCCGGAATGTCAGGATGGCTGAATTCTAGAATCCTGGCATGGCTGACCTCTAGAATCGTTAAACGTCTACATTCCGGAAGTGAGGGTGCCTGACTTCCAGAATCGTAAGACGTCTGCACTCTAGAACCGGAATGTGGCTGAGTTCCAGAATCCCTGGGATGCGGAGTTCGGAAACCCTGAAATGTCTGCTAGCCGGAAGTGAAGGTGTCTGACGTCCGGAGTGCTGTTACATATGCATTCCATCATCCACATCGAGTCTCTGTTCTAGAATGTGCAGGACGGCTGAGTTCCGGAATGTCAGAATGGCTGAATTCTAGAATCCTGTCATGGCTGACATCTAGAATTGTTAAACGTCTACATTCAGGAAGTGAGGGTGCCTGCCTTCCAGAATCATTAGCCGTCTGCACTCTAGAACCGTAATGTGGCTGAGTTCTAGAATCCCTGGGATGCCGGAATTCTGAAGCCCTGAAATGTCTGCTAGCTGGAAGTCAAGATGTCTGACGCCCGGAATGCTACTATGTCTGCATTCCACCGACCTATGTGAGTCTCTCTTCTAGAATGTGCTGGACGGCTGAGTTCCGGAATGTCAGGATGGCAGAATTCTAGAATCCTGGCATGGCTGACCTCCAGAATCATTAAACGTCTACATTCCGGAAGTGAGGGTGCCTGCCTTCCAGAATCATAAGACGTCTGCATTCTAGAACCGGAATGTGGCTGAGTTCTGGAATCCCTGGGTTGCCGGAATTCTGAAACCCTGAAATGTCTGCTAGCCGGAAGTGAAGGTGTCTGACGTCCGGAATGCTGCCCTGTCTGCATTCCATCGTCGAAAACGAGTCTGTGTTCTAGAACGTGGAGGACGGCTGAGTTCCGGAATGTCAGGATGGCTGAATTGTAGAATCCTCTCATGGCTGACCTCTAGAATCGTTAAACGTCTACATTCCAGAAGTGAGGGTGCCTCCCTCCCAGAATCATAAGACATCTGCATTCAAGAACGGGAATGTGGCTGAGTTCTAGAATCCCTGGGATGCCGGAATTCTGAAAACCTGAAATGTCTGCTAGCCGGAAGTGAAGGTGTCTGACGTCCGGAATGCTGCCCTGTCTGCATTCCATCGTCCAAAACGAGTCTGTGTTCTAGAATATGCAGGACGGCTGAGTTCTGGAATGTCAGGATTGCTGAAATCTAGAATCCTGGCATGGCGGACCTCTAGAATCGTTAAACGTCTACATTAGGGAAGTGAGGGTGCCTGCCTTCCAGAATCATAAGACGTCTGCATTCTAGAACCGGAATGTGGCTGAGTTCAAGAATCCCTGGTATGCCGGAATTCTGAAACCCTGAAATGTCTGCTAGCTGGAAGGGAAGGTGTCTGGGGTCCCCAATGCTACTATGTCTACATTCCACCGTCCTAAACGAATCTGTGTTCCTGAACGTGCAGGATGGCTGAGTTCCGGAATGTCAGGACAGCTGAATTCTCGAATCCTGGCATGGCTGACCTGTAGAATCGTTAAACGTCTACATTCCGGAAGTGAGGGTACCTGCCTTCCAGACTCACAAGATGTCTATATTCTAGAACCGGAATGTGGCTGAGTTCTAGAATCCCTGGGATGCCACAATTCTGTAACCCTGAAATGTCTGCTAGCTGGAAGGGAAGGTGTCTGAGTTCCCCAATGCTACTATGTCTGCATTCCACCGTCCTTAACGAATCTGTGTTCCTGAACGTACAGGATGTCTGAGTTCCGGAATGTCAGGACGGCTGAATTCTCGAATCCTGGCATGGCTGACCTCTAGAATCGTTACACGTCTACATTCCTGAAGTGAGGGTGCCTGCCTTCCAGAATCATAAGATGTCTGCATTCTAGAACTGGAATGTGGCTGAGTTCTATAATCCCTAGGATGCCAGAATTATGAAACCCCGAAATGCCGGCTAGCCGGAAGTGAAGATGTCTGACGGCCAGAATGCTACTATGTATGCATTCCACTGTCCTAAACGAGTCTGTGTTCTTGAATGTACCGGACGGTTGTGTTCCAGAATGTCAGAATGGCTGAATTCTAGAATCCTGGCATGGCTGACCTCAAGAGTCATTAAACGTCATCATTCCGGAAGTGAGGGTGCCTGCCTTCCATAATCCTAAGACGTCTGCATTGTAGAACCAGAATGTGGCTGATTTCTAGAATCTCTGGGATGCCGGAATTCTGAAACCCTGAAATGTCTTCTAGTCGGAAGTGAAGGTGTCTGACGTCCGGAATGCTGTAATGTCTGCATTCCATCATCCTAAACGAGTCTGTGTCCTACAACGAGCAGGACAGCTGAGTTCCAGAATGTCTGGACGGCTGAATTGTAGAATCCTGGCATGGCGGACCTCTAGAATCGTTAAACGTCTACATTAGGGAAGTGAGGGTGCCTGCCTTCCAGAATCATAAGACGTCTGCATTCTAGAACCGGAATGTGGCTGAGTTCAAGAATCCCTGGTATGCCGGAATTCTGAAACCCTGAAATGTCTGCTAGCTGGAAGGGAAGGTGTCTGGGGTCCCCAATGCTACTATGTCTGCATTCCACCGTCCTAAACGAATCTGTGTTCCTGAACGTGCAGGATGGCTGAGTTCCGGAATGTCAGGGCGGCTGAATTCTCGAATCCTGGCATGGCTGACCTGTAGAATCGTTAAACGTCTACATTCCGGAAGTGAGGGTACCTGCCTTCCAGACTCACAAGACGTCTATATTCTAGAACCGGAATGTGGCTGAGTTCTAGAATCCCTGTGATGCCACAATTCTGTAACCCTGAAATGTCTGCTAGCTGGAAGGGAAGGTGTCTGAGTTCCCCAATGCTACTATGTCTGCATTCCACCGTCCTTAACGAATCTGTGTTCCTGAACGTACAGGATGTCTGAGTTGCGGAATGTCAGGACGGCTGAACTCTCGAATCCTGGCATGGCTGACCTCTAGAATCGTTACACGTCTACATTCCTGAAGTGAGGGTGCCTGCCTTCCAGAATCATAAGATGTCTGCATTCTAGAACTGGAATGTGGCTGAGTTCTATAATCCCTAGGATGCCAGAATTATGAAACCCCGAAATGCCGGCTAGCCGGAAGTGAAGATGTCTGACGGCCAGAATGCTACTATGTATGCATTCCACTGTCCTAAACGAGTCTGTGTTCTTGAATGTACAGGACGGTTGTGTTCCAGAATGTCAGAATGGCTGAATTCTAGAATCCTGGCATGGCTGACCTCAAGAGTCATTAAACGTCAACATTCCGGAAGTGAGGGTTCCTGCCTTCCATAATCCTAAGACGTCTGCATTGTAGAACCAGAATGTGGCTGATTTCTAGAATCTCTGGGATGCCGGAATTCTGAAACCCTGAAATGTCTTCTAGTCGGAAGTGAAGGTGTCTGACGTCCGGAATGCTGTAATGTCTGCATTCCATCATCCTAAACGAGTCTGTGTCCTACAACGAGCAGGACGGCTGAGTTCCAGAATGTCTGGACGGCTGAATTGTAGAATCCTGGCATGGCTGAACTCTAGAATTGTTAAACGTCTATATTCCGGAACTGAGGGTGCCTGCCTTCCAGAATCATAAGACGTCTGCATTCTAGAACCGGAATGTTGCTGAGTTCTAGAATCCCTGGGATGCCGGAATTCTGAAACCCAGAAATATCTGCTATTCGGAAGTGAAGGTGTCTGACGACTGGAATGCTGTTATGTCTGTATTCCATCGTCCAAAAAGAGTCAGTGTTCTAGAATGTGCAGGACGGCTGAGTTCCGGAATGTCAGGATTGCTGAAATCTAGAATCCTGGCATGGCTGACCTCTAGAATCGTTAAACGTCTGCATTCCAGAAGTGAGGGTGCCTGCCTTCCAGAATCATAAGACGTCTGTATTCTAGAACCGGAATGTGGCTGAGTTCTAGAATCCCTGGGATGCCAGAATTCTGTAACCCTGAAATGTCTGCTAGCTGGAAGGGAAGGTGTCTGAGGTCCGGAATGCTACTGTGTCTGCATTCCACCATGCTAAACGAGTCTGTGTTCTAGAACGTGCAGAACGGCTGTGTTTTGGAATGTCAGAATGGCTGAATTCTACAATCCTGGCATGGCTCACCTCTAGAATCGTTAAACGTCTACATTCCGGAAGGGAGGGTTACTGCCTTCCAGAATGATAAGACATCTGTATTCTACAAACAGAAAGTGGCTGAGTTGTAGACTTCCTTGGATTCTGGAATTCTCATACCCTGAAATGTCTTCTAGCCGGACGTGAAGGTGTCTGACATCCGAAATGCTACTATGTCTGCATTCCACCGTACTAAACGAGTCTGTGATCTAGAATGTGCTGGACGGCTGAGGTACAGAATGTCAGGGTGGCTGAATTCTAGAATCCTGGCATCGCTGACCAGCAGAATGGTTAAACGTCTACATTGCTGAAGTGAGGGTGCCGGCCATCCAGAATCATACGACCTCTGCATTCTGGAACCGGAATGTAACTGAGTTCTAATTTCCCTGGGATGCCGGAATTCTGAAACCCTGAAATGTCTGCTAGCCGGAAGTGAAGGTGTCTGACGTCCGGAATGCTGCCCTGTCTGCATTCGATCGTCCAAAACGAGTCTGTGTTCTAGAATGTGCAGGACGGCTGAGTTCCGGAAGGTCAGGATTGCTGAAATCTAGAATCCTGGCATGGCGGACCTCTAGAATCCTTAAACGTCTACATTAGGGAAGTGAGGGTGCCTGCCTTCCAGAATCATAAGACGTCTGCATTCTAGAACCGGAATGTGGCTGAGTTCTTAGAATCCCTGGGATACCAGAATTCTGAAACCCTGAAATGTCTGCTAGACGGAAGTGCAGTTGTCTGACGTCTGGAATGCTACTATGTCGGCCATAAAGCATCCTAAACGAGTCTGTGTTCTTCAATGTGCAGGACGGCTGAGTTCCGGAATGTCAGGATTGCTGAATTCTAGAATCCTGGCATGGCTGACCTGTAGAATCGTTAAACGTCTACATTCCGGAAGTGAGGGTGCCTGCCTTCCAGACTCGTAAGACGTCTGCACTCTAGAACCAGAATGTGGCTGAGTTCTAGAATCCCTGGAATGCCGGAATTCTGAAAACCTGAAATGTCTGCTAGCCGGAAGTGAAGGTGTCTGACGTCCGGAATGCTGCCCTGTCTGCATTCCATCGTCCAAAACGAGTCTGTGTTCTAGAATGTGCAGGACGGCTGAGTTCTGGAATGTCAGGATTGCTGAAATCTAGAATCCTGGCATGGCGGACCTCTAGAATCGTTAAACGTCTACATTAGGGAAGTGAGGGTGCCTGCCTTCCAGAATCATATGACGTCTGCATTCTAGAACCGGAATGTGGCTGAGTTCTAGAATCCCTGGGATGCCGGAATTCTGAAACCCTGAAATGTCTGCTAGCTGGAAGGGAAGGTGTCTGAGTTCCCCAATGCTACTATGTCTGCATTCCACCGTCCTTAACGAATCTGTGTTCCTGAACGTACAGGATGGCTGAGTTCCGGAATGTCAGGACAGCTGAATTCTCGAATCCTGGCATGGCTGACCTCTAGAATCGTTAAACGTCTACATTCCTGAGGTGAGGGTGCCTGCCTTCCAGAATCATAAGATGTCTGCATTCTAGAACTGGAATGTGGCTGAGTTCTATAATCCCTAGGATGCCAGAATTATAAACCCCGAAATGCCGGCTAGCCGGAATTGAAGATGTCTGACGGCCAGAATGCTACTATGTATGCATTCCACTGTCCTAAACGAGTCTGTGTTCTTGAATGTACAGGACGGTTGTGTTCCAGAATGTCAGAATGGCTGAATTCTAGAATCCTGGCATGGCTGACCTCAAGAGTCATTAAACGTCAACATTCCGGAAGTGAGGGTGCCTGCCTTCCATAATCCTAAGACGTCTGCATTGTAGAACCAGAATGTGGCTGATTTCTAGAATCTCTGGGATGCCAGAATTCTGAAACCCTGAAATGTCTTCTAGTCGGAAGTGAAGGTGTCTGACGTCCGGAATGCTGTAATGTCTGCATTCCATCATCCTAAACGAGTCTGTGTTCTACAACGAGCAGGACGGCTGAGTTCCAGAATGTCTGGACGGCTGAATTGTAGAATCCTGGCATGGCTGAACTCTAGAATTGTTAAACGTCTATATTCCGGAACTGAGGGTGCCTGCCTTCCAGAATCATAAGACGTCTGCATTCTAGAACCGGAATGTGGCTGAGTTCTAGAATCCCTGGGATGCCGGAATTCTGAAACCCAGAAATATCTGCTATTCGGAAGTGAAGGTGTCTGACGACTGGAATGCTGTTATGTCTGTATTCCATCGTCCAAAAAGAGTCAGTGTTCTAGAATGTGCAGGACGGCTGAGTTCCGGAATGTCAGGATTGCTGAAATCTAGAATCCTGGCATGGCTGACCTCTAGATTCGTTAAACATCTGCATTCCAGAAGTGAGGGTGCCTGCCTTCCAGAATCATAAGACGTCTGTATTCTAGAACCGGAATGTGGCTGAGTTCTAGAATCCCTGGGATGCCAGAATTCTGTAACCCTGAAATGTCTGCTAGCTGGAAGGGAAGGTGTCTGAGGTCCGGAATGCTACTGTGTCTGCATTCCACCATGCTAAACGAGTCTCTGTTCTAGAACGTGCAGAACGACTGTGTTTTGGAATGTCAGGATGGCTGAATTCTACAAGCCTGGCATGGCTCACCTCTAGAATCGTTAAACGTCTACATTCCGGAAGGGAGGGTTACTGCCTTCCAGAATGATAAGACATCTGTATTCTACAACCAGAAAGTGGCTGAGTATCTAGAATCCCTGGGTTGCCAGAATTCTCAAACCCTGAAATGTCTTCTAACCGGACGTGAAGGTGTCTGACATCGGGAATGCTACTATGTCTGCATTCCACCGTACTAAACGAGTCTGTGTTCTAGAATGTGCTGGACGGCTGAGTTCCGGAATGTCAGGGTTGCAGAATTCTAGAATCCCGGCATGGCTGACCTCTAGAATCGTTAAATGTCTACATTCCGGAAGAGAGGGTGCCTGCCTTCCAGAATCAAAAGACGTCTGCATTCTAGAACTGGAATGTGGCTGAGTTCTAGAATCCCAGGGATGCTGAAATTCTGAAGCCCTGAAATGTCTGCTAGCCGGAAGTCAAGGTGTCTGACGTCCGGAATGCTAATATGTCTGCATTCCACCGACCTATGTGAGTCTCTCTTCTAGAATGTGCTGGACGGCTGAGTTCCAGAATGTCAGGATGGCAGAATTCTAGAATCCTGGCATGGCTGACCTCCAGAATCGTTAAACGTCTACATTCCGGAAGTGAGGGTGCCTGCCTTCCAGAATCATAAGAAGTCAGCATTCTATAACCGGAATGTGGCTGAGTTCTAGAATCCCTTGGATGCCGGAATTGTGAAACCCTGAAATGTCTGCTAGCCGGAAGTGAAGGTGTCTGATGTCCGGAATGCTGCCCTGTCTGCATTCCATCTTCCAAAACGAGTGTGTGTTCTAGAACGTGGAGGACGGCTGAGTTCCGGAATGTCAGGATGACTGAATTCTGGAATCCTCTCATGGCTGACCCCTAGAATCGTTAAACGTCTACACTCAAGAAGTGAGGCTGCCTCCCTCCCAGAATCATAAGACGTTTGCATTCTAGAACCGGAATGAGGCTGAGTTCTAGAATCCCTGGGATGCCAGAATTCTGTAACCATGAAATGTCTGCTAGCTGGAAGGGAAGGGGTCTGAGGTCCGGAATGCTACTATGTCTGCATTCCACCATCCTAAACGAATCTGTGTTCCTGAACGTGAAGGACGGCTGAGTTCTGGAATGTCAGGACGGCTGAATTCTAAAATCCTGGCATCGCAGACTAGTTGAATTGTTAAACGTCAACATTGCTGAAGTGAGGGTGCCTGCCTTCCAGAATCATACGACCTCTGCATTCTGGAACCGGAATGCAACTGAGTTCTAGATTCCCTGGGATGCCGGAATTCTGAAACCCTGAAATGTCTGCTAGCCGGAAGTGAAGGTGTCTGACGTCTGGAGTGCTGTTACATCTGCATTCCATCGTCCACAACGAGTCTCTGTTCTAGAATGTGCAGGACGGCTGAGTTCCGGAATGTCAGAATGGCTGAAATCTAGAATCCTGTCAGGGCTGACATCTAGAATCGTTAAACGTCTACATTCAGGAAGTGAGGGTGCCTGCCTTCCAGAATCATAAGACATCTGCATTCTAGAACCGGAATGTGGCTGAGTTCTAGAATCCCTGGGATGCCAGAATTCTGAAGTCCTTAAATGTCTGCTATCTGGAAGTGAAGGTGTCTGAGGTCTGGAATGCTACTATGTCTGCATTCCACCGTCCTAAACGAATCTGTGTTCTTGAACGTGAAGGACGGCTGAGCTCCGGAAAGTCAGGATGGCTGAATTCTAGAATCCTGGCATGGCTGACCTCTAGGATCATTAAACGTCTACATTCCTGGAGTGAGTGTACCTGCCTTCCAGAATCATAAGACGTCTGCATTCTAGAACCGGAATGTGGCTGAGTTCTAGAATCCCTGGGATGCCAGAATTCTGTAACCATGAAATGTCTGCTAGCTGGAAGGGAAGGGGTCTGAGGTCCGGAATGCTACTATGTCTGCATTCCACCATCCTAAACGAATCTGTGTTCCTGAACGTGAAGGACGGCTGAGTTCTGGAATGTCAGGACGGCTGAATTCTAAAATCCTGGCATCGCAGACTAGTAGAATTGTTAAACGTCTACATTGCTGAAGTGAGGGTGCCTGCCTTCCAGAATCATACGACCTCTGCATTCTGGAACCGGAATGCAACTGAGTTCTAGATTCCCTGGGATGCCGGAATTCTGAAACCCTGAAATGTGTTCTAGCTGGAAGTGAAGGTGTCTGACGTCCGGAATGCTGCCCTGTCTGCATTCCATCGTCCAAAACGAGTCTGTGTTCTAGAATGTGCAGGACGGCTGAGTTCCGGAATGTCAGGAGTGCTGAAACCTAGAATCCTGGCATGGCGGACGTCTAGAATCGTTAAACATCTACATTAGGGAAGTGAGGGTGCCTGCCTTCCAGAATCATAAAACGTATGCATTCTAGAACCAGAATGTGGCTGAGTTCTAGAATCCCTGGGATACCGGAATTCTGAAACCCTGAAATGTCTGCTAGACGGAAGTGCAGTTGTCTGACGTCTGGAATGCTACTATGTCTGCCATAAAGCATCCTAAACGAGTCTGTGTTCTTCAATGTGCAGGACGGCTGAGTTCCGGAATGTCAGGATGGCTGAATTCTAGAATCCTGGCATGGCTGACCTCTAGAATCGTTAAACGTCTACATTCCGGAAGTGAGGGTGCCTGACTTCCAGAATCGTAAGACGTCTGCACTCTAGAACCGGAATGTGGCTGAGTTCCAGAATCCCTGGGATGCGGAGTTCGGAAACCCTGAAATGTCTGCTAGCCGGAAGTGAAGGTGTCTGACGTCCGGAGTGCTGTTACATATGCATTCCATCATCCACATCGAGTCTCTGTTCTAGAATGTGCAGGACGGCTGAGTTCCGGAATGTCAGAATGGCTGAATTCTAGAATCCTGTCATGGCTGACATCTAGAATCGTTAAACGTCTACATTCAGGAAGTGAGGGTGCCTGCCTTCCAGAATCATTAGCCGTCTGCATTCTAGAACCGGAATGTGGCTGAGTTCTAGAATCCCTGGGATGCCAGAATTCTGTAACCATGAAATGTCTGCTATCTGGAAGTGAAGGTGTCTGAGGTCCGGAATGCTACTATGTCTGCATTCCACCATTCTAAACAAATCTGTGTTCCTATACGTGAAGGACGACTGTGTTCTGGAATGTCAGGATGGCTGAATTCTAGAATCCTGGCATCGCTGACCAGCAGAAAGTTTAAACGTCTACATTGCTGAAGTGAGGGTGCCGGCCATCCAGAATCATACGACCTCTGCATTCTGGAACCGGAATGTAACTGAGTTCTAATTTCCCTGGGATGCCGGAATTCTGAGACCCTGAAATGTCTGCTAGCCGGAAGTGAAGGTGTCTGACGTCCGGAATGCTGCCCTGTCTGCATTCCATCGTCCAAAACGAGTCTGTGTTCTAGAATGTGCAGGACGGCTGAGTTCCGGAAGGTCAGGATTGCTGAAATCTAGAATCCTGGCATGGCGGAACTCTAGAATCCTTAAACGTCTACATTAGGGAAGTGAGGGTGCCTGCCTTCCAGAATCATAAGACGTCTGCATTCTAGAACCGGAATGTGGCTGAGTTCTTAGAATCCCTGGGATACCAGAATTCTGAAACCCTGAAATGTCTGCTAGACGGAAGTGCAGTTGTCTGACGTCTGGAATGCTACTATGTCGGCCATAAAGCATCCTGAACGAGTCTGTGTTCTTCAATGTGCAGGACGGCTGAGTTCCGGAATGTCAGGATTGCTGAATTCTAGAATCCTGGCATGGCTGACCTGTAGAATCGTTAAACGTCTACATTCCGGAAGTGAGGGTGCCTGCCTTCCAGACTCGTAAGACGTCTGCACTCTAGAACCAGAATGTGGCTGAGTTCTAGAATCCCTGGAATGCCGGAATTCTGAAAACCTGAAATGTCTGCTAGCCGGAAGTGAAGGTGTCTGACGTCCGGAATGCTGCCCTGTCTGCATTCCATCGTCCAAAACGAGTCTGTGTTCTAGAATGTGCAGGACGGCTGAGTTCTGGAATGTCAGGATTGCTGAAATCTAGAATCCTGGCATGGCGGACCTCTAGAATCGTTAAACGTCTACATAAGGGAAGTGAGGGTGCCTGCCTTCCAGAATCATATGACATCTGCATTCTAGAACCGGAATGTGTCTGAGTTCAAGAATCCCTGGGATGCCGGAATTTTGAAACCCTGAAATGTCTGCTAGCTGGAAGGGAAGGTGTCAGAGTTCCCCAATGCTACTATGTCTGCATTCCACCGTCCTTAACGAATCTGTGTTCCTGAACGTACAGGATGGCTGAGTTCCGGAATGTCAGGACGGCTGAATTCTCGAATCCCGGCATGGCTGACCTCTAGAATCGTTAAATGTCTACATTCCGGAAGAGAGGGTGACTGCCTTCCAGAATCAAAAGACGTCTGCATTCTAGAACTGGAATGTGGCTGAGTTCTAGAATCCCAGGGATGCTGAAATTCTGAAGCCCTGAAATGTCTGCTAGCCGGAAGTCAAGGTGTCTGACGTCCGGAATGCTACTATGTCTGCATTCCACCGACCTATGTGAGTCTCTCTTCTAGAATATGCTGGACGGCTGAGTTCCAGAATGTCAGGATGGCAGAATTCTAGAATCCTGGCATGGCTGACCTCCAGAATCGTTAAACGTCTACATTCCGGAAGTGAGGGTGCCTGCCTTCCAGAATCATAAGAAGTCTGCATTCTATAACCGGAATGTGGCTGAGTTCTAGTATCCCTTGGATGCCGGAATTGTGAAACCCTGAAATGTCTGCTAGCCGGAAGTGAAGGTGTCTGATGTCCGGAATGCTGCCCTGTCTGCATTCCATCTTCCAAAACGAGTGTGTGTTCTAGAACGTGGAGGACGGCTGAGTTCCGGAATGTCAGGATGACTGAATTCTGGAATCCTCTCATGGCTGACCTCTAGAATCGTTAAACGTCTACACTCAAGAAGTGAGGCTGCCTCCCTCCCAGAATCATAAGACGTCTGCATTCTAGAACTGGAATGAGGCTGAGTTCTAGAATCCCTGGGATGCCAGAATTCTGAAACCCTGAAGTGTCTGCTGGCCGGAATTGAAAGTGTCTGACATCCGGAAAGCTACTATGTCTGCATTTCGCTGTCCTAAAAGAGTCTGTGTTCTAGAATGTGCAGAACGGCTTAGTTCCGGAATGTCAGGTCGGCTGAATTCCAGAATCCTGGCATGGCTGACTTCTAGAATCGTCAAACGTCTACATTCCGGTAGTGAGGCTGCCTGCCTTCCAGAATCATAAGACGTCTGCTTTCTAGAAGCGGAATTTGGCTGAATTCTAGAATCCGTGGGATGCCGTAATTCTGAAACCCTGAAATGTCTGCTGGCCGGAAGTGAAGGTGTCTGACATCCGGAATGCTACTATGTCTGCATTCCGCTGTCCTAAACGAGTCTGTGTTCTAGAATGTGCAGGACGGCTGAGTTCTGGGATGTCAGGATGGCTGAATTGTAGAATCCTGGCATGGCTGACCTCTAGAATCGTTAAATGTCTACATTCCGGAAATGAGAGTTTCTGCCTTCCACAATCATAAGACGTATGCATTCCAGAACCGGAATGGGGCTGAGTTCCAGAATCCCTGGGATGCCGGAATTCTGAAACCCTGAAATGTCTGCTGGCCGGAAGTGAAGTTGTCTGACGTCCAGAATGCCACTATGTCTCCATTCCACCGCCCTAAACGAGTCTGTGTTCTAGAATGTGCAGGACGGCTGAAATCCGGAATGTCAGGAAGGCTGAATTCTACAATCCTTGTAGAGCTGACCACTAGAATTGTTAAACTTCTGCATTCCGGAAGTGAGGGTGCCTGCCTTCCAGAATCATAAGACGTCTGCATTCTAGAACCGGAATGTGGCTGAGTTCTAGAATCCCTGTGATGCCGGAATTCTGAAACCCTGAAATGCCTCCTAGCCGGAAGTCAAGGTGTCTGATGTCCGGGATGCTACTATGTCTGTATTCCAGTGTCCTAAACGAGTCTGTGTTCTAGAATCTGCAGGACGGCTGAGTTCCGGGATGTCAGGATGGCTGAATTCTAGAATCCTTGCATGGCTGACCTCTAGAATCGTTAAACGTCTACATTCCAGAAGTGAGGGTGCCTGCCTTCCAGGATCATAAGACGTCTGCATTCTACAACCAGAATGTGGCGGAGTTCTAGATTCCCTGGGATGCCGGAATCTGAAACCCTGAAGTGTCTGCTACCCGGAAGTGAACGCGTCTGACTTCCGCAATGCTACTATGTCTGCATTTCACCGTCCTAATCGAGGCTGTGTTCTAGAATGTGTAGGACGGCTGAGTTCCGGAAAGTCAGGATGGCTGAATTCTAGAATCCTGGCATGGCTGACCTCTAGAATTATTAAAAGTCTACATTCTGGAAGTGAGGGTGCCTCCCTTCCAGAATCATAAGACGTCTGCATTCTAGAACCGGAATGTGGCTGAGTTCTAGAATCCCGGGGATACCGGAATTCTGAAACCCTGAAATGTCTGCTAGACGGAAGTGCAGTTGTCTGACGTCTGGAATGCTACTATGTCTGCCATAAAGCATCCTAAACGAGTCTGTGTTCTTCAATGTGCAGGACGGCTGAGTTCCGGAATGTCAGGATGGCTGAATTCTAGAATCCTGGCATGGCTGACCTCTAGAATCGTTAAACGTCTACATTCCGGAAGTGAGGGTGCCTGCCTTCCAGAATCGTAAGACGTCTGCACTCTAGAACCGGAATGTGGCTGAGTTCCAGAATCCCTGGGATGCGGAGTTCGGAAACCCTGAAATGTCTGCTAGCCGGAAGTGAAGGTGTCTGACGTCCGGAGTTCTGTTACATATGCATTCCATCATCCACATCGAGTCTCTGTTCTAGAATGTGCAGGACGGCTGAGTTCCGGAATGTCAGAATGGCTGAATTCTAGAATCCTGTCATGGCTGACATCTAGAATCGTTAAACGTCTACATTCAGGAAGTGAGGGTGCCTGCCTTCCAGAATCATTAGCCGTCTGCATTCTAGAACCGGAATGTGGCTGAGTTCTAGAATCCCTGGGATGCCAGAATTCTGTAACCATGAAATGTCTGCTATCTGGAAGTGAAGGTGTCTGAGGTCCGGAATGCTACTATGTCTGCATTCCACCATCCTAAACAAATCTGTGTTCCTGAACGTGAAGGACGGCTGTGTTCTGGAATGTCAGGATGGCTGAATTCTAGAATCCTGGCATCGCTGACCAGCAGAATGGTTAAACGTCTACATTGCTGAAGTGAGGGTGCCGGCCATCCAGAATCATACGACCTCTGCATTCTGGAACCGGAATGTAACTGAGTTCTAATTTCCCTGGGATGCCGGAATTCTGAATCCCTGAAATGTCTGCTAGCCGGAAGTGAAGCTGTCTGACGTCCGGAATGCTGCCCTGTCTGCATTCCATCGTCCAAAATGAGTCTGTGTTCTAGAATGTGCAGGACAGCTGAGTTCCGGAAGGTCAGGATTGCTGAAATCTAGAATCCTGGCATGGCGGACCTGTAGAATCGTTAAACGTCTACATTCCGGAAGTGAGGGTGCCTGCCTTCCAGACTCGTAAGACGTCTGCACTCTAGAACCAGAATGTGGCTGAGTTCTAGAATCCCTGGAATGCCGGAATTCTGAAAACCTGAAATGTCTGCTAGCCGGAAGTGAAGGTGTCTGACGTCCGGAATGCTGCCCTGTCTGCATTCCATCGTCCAAAACGAGTCTGTGTTCTAGAATGTGCAGGACGGCTGAGTTCTGGAATGTCAGGATTGCTGAAATCTAGAATCCTGGCATGGCGGACCTCTAGAATCGTTAAACGTCTACATTAGGGAAGTGAGGGTGCCTGCCTTCCAGAATCATATGACGTCTGCATTCTAGAACCGGAAGGTGGCTGAGTTCAAGAATCCCTGGGATGCCGGAATTCTGAAACCCTGAAATGTCTGCTAGCTGGAAGGGAAGGTGTCTGAGTTCCCCAATGCTACTATGTCTGCATTCCACCGTCCTCGACGAATCTGTGTTCCTGAACGTTCAGGATGGCTGAGTTCCGGAATGTCAGGACAGCTGAATTCTCGAATCCTGGCATGGCTGACCTCTAGAATCGTTAAACGTCTACATTCCTGAGGTGAGGGTGCCTGCCTTCCAGAATCATAAGATGTCTGCATTCTAGAACTGGAATGTGGCTGAGTTCTATAATCCCTAGGATGCCAGAATTATGAAACCCCGAAATGCCGGCTAGCCGGAAGTGAAGATGTCTGACGGCCAGAATGCTACTATGTATGCATTCCACTGTCCTAAACGAGTCTGTGTTCTTGAATGTACAGGACGGTTGTGTTCCAGAATGTCAGAATGGCTGAATTCTAGAATCCTGGCATGGCTGACCTCAAGAGTCATTAAACGTCAACATTCCGGAAGTGAGGGTGCCTGCCTTCCATAATCCTAAGACGTCTGCATTGTAGAACCAGAATGTGGCTGATTTCTAGAATCTCTGGGATGCCGGAATTCTGAAACCCTGAAATGTCTTCTAGTCGGAAGTGAAGGTGTCTGACGTCCGGAATGCTGTAATGTCTGCATTCCATCATCCTAAACGAGTCTGTGTTCTACAACGAGCAGGACGGCTGAGTTCCAGAATGTCTGGACGGCTGAATTGTAGAATACTGGCATGGCTGAACTCTAGAATTGTTAAACGTCTATATTCCGGAACTGAGGGTGCCTGCCTTCCAGAATCATAAGACGTCTGCATTCTAGAACCGGAATGTTGCTGAGTTCTAGAATTCCTGGGATGCCGGAATTCTGAAACCCAGAAATATCTGCTATTCGGAAGTGAAGGTGTCTGACGACTGGAATGCTGTTATGTCTGTATTCCATCGTCCAAAAAGAGTCAGTGTTCTAGAATGTGCAGGACGGCTGAGTTCCGGAATGTCAGGATTGCTGAAATCTAGAATCCTGGCATGGCTGACCTCTAGAATCGTTAAACGTCTGCATTCCAGAAGTGAGGGTGCCTGCCTTCCAGAATCATAAGACGTCTGTATTCTAGAACCGGAATGTGGCTGAGTTCTAGAATCCCTGGGATGCCAGAATTCTGTAACCCTGAAATGTCTGCTAGCTGGAAGGGAAGGTGTCTGAGGTCCGGAATGCTACTGTGTCTGCATTCCACCATGCTAAACGAGTCTGTGTTCTAGAACGTGCAGAACGGCTGTGTTTTGGAATGTCAGGATGGCTGAATTCTACAATCCTGGCATGGCTCACCTCTAGAATCGTTAAACGTCTACATTCCGGAAGGGAGGGTTACTGCCTTTCAGAATGATAAGACATCTGTATTCTACAACGGGAAAGTGGCTGAGTTGTAGAATTCCTGGGATTCCGGAATTCTCATACCCGGAAATGTCTTCTAGCCGGACATGAAGGTGTCTGACATCCGGAATGCTACTATGTCTGCATTCCACCGTACTAAACGAGTCTGTGTTCTAGAATGTACTGGAAGGCTGAGTTCCAGAATGTCAGAGTGGCTGAATACTAGAATCCTGGCATGGCTGACCTCTAGAAACGTTAAATGTCTATATTGCGGAGGTGAGGGTGCCTGCCTTCCAGAATCATAAGACGTCTGCATTCTAGAACCGGAATGTGGCTGAGTTCTAGAATCCCTGGGATGCCGGAATTCTGAAGCCCTGAAATGTCTGCTAGCTGGAAGTCAAGATGTCTGACGTCCGGAATGCTACTATGTCTGCATTCCACCGACCTATGTGAGTCTCTCTTCTAGAATGTGCTGGACGGCTGAGTTCCGGAATGTCAGTATGGCAGAATTCTAGAATCCTGGCATGGCTGACCTCCAGAATCATTAAACGTCTACATTCCGGAAGTGAGGGTGCCTGCCTTCCAGAATCATAAGACGTCTGCATTCTAGAACCGGAATGTGGCTGAGTTCTGGAATCCCTGGGATGCCGGAATTCTGAAACCCTGAAATGTCTGCTAGCCGGAAGTGAAGGTGTCTGACGTCCGGAATGCTGCCCTGTCTGCATTCCATCGTCGAAAACGAGTCTGTGTTCTAGAACGTGGAGGACGGCTGAGTTCCGGAATGTCAGGATGGCTGAATTCTAGAATCCTCTCATGGCTGACCTCTAGAATCGTTAAACGTCTACATTCCAGAAGTGAGGGTGCCTTCCTCCCAGAATCATAAGACATCTGCATTCAAGAACCGGAATGTGGCTGAGTTCTAGAATCCCTGGGATGCCGGAATTCTGAAAACCTGAAATGTCTGCTAGCCGGAAGTGAAGGTGTCTGACGTCCGGAATGCTGCCCTGTCTGCATTCCATCGTCCAAAACGAGTCTGTGTTCTAGAATGTGCAGGACGGCTGAGTTCTGGAATGTCAGGATTGCTGAAATCTAGAATCCTGGCATGGCGGACCTCTAGAATCGTTAAACGTCTACATTAGGGAAGTGAAGGTGCCTGCCTTCCAGAATCATATGACGTCTGCATTCTAGAACCGGAATGTGGCTGAGTTCAAGAATCCCTGGGATGCCGGAATTCTGAAACCCTGAAATGTCTGCTAGCTGGAAGGGAAGGTGTCTGAGTTCCCCAATGCTACTATGTCTGCATTCCACCGTCCTAAACGAGTATGTGTTCCTGAACGTGCAGGATGGCTGAGTTCCGGAATGTCAGGACGGCTGAATTCTCGAATCCTGGCATGGCTGACCTGTAGAATCGTTAAACGTCTACATTCCGGAAGTGAGGGTACCTGCCTTCCAGACTCACAAGACGTCTATATTCTAGAACCGGAATGTGGCTGAGTTCTAGAATCCCTGGGATGCCACAATTCTGTAACCCTGACATGTCTGCTAGCTGGAAGGGAAGGTGTCTGAGTTCCCCAATGCTACTATGTCTGCATTCCACCGTCCTAAACGAATCTGTGTTCCTGAACGTACAGGATGGCTGAGTTCCGGAATGTCAGGACAGCTGAATTCTCGAATCCTGGCATGGCTGACCTCTAGAATCGTTAAACGTCTACATTCCTGAAGTGAGGGTGCCTGCCTTCCAGAATCATAAGATGTCTGCATTCTAGAACTGGAATGTGGCTGAGTTCTATAATCCCTAGGATGCCAGAATTATGAAACCCCGAAATGCCGGCTAGCCGGAAGTGAAGATGTCTGACGGCCAGAATGCTACTATGTATGCATTCCACTGTCCTAAACGAGTCTGTGTTCTTGAATGTACAGGACGGTTGTGTTCCAGAATGTCAGAATGGCTGAATTCTAGAATCCTGGCATGGCTGACCTCAAGAGTCATTAAACGTCAACATTCCGGAAGTGAGGGTGCCTGCCTTCCATAATCCTAAGACGTCTGCATTGTAGAACCAGAATGTGGCTGATTTCTAGAATCTCTGGGATGCCGGAATTCTGAAACCCTGAAATGTCTTCTAGTCGGAAGTGAAGGTGTCTGACGTCCGGAATGCTGTAATGTCTGCATTCCATCATCCTAAACGAGTCTGTGTCCTACAACGAGCAGGACGGCTGAGTTCCAGAATGTCTGGACGGCTGAATTGTAGAATCCTGGCATGGCTGAACTCTAGAATTGTTAAACGTCTATATTCCGGAACTGAGGGTGCCTGCCTTCCAGAATCATAAGACGTCTGCATTCTAGAACCGGAATGTGGCTGAGTTCTAGAATCCCTGGGATGCCGGAATTCTGAAACCCAGAAATATCTGCTATTCGGAAGTGAAGGTGTCTGACGACTGGAATGCTGTTATGTCTGTATTCCATCGTCCAAAAAGAGTCAGTGTTCTAGAATGTGCAGGACGGCTGAGTTCCGGAATGTCAGGATTGCTGAAATCTAGAATCCTGGCATGGCTGACCTCTAGAATCGTTAAACGTCTGCATTCCAGAAGTGAGGGTGCCTGCCTTCCAGAATCATAAGACGTCTGTATTCTAGAACCGGAATGTGGCTGAGTTCTAGAATCCCTGGGATGCCAGAATTCTGTAACCCTGAAATGTCTGCTAGCTGGAAGGGAAGGTGTCTGAGGTCCGGAATGCTACTGTGTCTGCATTCCACCATGCTAAACGAGTCTGTGTTCTAGAACGTGCAGAACGGCTGTGTTTTGGAATGTCAGAATGGCTGAATTCTACAATCCTGGCATGGCTCACCTCTAGAATCTTTAAACGTCTACATTCCGGAAGGGAGGGTTACTGCCTTCCAGAATGATAAGACATCTGTATTCTACAACCAGAAAGTGGCTGAGTTGTAGACTTCCTGGTATTCTGGAATTCTCATACCCTGAAATGTCTTCTACCCGGACGTGAAGGTGTCTGACATCCGAAATGCTACTATGTCTGCATTCCACCGTACTAAACGAGTCTGTGATCTAGAATGTGCTGGACGGCTGAGGTACAGAATGTCAGGGTGGCTGAATTCTAGAATCCTGGCATGGCTGACCACTAGAAACGTTAAATGTCTATATTGCGGACGTGAGGGTGCCTGCCTTCCAGAATCATAAGTCGTCTGCATTCTAGAACCGGAATGTGGCTGAGTTCTAGAATCCTTGGGATGCAGGAATTCTGAAGCCCTGAAATGTCTGCTAGCTCGAAGTCAAGATGTCTGACGTCCGGAATGCTACTATGTCTGCATTCCACCGACCTATGTGAGTCTCTCTTCTAGAATGTGCTGGACGGCTGAGTTCCGGAATGTCAGTATAGCAGAATTCTAGAATCCTGGCATGGCTGACCTCCAGAATCATTAAACGTCTACATTCCGGAAGTGAGGGTGCCTGCCTTCCAGAATCATAAGACGTCTGCATTCTATAACCGGAATGTGGCTGAGTTCTAGAATCCCTGGGATGCCGGAATTGTGAAACCCTGAAATGTCTGCTAGCCGGAAGTGAAGGTGTCTGATGTCCGGAATGCTGCCCTGTCTGCATTCCATCTTCCAAAACGAGTGTGTGTTCTAGAACGTGGAGGACGGCTGAGTTCCGGAATGTCAGGATGACTGAATTCTGGAATCCTCTCATGGCTGACCTTTAGAATCGTTAAACGTCTACACTCAAGAAGTGAGGCTGCCTCCCTCCCAGAATCATAAGACGTCTGCATTCTAGAACCGGAATGAGGCTGAGTTCTAGAATCCCTGGGATGCCAGAATTCTGAAACCCTGAAGTGTCTGCTGGCCAGAATTGAAAGTGTCTGACATCCGGAAAGCTACTATGTCTGCATTTCGCTGTCCTAAAAGAGTCTGTGTTCTAGAATGTGCAGAACGGCTTAGTTCCGGAATGTCAGGTCGGCTGAATTCTAGAATCCTGGCATGGCTGACTTCTAGAATCGTCAAACGTCTACATTCCGGTAGTGAGGCTGCCTGCCTTCCAGAATCATAAGACGTCTGCTTTCTAGAAGCGGAATTTGGCTGAATTCTAGAATCCGTGGGATGCCGTAATTCTGAAACCCTGAAATGTCTGCTGGCCGGAAGTGAAGGTGTCTGACATCCGGAATGCTACTATGTCTGCATTCCGCTGTCCTAAACGAGTTTGTGTTCTAGAATGTGCAGGACGGCTGAGTTCTGGGATGTCAGGATGGCTGAATTGTAGAATCCTGGCATGGCTGACCTCTAGAATCGTTAAATGTCTACATTCCGGAAATGAGAGTTTCTGCCTTCCACAATCATAAGACGTATGCATTCCAGAACCGGAATGGGGCTGAGTTCCAGAATCCCTGGGATGCCGGAATTCTGAAACCCTGAAATGTCTGCTGGCCGGAAGTGAAGTTGTCTGACGTCCAGAATGCCACTATGTCTCCATTCCACCGCCCTAAACGAGTCTGTGTTCTAGAATGTGCAGGACGGCTGAAATCCGGAATGTCAGGAAGACTGAATTCTACAATCCTTGTAGAGATGACCACTAGAATTGTTAAACTTCTGCATTCCGGAAGTGAGGGTGCCTGCCTTCCAGAATCATAAGACGTCTGCATTCTAGAACCGGAATGTGGCTGAGTTCTAGAATCCCTGTGATGCCGGAATTCTGAAACCCTGAAATGCCTCCTAGCCGGAAGTCAAGGTGTCTGATGTCCGGGATGCTACTATGTCTGTATTCCAGTGTCCTAAACGAGTCTGTGTTCTAGAATCTGCAGGACGGCTGAGTTCCGGGATGTCAGGATGGCTGAATTCTAGAATCCGTGCATGGCTGACCTCTAGAATCGTTAAACGTCTACATTCCAGAAGTGAGGGTGCCTGCCTTCCAGGATCATAAGACGTCTGCATTCTACAACCAGAATGTGGCGGAGTTCTAGATTCCCTGGGATGCCGGAATCTGAAACCCTGAAGTGTCTGCTACCCGGAAGTGAACGTGTCTGACTTCCGCAATGCTACTATGTCTGCATTTCACCGTCCTAATCGAGGCTGTGTTCTAGAATGTGTAGGACGGCTGAGTTCCGGAAAGTCAGGATGGCTGAATTCTAGAATCCTGGCATGGCTGACCTCTAGAATTATTAAAAGTCTACATTCTGGAAGTGAGGGTGCCTCCCTTCCAGAATCATAAGACGTCTGCATTCTAGAACCGGAATGTGGCTGAGTTCTAGAATCCCGGGGATACCGGAATTCTGAAACCCTGAAATGTCTGCTAGCCGGAAGTGAAGGTGTCTGACGTCCGGAGTGCTGTTACATATGCATTCCATCATCCACATCGAGTCTGTGTTCTTCAATGTGCAGGACGGCTGAGTTCCGGAATGTCAGGATGGCTGAATTCTAGAATCCTGTCATGTCTGACATCTAGAATCGTTAAACGTCTACATTCAGGAAGTGAGGGTGCCTGCCTTCCAGAATCATTAGCCGTCTGCATTCTAGAACCGGAATGTGGCTGAGTTCTAGAATCCCTGGGATGCCAGAATTCTGTAACCATGAAATGTCTGCTATCTGGAAGTGAAGGTGTCTGAGGTCCGGAATGCTACTATGTCTGCATTCCACCATCCTAAACAAATCTGTGTTCCTGAACGTGAAGGACGGCTGTGTTCTGGAATGTCAGGATGGCTGAATTCTAGAATCCTGGCATCGCTGAGCAGCAGAATGGTTAAACGTCTACATTGCTGAAGTGAGGGTGCCGGCCATCCAGAATCATACGACCTCTGCATTCTGGAACCGGAATGTAACTGAGTTCTAATTTCCCTGGGATGCCGGATTTCTGAAACCCTGAAATGTCTGCTAGCCGGAAGTGAAGGTGTCTGACGTCCGGAATGCTGCCCTGTCTGCATTCCATCGTCCAAAACGAGTCTGTGTTCTAGAATGTGCAGGACGGCTGAGTTCCGGAAGGTCAGGATTGCTGAAATCTAGAATCCTGGCATGGCGGACCTCTAGAATCCTTAAACGTCTACATTAGGGAAGTGAGGGTGCCTGCCTTCCAGAATCACAAGACGTCTACATTCTAGAACCGGAATGTGGCTGAGTTCTTAGAATCCCTGGGATACCAGAATTCTGAAACCCTGAAATGTCTGCTAGACGGAAGTGCAGTTGTCTGACGTCTGGAATGCTACTATGTCGGCCATAAAGCATCCTAAACGAGTCTGTGTTCTTCAATGTGCAGGACGGCTGAGTTCCGGAATGTCAGGATTGCTGAATTCTAGAATCCTGGCATGGCTGACCTGTAGAATCGTTAAACGTCTACATTCCGGAAGTGAGGGTGCCTGCCTTCCAGAATCATATGACGTCTGCATTCTAGAACCGGAATGTGGCTGAGTTCAAGAATCCCTGGGATGCCAGAATTCTGAAACCCTGAAATGTCTGCTAGCTGGAAGGGAAGGTGTCTGAGTTCCCCAATGCTACTATGTCTGCATTCCACCGTCCTTAACGAATCTGTTTTCCTGAACGTACAGGATGGCTGAGTTCCGGAATGTCAGGACAGCTGAATTCTCGAATCCTGGCATGTCTGACCTCTAGAATCGTTAAACGTCTACATTCCTGAGGTGAGGGTGCCTGCCTTCCAGAATCATAAGATGTCTGCATTCTAGAACTGGAATGTGGCTGAGTTCTATAATCCCTAGGATGCCAGAATTATGAAACCCCGAAATGCCGGCTAGCCGGAAGTGAAGATGTCTGACGGCCAGAATGCTACTATGTATGCATTCCACTGTCCTAAACGAGTCTGTGTTCTTGAATGTACAGGACGGTTGTGTTCCAGAATGTCAGAATGGCTGAGTTCTAGAATCCTGGCATGGCTGACCTCAAGAGTCATTAAACGTCAACATTCCGGAAGTGAGGGTGCCTGCCTTCCATAATCCTAAGACGTCTGCATTGTAGAACCAGAATGTGGCTGATTTCTAGAATCTCTGGGATGCCGGAATTCTGAAACCCTGAAATGTCTTCTAGTCGGAAGTGAAGGTGTCTGACGTCCGGAATGCTGTAATGTCTGCATTCCATCATCCTAAACGAGTCTGTGTCCTGCAACGAGCAGGATGGCTGAGTTCCAGAATGTCTGGACGGCTGAATTGTAGAATCCTGGCATGGCTGAACTCTAGAATTGTTAAACGTCTATATTCCGGAACTGAGGGTGCCTGCCTTCCAGAATCATAAGACGTCTGCATTCTAGAACCGGAATGTTGCTGAGTTCTAGAATCCCTGGGATGCCGGAATTCTGAAACCCAGAAATATCTGCTATTCGGAAGTGAAGGTGTCTGACGACTGGAATGCTGTTATGTCTGTATTCCATCGTCCAAAAAGAGTCAGTGTTCTAGAATGTGCAGGACGGCTGAGTTCCGGAATGTCAGGATTGCTGAAATCTAGAATCCTGGCATGGCTGACCTCTAGAATCGTTAAACGTCTGCATTCCAGAAGTGAGGGTGCCTGCCTTCCAGAATCATAAGACGTCTGTATTCTAGAACCGGAATGTGGCTGAGTTCTAGAATCCCTGGGATGCCAGAATTCTGTAACCCTGAAATGTCTGCTAGCTGGAAGGGAAGGTGTCTGAGGTCCGGAATGCTACTGTGTCTGCATTCCACCATGCTAAACGAGTCTGTGTTCTAGAACGTGCAGAACGGCTGTGTTTTGGAATGTCAGGATGGCTGAATTCTACAATCTTGGCATGGCTCACCTCTAGAATCGTTAAATGTCTACATTCCGGAAGGGAGGGTTACTGCCTTTCAGAATGATAAGACATCTGTATTCTACAATGGGAAAGTGGCTGAGTTGTAGAATTCCTGGGATTCCGGAATTCTCATACCCGGAAATGTCTTCTAGCCGGACATGAAGGTGTCTGACATCCGGAATGCTACTATGTCTGCATTCCACCGTACTAAACGAGTCTGTGTTCTAGAATGTGCTGGAAGGCTGAGTTCCAGAATGTCAGAGTGGCTGAATTCTAGAATCCTGGCATGGCTGACCTCTAGAAACGTTAAATGTCTATATTGCGGAGGTGAGGGTGCCTGCCTTCCAGAATCATAAGACGTCTGCATTCTAGAACCGGAATGTGGCTGAGTTCTAGAATCCCTGGGATGCCGGAATTCTGAAGCCCTGAAATGTCTGCTAGCTGGAAGTCAAGATGTCTGACGTCCGGAATGCTACTATGTCTGCATTCCACCGACCTATGTGAGTCTCCTAGAATGTGCTGGACGGCTGAGTTCCGGAATGTCAGTATGGCAGAATTCTAGAATCCTGGCATGGCTGACCTCCAGAATCATTAAACGTCTACATTCCGGAAGTGAGGGTGCCTGCCTTCCAGAATCATAAGACGTCTGCATTCTAGAACCGGAATGTGGCTGAGTTCTGGAATCCCTGGGATGCCGGAATTCTGAAACCCTGAAATGTCTGCTAGCCGGAAGTGAAGGTGTCTGACGTCCGGAATGCTGCCCTGTCTGCATTCCATCGTCGAAAACGAGTCTGTGTTCTAGAACGTGGAGGACGGCTGAGTTCCGGAATGTCAGGATGGCTGAATTCTAGAATCCTCTCATGGCTGACCTCTAGAATCGTTAAACGTCTACATTCCAGAAGTGAGGGTGCCTCCCTCCCAGAATCATAAGACATCTGCATTCAAGAACCGGAATGTGGCTGAGTTCTAGAATCCCTGGGATGCCGGAATTCTGAAAACCTGAAATGTCTGCTAGCCAGAAGTGAAGGTGTCTGACGTCCGGAATGCTGCCCTGTCTGCATTCCATCATCCACAACGAGACTGTGTTCTAGAATGTGCAGGACGGCTGAGTTCTGGAGTGTCAGGATTGCTGAAATCTAGAATCCTGGCATGGCGGACCTCTAGAATCGTTAAACGTCTACATTAGGGAAGTGAGGGTGCCTGCCTTCCAGAATCATAAGACGTCTGCATTCTAGAACCGGAATGTGGCTGAGTTCAAGAATCCCTGGGATGCCGGAATTCTGAAACCCTGAAATGTCTGCTAGCTGGAAGGGAAGGTGTCTGAGTTCCCCAATGCTACTATGTCTGCATTCCACCGTCCTAAACGAATCTGTGTTCCTGAACGTGCAGGATGGCTGAGTTCCGGAATGTCAGGACGGCTGAATTCTCGAATCCTGGCATGGCTGACCTGTAGAATCGTTTAACGTCTACATTCCGGAAGTGAGGGTACCTGCCTTCCAGACTCACAAGACGTCTATATTCTAGAACCGGAATGTGGCTGAGTTCTAGAATCCCTGGGATGCCACAATTCTGTAACCCTGAAATGTCTGCTAGCTGGAAGGGAAGGTGTCTGAGTTCCCCAATGCTACTATGTCTGCATTCCACCGTCCTCAACGAATCTGTGTTCCTGAACGTACAGGATGGCTGAGTTCCGGAATGTCAGGACGGCTGAATTCTCGAATCCTGGCATGGCTGACCTCTAGAATCGTTACACGTCTACATTCCTGAAGTGAGGGTGCCTGCCTTCCAGGATCATAAGACGTCTGCATTCTACAACCAGAATGTGGCGGAGTTCTAGATTCCCTGGGATGCCGGAATCTGAAACCCTGAAATGTCTGCTACCCGGAAGTGAACGTGTCTGACTTCCGCAATGCTACTATGTCTGCATTTCACCGTCCTAATCGAGGCTGTGTTCTAGAATGTGTAGGACGGCTGAGTTCCGGAAAGTCAGGATGGCTGAATTCTAGAATCCTGGCATGGCTGACCTCTAGAATTATTAAAAGTCTACATTCTGGAAGTGAGGGTGCCTCCCTTCCAGAATCATAAGACGTCTGCATTCTAGAACCGGAATGTGGCTGAGTTCTAGAATCCCGGGGATACCGGAATTCTGAAACCCTGAAATGTCTGCTAGCCGGAAGTGAAGGTGTCTGACGTCCGGAGTGCTGTTACATATGCATTCCATCATCCACATCGAGTCTCTGTTCTAGAATGTGCAGGACGGCTGAGTTCCGGAATGTCAGAATGGCTGAATTCTAGAATCCTGTCATGTCTGACATCTAGAATCGTTAAACGTCTACATTCAGGAAGTGAGGGTGCCTGCCTTCCAGAATCATTAGCCGTCTGCATTCTAGAACCGGAATGTGGCTGAGTTCTAGAATCCCTGGGATGCCAGAATTCTGTAACCATGAAATGTCTGCTATCTGGAAGTGAAGGTGTCTGAGGTCCGGAATGCTACTATGTCTGCATTCCACCATCCTAAACAAATCTGTGTTCCTGAACGTGAAGGACGGCTGTGTTCTGGAATGTCAGGGTGGCTGAATTCTAGAATCCTGGCATCGCTGAGCAGCAGAATGGTTAAACGTCTACATTGCTGAAGTGAGGGTGCCGGCCATCCAGAATCATACGACCTCTGCATTCTGGAACCGGAATGTAACTGAGTTCTAATTTCCCTGGGATGCCGGATTTCTGAAACCCTGAAATGTCTGCTAGCCGGAAGTGAAGGTGTCTGACGTCCGGAATGCTGCCCTGTCTGCATTCCATCGTCCAAAACGAGTCTGTGTTCTAGAATGTGCAGGACGGCTGAGTTCCGGAAGGTCAGGTTTGCTGAAATCTAGAATCCTGGCATGGCGGACCTCTAGAATCCTTAAACGTCTACATTAGGGAAGTGAGGGTGCCTGCCTTCCAGAATCACAAGACGTCTACATTCTAGAACCGGAATGTGGCTGAGTTCTTAGAATCCCTGGGATACCAGAATTCTGAAACCCTGAAATGTCTGCTAGACGGAAGTGCAGTTGTCTGACGTCTGGAATGCTACTATGTCGGCCATAAAGCATCCTAAACGAGTCTGTGTTCTTCAATGTGCAGGACGGCTGAGTTCCGGAATGTCAGGATTGCTGAATTCTAGAATCCTGGCATGGCTGACCTGTAGAATCGTTAAACGTCTACATTCCGGAAGTGAGGGTGCCTGCCTTCCAGAATCATATGACGTCTGCATTCTAGAACCGGAATGTGGCTGAGTTCAAGAATCCCTGGGATGCCAGAATTCTGAAACCCTGAAATGTCTGCTAGCTGGAAGGGAAGGTGTCTGAGTTCCCCAATGCTACTATGTCTGCATTCCACCGTCCTTAACGAATCTGTGTTCCTGAACGTACAGGATGGCTGAGTTCCGGAATGTCAGGACAGCTGAATTCTCGAATCCTGGCATGTCTGACCTCTAGAATCGTTAAACGTCTACATTCCTGAGGAGAGGGTGCCTGCCTTCCAGAATCATAAGATGTCTGCATTCTAGAACTGGAATGTGGCTGAGTTCTATAATCCCTAGGATGCCAGAATTATGAAACCCCGAAATGCCGGCTAGCCGGAAGTGAAGATGTCTGACGGCCAGAATGCTACTATGTATGCATTCCACTGTCCTAAACGAGTCTGTGTTCTTGAATGTACAGGACGGTTGTGTTCCAGAATGTCAGAATGGCTGAGTTCTAGAATCCTGGCATGGCTGACCTCAAGAGTCATTAAACGTCAACATTCCGGAAGTGAGGGTGCCTGCCTTCCATAATCCTAAGACGTCTGCATTGTAGAACCAGAATGTGGCTGATTTCTAGAATCTCTGGGATGCCGGAATTCTGAAACCCTGAAATGTCTTCTAGTCGGAAGTGAAGGTGTCTGACGTCCGGAATGCTGTAATGTCTGCATTCCATCATCCTAAACGAGTCTGTGTCCTGCAACGAGCAGGATGGCTGAGTTCCAGAATGTCTGGACGGCTGAATTGTAGAATCCTGGCATGGCTGAACTCTAGAATTGTTAAACGTCTATATTCCGGAACTGAGGGTGCCTGCCTTCCAGAATCATAAGACGTCTGCATTCTAGAACCGGAATGTGGCTGAGTTCTAGAATCCCTGGGATGCCGGAATTCTGAAACCCAGAAATATCTGCTATTCGGAAGTGAAGGTGTCTGACGACTGGAATGCTGTTATGTCTGTATTCCATCGTCCAAAAAGAGTCAGTGTTCTAGAATGTGCAGGACGGCTGAGTTCCGGAATGTCAGGATTGCTGAAATCTAGAATCCTGGCATGGCTGACCTCTAGAATCGTTAAACGTCTGCATTCCAGAAGTGAGGGTGCCTGCCTTCCAGAATCATAAGACGTCTGTATTCTAGAACCGGAATGTGGCTGAGTTCTAGAATCCCTGGGATGCCAGAATTCTGTAACCCTGAAATGTCTGCTAGCTGGAAGGGAAGGTGTCTGAGGTCCGGAATGCTACTGTGTCTGCATTCCACCATGCTAAACGAGTCTGTGTTCTAGAACGTGCAGAACGGCTGTGTTTTGGAATGTCAGGATGGCTGAATTCTACAATCTTGGCATGGCTCACCTCTAGAATCGTTAAATGTCTACATTCCGGAAGGGAGGGTTACTGCCTTTCAGAATGATAAGACATCTGTATTCTACAATGGGAAAGTGGCTGAGTTGTAGAATTCCTGGGATTCCGGAATTCTCATACCCGGAAATGTCTTCTAGCCGGACATGAAGGTGTCTGACATCCGGAATGCTACTATGTCTGCATTCCACCGTACTAAACGAGTCTGTGTTCTAGAATGTGCTGGACGGCTGAGTTCCAGAATGTCAGAGTGGCTGAATTCTAGAATCCTGGCATGGCTGACCTCTAGAAACGTTAAATGTCTATATTGCGGAGGTGAGGGTGCCTGCCTTCCAGAATCATAAGACGTCTGCATTCTAGAACCGGAATGTGGCTGAGTTCTAGAATCCCTGGGATGCCGGAATTCTGAAGCCCTGAAATGTCTGCTAGCTGGAAGTCAAGATGTCTGACGTCCGGAATGCTACTATGTCTGCATTCCACCGACCTATGTGAGTCTCCTAGAATGTGCTGGACGGCTGAGTTCCGGAATGTCAGTATGGCAGAATTCTAGAATCCTGGCATGGCTGACCTCCAGAATCATTAAACGTCTACATTCCGGAAGTGAGGGTGCCTGCCTTCCAGAATCATAAGACGTCTGCATTCTAGAACCGGAATGTGGCTGAGTTCTGGAATCCCTGGGATGCCGGAATTCTGAAACCCTGAAATGTCTGCTAGCCGGAAGTGAAGGTGTCTGACGTCCGGAATGCTGCCCTGTCTGCATTCCATCGTCGAAAACGAGTCTGTGTTCTAGAACGTGGAGGACGGCTGAGTTCCGGAATGTCAGGATGGCTGAATTCTAGAATCCTCTCATGGCTGACCTCTAGAATCGTTAAACGTCTACATTCCAGAAGTGAGGGTGCCTCCCTCCCAGAATCATAAGACATCTGCATTCAAGAACCGGAATGTGGCTGAGTTCTAGAATCCCTGGGATGCCGGAATTCTGAAAACCTGAAATGTCTGCTAGCCGGAAGTGAAGGTGTCTGACGTCCGGAATGCTGCCCTGTCTGCATTCCATCATCCACAACGAGACTGTGTTCTAGAATGTGCAGGACGGCTGAGTTCTGGAGTGTCAGGATTGCTGAAATCTAGAATCCTGGCATGGCGGACCTCTAGAATCGTTAAACGTCTACATTAGGGAAGTGAGGGTGCCTGCCTTCCAGAATCATAAGACGTCTGCATTCTAGAACCGGAATGTGGCTGAGTTCAAGAATCCCTGGGATGCCGGAATTCTGAAACCCTGAAATGTCTGCTAGCTGGAAGGGAAGGTGTCTGAGTTCCCCAATGCTACTATGTCTGCATTCCACCGTCCTAAACGAATCTGTGTTCCTGAACGTGCAGGATGGCTGAGTTCCGGAATGTCAGGACGGCTGAATTCTCGAATCCTGGCATGGCTGACCTGTAGAATCGTTTAACGTCTACATTCCGGAAGTGAGGGTACCTGCCTTCCAGACTCACAAGACGTCTATATTCTAGAACCGGAATGTGGCTGAGTTCTAGAATCCCTGGGATGCCACAATTCTGTAACCCTGAAATGTCTGCTAGCTGGAAGGGAAGGTGTCTGAGTTCCCCAATGCTACTATGTCTGCATTCCACCGTCCTCAACGAATCTGTGTTCCTGAACGTACAGGATGGCTGAGTTCCGGAATGTCAGGACGGCTGAATTCTCGAATCCTGGCATGGCTGACCTCTAGAATCGTTACACGTCTACATTCCTGAAGTGAGGGTCCCTGCCTTCCAGGATCATAAGACGTCTGCATTCTACAACCAGAATGTGGCGGAGTTCTAGATTCCCTGGGATGCCGGAATCTGAAACCCTGAAATGTCTGCTACCCGGAAGTGAACGTGTCTGACTTCCGCAATGCTACTATGTCTGCATTTCACCGTCCTAATCGAGGCTGTGTTCTAGAATGTGTAGGACGGCTGAGTTCCGGAAAGTCAGGATGGCTGAATTCTAGAATCCTGGCATGGCTGACCTCTAGAATTATTAAAAGTCTACATTCTGGAAGTGAGGGTGCCTCCCTTCCAGAATCATAAGACGTCTGCATTCTAGAACCGGAATGTGGCTGAGTTCTAGAATCCCGGGGATACCGGAATTCTGAAACCCTGAAATGTCTGCTAGCCGGAAGTGAAGGTGTCTGACGTCCGGAGTGCTGTTACATATGCATTCCATCATCCACATCGAGTCTCTGTTCTAGAATGTGCAGGACGGCTGAGTTCCGGAATGTCAGAATGGCTGAATTCTAGAATCCTGTCATGTCTGACATCTAGAATCGTTAAACGTCTACATTCAGGAAGTGAGGGTGCCTGCCTTCCAGAATCATTAGCCGTCTGCATTCTAGAACCGGAATGTGGCTGAGTTCTAGAATCCCTGGGATGCCAGAATTCTGTAACCATGAAATGTCTGCTATCTGGAAGTGAAGGTGTCTGAGGTCCGGAATGCTACTATGTCTGCATTCCACCATCCTAAACAAATCTGTGTTCCTGAACGTGAAGGACGGCTGTGTTCTGGAATGTCAGGATGGCTGAATTCTAGAATCCTGGCATCGCTGAGCAGCAGAATGGTTAAACGTCTACATTGCTGAAGTGAGGGTGCCGGCCATCCAGAATCATACGACCTCTGCATTCTGGAACCGGAATGTAACTGAGTTCTAATTTCCCTGGGATGCCGGATTTCTGAAACCCTGAAATGTCTGCTAGCCGGAAGTGAAGGTGTCTGACGTCCGGAATGCTGCCCTGTCTGCATTCCATCGTCCAAAACGAGTCTGTGTTCTAGAATGTGCAGGACGGCTGAGTTCCGGAAGGTCAGGTTTGCTGAAATCTAGAATCCTGGCATGGCGGACCTCTAGAATCGTTAAACGTCTACATTAGGGAAGTGAGGGTGCCTGCCTTCCAGAATCACAAGACGTCTACATTCTAGAACCGGAATGTGGCTGAGTTCTTAGAATCCCTGGGATACCAGAATTCTGAAACCCTGAAATGTCTGCTAGACGGAAGTGCAGTTGTCTGACGTCTGGAATGCTACTATGTCGGCCATAAAGCATCCTAAACGAGTCTGTGTTCTTCAATGTGCAGGACGGCTGAGTTCCGGAATGTCAGGATTGCTGAATTCTAGAATCCTGGCATGGCTGACCTGTAGAATCGTTAAACGTCTACATTCCGGAAGTGAGGGTGCCTGCCTTCCAGAATCATATGACGTCTGCATTCTAGAACCGGAATGTGGCTGAGTTCAAGAATCCCTGGGATGCCAGAATTCTGAAACCCTGAAATGTCTGCTAGCTGGAAGGGAAGGTGTCTGAGTTCCCCAATGCTACTATGTCTGCATTCCACCGTCCTTAACGAATCTGTTTTCCTGAACGTACAGGATGGCTGAGTTCCGGAATGTCAGGACAGCTGAATTCTCGAATCCTGGCATGTCTGACCTCTAGAATCGTTAAACGTCTACATTCCTGAGGAGAGGGTGCCTGCCTTCCAGAATCATAAGATGTCTGCATTCTAGAACTGGAATGTGGCTGAGTTCTATAATCCCTAGGATGCCAGAATTATGAAACCCCGAAATGCCGGCTAGCCGGAAGTGAAGATGTCTGACGGCCAGAATGCTACTATGTATGCATTCCACTGTCCTAAACGAGTCTGTGTTCTTGAATGTACAGGACGGTTGTGTTCCAGAATGTCAGAATGGCTGAGTTCTAGAATCCTGGCATGGCTGACCTCAAGAGTCATTAAACGTCAACATTCCGGAAGTGAGGGTGCCTGCCTTCCATAATCCTAAGACGTCTGCATTGTAGAACCAGAATGTGGCTGATTTCTAGAATCTCTGGGATGCCGGAATTCTGAAACCCTGAAATGTCTTCTAGTCGGAAGTGAAGGTGTCTGACGTCCGGAATGCTGTAATGTCTGCATTCCATCATCCTAAACGAGTCTGTGTCCTGCAACGAGCAGGATGGCTGAGTTCCAGAATGTCTGGACGGCTGAATTGTAGAATCCTGGCATGGCTGAACTCTAGAATTGTTAAACGTCTATATTCCGGAACTGAGGGTGCCTGCCTTCCAGAATCATAAGACGTCTGCATTCTAGAACCGGAATGTGGCTGAGTTCTAGAATCCCTGGGATGCCGGAATTCTGAAACCCAGAAATATCTGCTATTCGGAAGTGAAGGTGTCTGACGACTGGAATGCTGTTATGTCTGTATTCCATCGTCCAAAAAGAGTCAGTGTTCTAGAATGTGCAGGACGGCTGAGTTCCGGAATGTCAGGATTGCTGAAATCTAGAATCCTGGCATGGCTGACCTCTAGAATCGTTAAACGTCTGCATTCCAGAAGTGAGGGTGCCTGCCTTCCAGAATCATAAGACGTCTGTATTCTAGAACCGGAATGTGGCTGAGTTCTAGAATCCCTGGGATGCCAGAATTCTGTAACCCTGAAATGTCTGCTAGCTGGAAGGGAAGGTGTCTGAGGTCCGGAATGCTACTGTGTCTGCATTCCACCATGCTAAACGAGTCTGTGTTCTAGAACGTGCAGAACGGCTGTGTTTTGGAATGTCAGGATGGCTGAATTCTACAATCTTGGCATGGCTCACCTCTAGAATCGTTAAATGTCTACATTCCGGAAGGGAGGGTTACTGCCTTCCAGAATGATAAGACATCTGTATTGTACAACCAGAAAGTGGCTGAGTATCTAGAATCCCTGAGATGCCAGAATTCTCAAACCCTGAAATGTCTTCTAGCCGGACATGAAGGTGTCTGACATCGGGAATGCTACTATGTCTGCATTCCACCGTACTAAACGAGTCTGTGTTCTAGAATGTGCTGGACGGCTGAGTTCCGGAATGTCAGGGTTGCAGAATTCTAGAATCCCGGCATGGCTGACCTCTAGAATCGTTAAATGTCTACATTTCGGAAGTGAGGGTGCCTGCCTTCCAGAATCATAAGACGTCTGCATTCTAGAACTGGAATGTGGTTGAGTTCTAGAATCCCAGGGATGCTGAAATTCTGAAGCCCTGAAATGTCTGCTAGCCGGAAGTCAAGGTGTCTGACGTCTCGAATGCTACTATGTCTGCATTCCACCGACCTATGTGAGTCTCTCTTCTAGAATGTGCTGGACGGCTGAGTTCCAGAATGTCAGGATGGCAGAATTCTAGAATCCTGGCATGGCTGACCTCCAGAATCGTTAAACGTCTACATTCCGGAAATGAGGGTGCCTGCCTTCCAGAATCATAAGAAGTCTGCTTTCTATAACCGGAATGTGGCTGAGTTCTAGAATCCCTGGGATGCCGGAATTCTGAAACCCTGAAATGTCTGCTAGACGGAAGTGAAGGTGTCTGATGTCCGGAATGCTGCCCTGTCTGCATTCCACCTTCCAAAACGAGTCTGTGTTCTAGAACGTGGAGGACGGCTGAGTTCCAGAATGTCAGGATGACTGCATTCTGGAATCCTCTCATGGCTGACCTCTAGAATCGTTAAACGTCTACATTCCAGAAGTGAGGGTGCCTCCCTCCCAGAATCATAAGACGTCTGCATTCTAGAACCGGAATGAGGCTGAGTTCTAGAATCCCTGGGATGCCAGAATTCTGAAACCCTGAAGTGTCTGCTGGCCGGAATTGAAAGTGTCTGACGTCCGGAAAGCTACTATGTCTGCATTCCACTCTCCTAAACGAGTCTGTGTTCTAGAATGTGCAGAACGGCTTAGTTCCGGAATGTCAGGTCGGCTGAATTCTAGAATCCTGGCATGGCTGACTTCTAGAATCGTCAAACGTCTACATTCCGGTAGTGAGGCTGCCTGCCTTCCAGAATCATAAGACGTCTGCATTCTAGAAGCGGAATCTGGCTGAATTCTAGAATCCGTGGGATGCCATAATTCTGAAACCCTGAAATGTCTGCTGGCCGGAAGTGAAGGTGTCTGACATCCGGAATGCTACTATGTCTGCATTCCGCCGTCCGAAACGATTCCGTGTTCTAGCATGTGCAGGACGGCTGAGTTCTGGGATGTCAGGATGGCTGAATTGTAGAATCCTGGCATGGCTGACCTCTAGAATCGTTAAATGTCTACATTCCGGAAATGAGAGTTTCTGCCTTCCACAATCATAAGACGTATGCATTCCAGAACCGGAATGGGGCTGAGTTCCAGAATCCCTGGGATGCCGGAATTCTGAAACCCTGAAATGTCTGCTGGCCGGAAGTGAAGTGGTCTGACGTCCAGAATGCCACTATGTCTCCATTCCACCGCCCTAAACGAGTCTGTGTTCTAGAATGTGCAGGACGGCTGAAATCCGGAATGTCAGGAAGACTGAATTCTACAATCCTTGTAGAGCTGACCACTAGAATCGTTAAAGTTCTGCATTCCGGAAGTGAGGATGCCTGCCTTCCAGAATCATAAGACGTCTGCATTCTAGAACCGGAATGTGGCTGAGTTCTAGAATCCCTGTGATGCCGGAATCTGAAACCCTGAAATGTCTGCTACCCGGAAGTGAACGTGTCTGACTTCCGCAATGCTAGTATGTCTGCATTTCACCGTCCTAATAGAGGCTGTGTTCTAGAATGTGTAGGACGGCTGAGTTCCGGAAAGTCAGGAAGGCTGAATTCTAGAATCCTAGCATGGCTGACCTCTAGAATGATTAAAAGTCTACATTCTGGAAGTGAGGGTGCCTTCCTCCCAGAATCATAACACGTCTGCATTCTAGAACCGGAATGTGGCTGAGTTCTAGAATCCCGGGGATACCGGAATTCTGAAACCCTGAAATGTCTGCTAGACGGAAGTGCAGTTGTCTGACGTCTGGAATGCTACTATGTCTGCCATAAAGCATCCTAAACGAGTCTGTGTTCTTCAATGTGCAGGACGGCTGAGTTCCGGAATGTCAGGATGGCTGAATTCTAGAATCCTGGCATGGCTGACCTCTAGAATCGTTAAACGTCTACATTCCGGAAGTGAGGGTGCCTGCCTTCCAGAATCGTAAGACGTCTGCACTCTAGAACCGGAATGTGTTTGAGTTCTAGAATCCCTGGGATGCGGAACTCTGAAACCCTGAAATGTCTGCTAGCCGGAAGTGAAGGTGTCTGACGTCTGGAGTGCTGTTACATCTGCATTCCATCGTCCACAACGAGTCCTGTTCTAGAATGTGCAGGACGGCTGAGTTCCAGAATGTCAGAATGGCTGAAATCTAGAATCCTGTCAGGGCTGACATCTAGAATCGTTAAACGTCTACATTCAGGAAGTGAGGGTGCCTGCCTTCCAGAATCATAAGACATCTGCATTCTAGAACCGGAATGTGGCTGAGTTCTAGAATCCCTGGGATGCCAGAATTCTGAAGTCCTTAAATGTCTGCTATCTGGAAGTGAAGGTGTCTGAGGTCTGGAATGCTACTATGTCTGCATTCCACCGTCCTAAACGAATCTGTGTTCTTGAACGTGAAGGACGGCTGAGCTCCGGAAAGTCAGGATGGCTGAATTCTAGAATCCTGGCATGGCTGACCTGTAGAATCGTTAAACGTCTACATTCCGGAAGTGAGGGTGCCTGCCTTCCAGACTCGTAAGACGTCTGCACTCTAGAACCAGAATGTGGCTGAGTTCTAGAATCCCTGGAATGCCGGAATTCTGAAAACCTGAAACGTCTGCTAGCCGGAAGTGAAGGTGTCTGACGTCCGGAATGCTGCCCTGTCTGCATTCCATCGTCCAAAACGAGTCTGTGTTCTAGAATGTGCGGGACGGCTGAGTTCTGGAATGTCAGGATTGCTGAAATCTAGAATCCTGGCATGGCGGACCTCTAGAATCGTTAAACGTCTACATTAGGGAAGTGAGGGTGCCTGCCTTCCAGAATCATATGACGTCTGCATTCTAGAACCGGCATGTGGCTGAGTTCTAGAATCCCTGGTATGCCGGAATTCTGAAACCCTGAAATGTCTGCTAGCTGGAAGGGAAGGTGTCTGAGTTCCCCAATGCTACTATGTCTGCATTCCACCGTCCTTAACGAATCTGTGTTCCTGAACGTACAGGATGGCTGAGTTCCGGAATGTCAGGACAGCTGAATTCTCGAATCCTGGCATGGCTGACCTCTAGAATCGTTAAACGTCTACATTCCTGAGGTGAGGGTGCCTGCCTTCCAGAATCATAAGATGTCTGCATTCTAGAACTGGAATGTGGCTGAGTTCTATAATCCCTAGGATGTCAGAATTATGAAACCCCGAAATGCCAGCTAGCCGGAATTGAAGATGTCTGACGGCCAGAATGCTACTATGTATGCATTCCACTGTCCTAAACGAGTCTGTGTTCTTGAATGTACAGGACGGTTGTGTTCCAGAATGTCAGAATGGCTGAATTCTAGAATCCTGGCATGGCTGACCTCAAGAGTCATTAAACGTCAACATTCTGGAAGTCAGGGTGCCTGCCTTCCATAATCCTAAGACGTCTGCATTGTAGAACCAGAATGTGGCTGATTTCTAGAATCTCTGGGATGCCGGAATTCTGAAACCCTGAAATGTCTTCTAGTCGGAAGTGAAGGTGTCTGACGTCCGGAATGCTGTAATGTCTGCATTCCATCATCCTAAACGAGTCTGTGTTCTACAACGAGCAGGACGGCTGAGTTCCAGAATGTCTGGATGGCTGAATTGTAGAATCCTGGCATGGCTGAACTCTAGAATTGTTAAACGTCTATATTCCGGAACTGAGGGTGCCTGCCTTCCAGAATCATAAGACGTCTGCATTCTAGAACCGGAATGTTGCTGAGTTCTAGAATCCCTGGGATGCCGGAATTCTGAAACCCAGAAATATCTGCTATTCGGAAGTGAAGGTGTCTGACGACTGGAATGCTGTTATGTCTGTATTCCATCGTCCAAAAAGAGTCAGTGTTCTAGAATGTGCAGGACGGCTGAGTTCCGGAATGTCAGGATAGCTGAAATCTAGAATCCTGGCATGGCTGACCTCTAGAATCGTTAAACGTCTGCATTCCAGAAGTGAGGGTGCCTGCCTTCCAGAATCATAAGACGTCTGTATTCTAGAACCGGAATGTGGCTGAGTTCTAGAATCCCTGGGATGCCAGAATTCTGTAACCCTGAAATGTCTGCTAGCTGGAAGGGAAGGTGTCTGAGGTCCGGAATGCTACTGTGTCTGCATTCCACCAAGCTAAACGAGTCTGTGTTCTAGAACGTTCAGAACGGCTGTGTTTTGGAATGTCAGGATGGCTGAATTCTACAATCCTGGCATGGCTCACCTCTAGAATCATTAAACGTCTACATTCCGGAAGGGAGGGTTACTGCCTTCCAGAATGATAAGACATCTGTATTCTACAACCAGAAAGTGGCTGAGTATCTAGAATCCCTGGGATGCCAGAATTCTCAAACCCTGAAATGTCTTCTAGCCGGACGTGAAGGTGTCTGACATCGGGAATGCTACTATGTCTGCATTCCACCGTACTAAACGAGTCTGTGTTCTAGAATGTGCTGGACGGCTGAGTTCCGGAATGTCAGGGTTGCAGAATTCTAGAATCCCGGCATGGCTGACCTCTAGAATCGTTAAATGTCTACATTCCGGAAGTGAGGGTGCCTGACTTCCAGAATCATAAGACGTCTGCATTCTAGAACTGGAATGTGGCTGAGTTCTAGAATCCCAGGGATGCTGAAATTCTGAAGCCCTGAAATGTCTGCTAGCCGGAAGTCAAGGTGTCTGACGTCCGGAATGCTACTATGTCTGCATTCCACCGACCTATGTGAGTCTCTTTTCTAGAATGTGCTGGACGGCTGAGTTCCAGAATGTCAGGATGGCAGAATTCTAGAATCCTGGCATGGCTGACCTCCAGAATCGTTAAACGTCTACATTCCGGAAGTGAGGGTGCCTGCCTTCCAGAATCATAAGACGTCTGCATTCTAGAACCGGAATGTGGCTGAGTTCTGGAATCCCTGGGATGCCGGAATTCTGAAACCCTGAAATGTCTGCTAGCCGGAAGTGAAGGTGTCTGACGTCCGGAATGCTGCCCTGTCTGCATTCCATCGTCGAAAACGAGTCTGTGTTCTAGAACGTGGAGGACGGCTGAGTTCCGGAATGTCAGGATGGCTGAATTCTAGAATCCTCTCATGGCTGACCTCTAGAATCGTTAAACGTCTACATTCCAGAAGTGAGGGTGCCTCCCTCCCAGAATCATAAGACATCTGCATTCAAGAACCGGAATGTGGCTGAGTTCTAGAATCCCTGGGATGCCGGAATTCTGAAAACCTGAAATGTCTGCTAGCCGGAAGTGAAGGTGTCTGACGTCCGGAATGCTGCCCTGTCTGCATTCCATCATCCACAACGAGACTGTGTTCTAGAATGTGCAGGACGGCTGAGTTCTGGAGTGTCAGGATTGCTGAAATCTAGAATCCTGGCATGGCGGACCTCTAGAATCGTTAAACGTCTACATTAGGGAAGTGAGGGTGCCTGCCTTCCAGAATCATAAGACGTCTGCATTCTAGAACCGGAATGTGGCTGAGTTCAAGAATCCCTGGGATGCCGGAATTCTGAAACCCTGAAATGTCTGCTAGCTGGAAGGGAAGGTGTCTGAGTTCCCCAATGCTACTATGTCTGCATTCCACCGTCCTAAACGAATCTGTGTTCCTGAACGTGCAGGATGGCTGAGTTCCGGAATGTCAGGACGGCTGAATTCTCGAATCCTGGCATGGCTGACCTGTAGAATCGTTTAACGTCTACATTCCGGAAGTGAGGGTACCTGCCTTCCAGACTCACAAGACGTCTATATTCTAGAACCGGAATGTGGCTGAGTTCTAGAATCCCTGGGATGCCACAATTCTGTAACCCTGAAATGTCTGCTAGCTGGAAGGGAAGGTGTCTGAGTTCCCCAATGCTACTATGTCTGCATTCCACCGTCCTCAACGAATCTGTGTTCCTGAACGTACAGGATGGCTGAGTTCCGGAATGTCAGGACGGCTGAATTCTCGAATCCTGGCATGGCTGACCTCTAGAATCGTTACACGTCTACATTCCTGAAGTGAGGGTGCCTGCCTTCCAGAATCATAAGATGTCTGCATTCTAGAACTGGAATGTGGCTGAGTTCTATAATCCCTAGGATGCCAGAATTATGAAACCCCGAAATGCCGGCTAGCCGGAAGTGAAGATGTCTGACGGCCAGAATGCTACTATGTATGCATTCCACTGTCCTAAACGAGTCTGTGTTCTTGAATGTACAGGACGGTTGTGTTCCAGAATGTCAGAATGGCTGAATTCTAGAATCCTGGCATGGCTGACCTCAAGAGTCATTAAACGTCAACATTCCGGAAGTGAGGGTGCCTGCCTTCCATAATCCTAAGACGTCTGCATTGTAGAACCAGAATGTGGCTGATTTCTAGAATCTCTGGGATGCCGGAATTCTGAAACCCTGAAATGTCTTCTAGTCGGAAGTGAAGGTGTCTGACGTCCGGAAAGCTGTAATGTCTGCATTCCATCATCCTAAACGAGTCTGTGTCCTACAACGAGTAGGACGGCTGAGTTCCAGAATGTCTGGAAGGCTGAATTGTAGAATCCTGGCATGGCTGAACTCTAGAATTGTTAAACGTCTATATTCCGGAACAGAGGGTGCCTGCCTTCCATAATCATAAGTTGTCTGCATTCTAGAACTGGAATGTGGCTGAGTTCTATAATCCCTAGGATGCCAGAATTATGAAACCCCGAAATGCCGGCTAGCCGGAAGTGAAGATGTCTGACGGCCAGAATGCTACTATGTATGCATTCCGCTGTCCTAAACGAGTCTGTGTTCTTGAATGTACAGGACGGTTGTGTTCCAGAATGTCAGAATGGCTGAATTCTAGAATCCTGGCATGGCTGACCTCAAGAGTCATTAAACGTCAACATTCCGGAAGTGAGGGTGCCTGCCTTCCATAATCCTAAGACGTCTGCATTGTAGAACCAGAATGTGGCTGATTTCTAGAATCTCTGGGATGCCGGAATTCTGAAACCCTGAAATGTCTTCTAGTCGGAAGTGAAGGTGTCTGACGTCCGGAATGCTGTAATGTCTGCATTCCATCATCCTAAACGAGTCTGTGTTCTACAACGAGCAGGACGGCTGAGTTCCAGAATGTCTGGACGGCTGAATTGTAGAATCCTGGCATGGCTGAACTCTAGAATTGTTAAACGTCTATATTCCGGAACTGAGGGTGCCTGCCTTCCAGAATCATAAGACGTCTGCATTCTAGAACCGGAATGTTGCTGAGTTCTAGAATCCCTGGCATGCCGGAATTCTGAAACCCAGAAATATCTGCTATTCGGAAGTGAAGGTGTCTGACGACTGGAATGCTGTTATGTCTGTATTCCATCGTCCAAAAAGAGTCAGTGTTCTAGAATGTGCAGGACGGCTGAGTTCCGGAATGTCAGGATTGCTGAAATCTAGAATCCTGGCATGGCTGACCTCTAGAATCCTTAAACGTCTGCATTCCAGAAGTGAGGGTGCCTGCCATCCAGAATCATAAGACGTCTGTATTCTAGAACCGGAATGTGGCTGAGTTCTAGAATCCCTGGGATGCCAGAATTCTGTAACCCTGAAATGTCTGCTAGCTGGAAGGGAAGGTGTCTGAGGTCCGGAATGCTACTGTGTCTGCATTCCACCATGCTAAACGAGTCTGTGTTCTAGAACGTGCAGAACGACTGTGTTTTGCAATGTCAGGATGGCTGAATTCTACAATCCTGGCATGGCTCACCTCTAGAATCTTTAAACGTCTACATTCCGGAAGGGAGGGTTACTGCCTTCCAGAATGATAAGACATCTGTATTGTACAACCAGAAAGTGGCTGAGTATCTAGAATCCCTGAGATGCCAGAATTCTCAAACCCTGAAATGTCTTCTAGCCGGACGTGAAGGTGTCTGACATCGGGAATGCTACTATGTCTGCATTCCACCGTACTAAACGAGTCTGTGTTCTAGAATGTGCTGGACGGCTGAGTTCCGGAATGTCAGGGTTGCAGAATTCTAGAATCCCGGCATGGCTGACCTCTAGAATCGTTAAATGTCTACATTTCGGAAGTGAGGGTGCCTGCCTTCCAGAATCATAAGACGTCTGCATTCTAGAACTGGAATGTGGCTGAGTTCTAGAATCCCAGGGATGCTGAAATTCTGAAGCCCTGAAATGTCTGCTAGCCGGAAGTCAAGGTGTCTGACGTCTCGAATGCTACTATGTCTGCATTCCACCGACCTATGTGAGTCTCTCTTCTAGAATGTGCTGGACGGCTGAGTTCCAGAATGTCAGGATGGCAGAATTCTAGAATCCTGGCATTGCTGACCTCCAGAATCGTTAAACGTCTACATTCCGGAAATGAGGGTGCCTGCCTTCCAGAATCATAAGAAGTCTGCTTTCTATAACCGGAATGTGGCTGAGTTCTAGAATCCCTGGGATGCCGGAATTCTGAAACCCTGAAATGTCTGCTAGACGGAAGTGAAGGTGTCTGATGTCCGGAATGCTGCCCTGTCTGCATTCCACCTTCCAAAACGAGTCTGTGTTCTAGAACGTGGAGGACGGCTGAGTTCCAGAATGTCAGGATGACTGCATTCTGGAATCCTCTCATGGCTGACCTCTAGAATCGTTAAACGTCTACATTCCAGAACTGAGGGTGCCTCCCTCCCAGAATCATAAGACGTCTGCATTCTAGAACCGGAATGAGGCTGAGTTCTAGAATCCCTGGGATGCCAGAATTCTGAAACCCTGAAGTGTCTGCTGGCCGGAATTGAAAGTGTCTGACGTCTGGAAAGCTACTATGTCTGCATTCCACTCTCCTAAACGAGTCTGTGTTCTAGAATGTGCAGAACGGCTTAGTTCCGGAATGTCAGGTCGGCTGAATTCTAGAATCCTGGCATGGCTGACTTCTAGAATCGTCAAACGTCTACATTCCGGTAGTGAGGCTGCCTGCCTTCCAGAATCATAAGACGTCTGCATTCTAGAAGCGGAATCTGGCTGAATTCTAGAATCCGTGGGATGCCATAATTCTGAAACCCTGAAATGTCTGCTGGCCGGAAGTGAAGGTGTCTGACATCCGGAATGCTACTATGTCTGCATTCCGCCGTCCGAAACGATTCCGTGTTCTAGCATGTGCAGGACGGCTGAGTTCTGGGATGTCAGGATGGCTGAATTGTAGAATCCTGGCATGGCTGACCTCTAGAATCGTTAAATGTCTACATTCCGGAAATGAGAGTTTCTGCCTTCCACAATCATAAGACGTATGCATTCCAGAACCGGAATGGGGCTGAGTTCCAGAATCCCTGGGATGCCGGAATTCTGAAACCCTGAAATGTCTGCTGGCCGGAAGTGAAGTGGTCTGACGTCCAGAATGCCACTATGTCTCCATTCCACCGCCCTAAACGAGTCTGTGTTCTAGAATGTGCAGGACGGCTGAAATCCGGAATGTCAGGAAGACTGAATTCTACAATCCTTGTAGAGCTGACCACTAGAATCGTTAAAGTTCTGCATTCCGGAAGTGAGGGTGCCTGCCTTCCAGAATCATAAGACGTCTGCATTCTAGAACCGGAATGTGGCTGAGTTCTAGAATCCCTGTGATGCCGGAATCTGAAACCCTGAAATGTCTGCTACCCGGAAGTGAACGTGTCTGACTTCCGCAATGCTAGTATGTCTGCATTTCACCGTCCTAATAGAGGCTGTGTTCTAGAATGTGTAGGACGGCTGAGTTCCGGAAAGTCAGGATGGCTGAATTCTAGAATCCTGGCATGGCTGACCTCTAGAATGATTAAAAGTCTACATTCTGGAAGTGAGGGTGCCTCCCTCCCAGAATCATAACACGTCTGCATTCTAGAACCGGAATGTGGCTGAGTTCTAGAATCCCGGGGATACCGGAATTCTGAAACCCTGAAATGTCTGCTAGACGGAAGTGCAGTTGTCTGACGTCTGGAATGCTACTATGTCTGCCATAAAGCATCCTAAACGAGTCTGTGTTCTTCAATGTGCAGGACGGCTGAGTTCCGGAATGTCAGGATGGCTGAATTCTAGAATCCTGGCATGGCTGACCTCTAGAATCGTTAAACGTCTACATTCCGGAAGTGAGGGTGCCTGCCTTCCAGAATCGTAAGACGTCTGCACTCTAGAACCGGAATGTGTTTGAGTTCTAGAATCCCTGGGATGCGGAACTCTGAAACCCTGAAATGTCTGCTAGCCGGAAGTGAAGGTGTCTGACGTCTGGAGTGCTGTTACATCTGCATTCCATCGTCCACAACGAGTCCTGTTCTAGAATGTGCAGGACGGCTGAGTTCCAGAATGTCAGAATGGCTGAAATCTAGAATCCTGTCAGGGCTGACATCTAGAATCGTTAAACGTCTACATTCAGGAAGTGAGGGTGCCTGCCTTCCAGAATCATAAGACATCTGCATTCTAGAACCGGAATGTGGCTGAGTTCTAGAATCCCTGGGATGCCAGAATTCTGAAGTCCTTAAATGTCTGCTATCTGGAAGTGAAGGTGTCTGAGGTCTGGAATGCTACTATGTCTGCATTCCACCGTCCTAAACGAATCTGTGTTCTTGAACGTGAAGGACGGCTGAGCTCCGGAAAGTCAGGATGGCTGAATTCTAGAATCCTGGCATGGCTGACCTCTAGGATCATTAAACGTCTACATTCCTGGAGTGAGTGTACCTGCCTTCCAGAATCATAAGACGTCTGCATTCTAGAACCGGAATGTGGCTGAGTTCTAGAATCCCTGGGATGCCAGAATTCTGTAACCATGAAATGTCTGCTAGCTGGAAGGGAAGGGGTCTGAGGTCCGGAATGCTACTATGTCTGCATTCCACCATCCTAAACGAATCTGTGTTCCTGAACGTGAAGGACGGCTGTGTTCTGGAATGTCAGGACGGCTGAATTCTAAAATCCTGGCATCGCAGACCAGTAGAATTGTTAACCGTCTACATTGCTGATGTGAGGGTGCCTGCCTTCCAGAATCATACGACCTCTGCATTCTGGAACCGGAATGTAACTGAGTTCTAGGTTCCCTGGGATGCCGGAATTCTGAAACCCTGAAATGTGTTCTAGCTGGAAGTGAAGGTGTCTGACGTCCGGAATGCTGCCCTGTCTGCATTCCATCGTCCAAAACGAGTCTGTGTTCTAGAATGTGCAGGACGGCTGAGTTCCGGAATGTCAGGAGTGCTGAAACCTAGAATCCTGGCATGGCGGACGTCTAGAATCGTTAAACATCTACATTAGGGAAGTGACGGTGCCTGCCTTCCAGAATCATAAGACGTATGCATTCTAGAACCAGAATGTGGCTGAGTTCTAGAATCCCTGGGATACCGGAATTCTGAAACCCTGAAATGTCTGCTAGACGGAAGTGCAGTTGTCTGACGTCTGGAATGCTACTATGTCTGCCATAAAGCATCCTAAACGAGTCTGTGTTCTTCAATGTGCAGGACGGCTGAGTTCCGGAATGTCAGGATGGCTGAATTCTAGAATCCTGGCATGGCTGACCTCTAGAATCGTTAAACGTCTACATTCCGGAAGTGAGGGTGCCTGCCTTCCAGAATCGTAAGACGTCTGCACTCTAGAACCGGAATGTGGCTGAGTTCCAGAATCCCTGGGATGCGGAGTTCGGAAACCCTGAAATGTCTGCTAGCCGGAAGTGAAGGTGTCTGACGTCCGGAGTGCTGTTACATATGCATTCCATCATCCACATCGAGTCTCTGTTCTAGAATGTGCAGGACGGCTGAGTTCCGGAATGTCAGAATGGCTGAATTCTAGAATCCTGTCATGGCTGACATCTAGAATCGTTAAACGTCTACATTCAGGAAGTGAGGGTGCCTGCCTTCCAGAATCATTAGCCGTCTGCATTCTAGAACCGGAATGTGGCTGAGTTCTAGAATCCCTGGGATGCCAGAATTCTGTAACCATGAAATGTCTGCTATCTGGAAGTGAAGGTGTCTGAGGTCTGGAATGCTACTATGTCTGCATTCCACCATCCTAAACAAATCTGTGTTCCTGAACGTGAAGGACGGCTGTGTTCTGGAATGTCAGGATGGCTGAATTCTAGAATCCTGGCATGGCTGACCAGCAGAATGGTTAAACGTCTACATTGCTGAAGTGAGGGTGCTGGCCATCCAGAATCATACGACCTCTGCATTCTGGAACCGGAATGTAACTGAGTTCTAATTTCCCTGGGATGCCGGAATTCTGAAACCCTGAAATGTCTGCTAGCCGGAAGTGAAGGTGTCTGACGTCCGGAATGCTGCCCTGTCTGCATTCCATCGTCCAAAACGAGTCTGTGTTCTAGAATGTGCAGGACGGCTGAGTTCCGGAAGGTCAGGATTGCTGAAATCTAGAATCCTGGCATGGCGGACCTCTTGAATCCTTAAACGTCTACATTAGGGAAGTGAGGGTGCCTGCCTTCCAGAATCATAAGACGTCTGCATTCTAGAACCGGATTGTGGCTGAGTTCTTAGAATCCCTGGGATACCAGAATTCTGAAACCTTGAAATGTCTGCTAGACGGAAGTGCAGTTGTCTGACGTCTGGAATGCTACTATGTCGGCCATAAAGCATCCTAAACGAGTCTGTGTTCTTCAATGTGCAGGACGGCTGAGTTCCGGAATGTCAGGATTGCTGAATTCTAGAATCCTGGCATGGCTGACCTGTAGAATCGTTAAACGTCTACATTCCGGAAGTGAGGGTGCCTGCCTTCCAGACTCGTAAGACGTCTGCACTCTAGAACCAGAATGTGGCTGAGTTCTAGAATCCCTGGAATGCCGGAATTCTGAAAACCTGAAATGTCTGCTAGACGGAAGTGAAGGTGTCTGACGTCCGGAATGCTGCCCTGTCTGCATTCCATCGTCCAAAACGAGTCTGTGTTCTAGAATGTGCGGGACGGCTGAGTTCTGGAATGTCAGGATTGCTGAAATCTAGAATCCTGGCATGGCGGACCTCTAGAATCGTTAAACGTCTACATTAGGGAAGTGAGGGTGCCTGCCTTCCAGAATCATATGACGTCTGCATTCTAGAACCGGCATGTGGCTGAGTTCTAGAATCCCTGGGATGCCGGAATTCTGAAACCCTGAAATGTCTGCTAGCTGGAAGGGAAGGTGTCTGAGTTCCCCAATGCTACTATGTCTGCATTCCACCGTCCTTAACGAATCTGTGTTCCTGAACGTACAGGATGGCTGAGTTCCGGAATGTCAGGACAGCTGAATTCTCGAATCCTGGCATGGCTGACCTCTAGAATCGTTAAACGTCTACATTCCTGAGGTGAGGGTGCCTGCCTTCCAGAATCATAAGATGTCTGCATTCTAGAACTGGAATGTGGCTGAGTTCTATAATCCCTAGGATGTCAGAATTATGAAACCCCGAAATGCCGGCTAGCCGGAATTGAAGATGTCTGACGGCCAGAATGCTACTATGTATGCATTCCACTGTCTTAAACGAGTCTGTGTTCTTGAATGTACAGGACGGTTGTGTTCCAGAATGTCAGAATGGCTGAATTCTAGAATCCTGGCATGGCTGACCTCAAGAGTCATTAAACGTCAACATTCCGGAAGTGAGGGTGCCTGCCTTCCATAATCCTAAGACGTCTGCATTGTAGAACCAGAATGTGGCTGATTTCTAGAATCTCTGGGATGCCGGAATTCTGAAACCCTGAAATGTCTTCTAGTCGGAAGTGAAGGTGTCTGACGTCCGGAATGCTGTAATGTCTGCATTCCATCATCCTAAACGAGTCTGTGTTCTACAACGAGCAGGACGGCTGAGTTCCAGAATGTCTGGACGGCTGAATTGTAGAATCCTGGCATGGCTGAACTCTAGAATTGTTAAACGTCTATATTCCGGAACTGAGGGTGCCTGCCTTCCAGAATCATAAGACGTCTGCATTCTAGAACCGGAATGTGGCTGAGTTCTAGAATCCCTGGGATGCCGGAATTCTGAAACCCAGAAATATCTGCTATTCGGAAGTGAAGGTGTCTGACGACTGGAATGCTGTTATGTCTGTATTCCATCGTCCAAAAAGAGTCAGTGTTCTAGAATGTGCAGGACGGCTGAGTTCCGGAATGTCAGGATTGCTGAAATCTAGAATCCTGGCATGGCTGACCTCTAGATTCGTTAAACATCTGCATTCCAGAAGTGAGGGTGCCTGCCTTCCAGAATCATAAGACGTCTGTATTCTAGAACCGGAATGTGGCTGAGTTCTAGAATCCCTGGGATGCCAGAATTCTGTAACCCTGAAATGTCTGCTAGCTGGAAGGGAAGGTGTCTGAGGTCCGGAATGCTACTGTGTCTGCATTCCACCATGCTAAACGAGTCTGTGTTCTAGAACGTGCAGAACGACTGTGTTTTGGAATGTCAGGATGGCTGAATTCTACAAGCCTGGCATGGCTCACCTCTAGAATCGTTAAACGTCTACATTCCGGAAGGGAGGGTTACTGCCTTCCAGAATGATAAGACATCTGTATTCTACAACCAGAAAGTGGCTGAGTATCTAGAATCCCTGGGTTGCCAGAATTCTCAAACCCTGAAATGTCTTCTAACCGGACGTGAAGGTGTCTGACATCGGGAATGCTACTATGTCTGCATTCCACCGTACTAAACGAGTCTGTGTTCTAGAATGTGCTGGACGGCTGAGTTCCGGAATGTCAGGGTTGCAGAATTCTAGAATCCCGGCATGGCTGACCTCTAGAATCGTTAAATGTCTACATTCCGGAAGAGAGGGTGCCTGCCTTCCAGAATCAAAAGACGTCTGCATTCTAGAACTGGAATGTGGCTGAGTTCTAGAATCCCAGGGATGCTGAAATTCTGAAGCCCTGAAATGTCTGCTAGCCGGAAGTCAAGGTGTCTGACGTCCGGAATGCTACTATGTCTGCATTCCACCGACCTATGTGAGTCTCTCTTCTAGAATGTGCTGGACGGCTGAGTTCCAGAATGTCAGGATGGCAGAATTCTAGAATCCTGGCATGGCTGACCTCCAGAATCGTTAAACGTCTACATTCCGGAAGTGAGGGTGCCTGCCTTCCAGAATCATAAGAAGTCTGCATTCTATAACCGGAATGTGGCTGAGTTCTAGTATCCCTTGGATGCCGGAATTGTGAAACCCTGAAATGTCTGCTAGCCGGAAGTGAAGGTGTCTGATGTCCGGAATGCTGCCCTGTCTGCATTCCATCTTCCAAAACGAGTGTGTGTTCTAGAACGTGGAGGACGGCTGAGTTCCGGAATGTCAGGATGACTGAATTCTGGAATCCTCTCATGGCTGACCTCTAGAATCGTTAAACGTCTACACTCAAGAAGTGAGGCTGCCTCCCTCCCAGAATCATAAGACGTCTGCATTCTAGAACTGGAATGAGGCTGAGTTCTAGAATCCCTGGGATGCCAGAATTCTGAAACCCTGAAGTGTCTGCTGGCCGGAATTGAAAGTGTCTGACATCCGGAAAGCTACTATGTCTGCATTTCGCTGTCCTAAAAGAGTCTGTGTTCTAGAATGTGCAGAACGGCTTAGTTCCGGAATGTCAGAATGGCTGAATTCTAGAATCCTGTCATGGCTGACATCTAGAATCGTTAAACGTCTACATTCAGGAAGTGAGGGTGCCTGCCTTCCAGAATCATTAGCCGTCTGCATTCTAGAACCGGAATGTGGCTGAGTTCTAGAATCCCTGGGATGCCAGAATTCTGTAACCATGAAATGTCTGCTATCTGGAAGTGAAGGTGTCTGAGGTCTGGAATGCTACTATGTCTGCATTCCACCATCCTAAACAAATCTGTGTTCCTGAACGTGAAGGACGGCTGTGTTCTGGAATGTCAGGATGGCTGAATTCTAGAATCCTGGCATGGCTGACCAGCAGAATGGTTAAACGTCTACATTGCTGAAGTGAGGGTGCTGGCCATCCAGAATCATACGACCTCTGCATTCTGGAACCGGAATGTAACTGAGTTCTAATTTCCCTGGGATGCCGGAATTCTGAAACCCTGAAATGTCTGCTAGCCGGAAGTGAAGGTGTCTGACGTCCGGAATGCTGCCCTGTCTGCATTCCATCGTCCAAAACGAGTCTGTGTTCTAGAATGTGCAGGACGGCTGAGTTCCGGAAGGTCAGGATTGCTGAAATCTAGAATCCTGGCATGGCGGACCTCTTGAATCCTTAAACGTCTACATTAGGGAAGTGAGGGTGCCTGCCTTCCAGAATCATAAGACGTCTGCATTCTAGAACCGGATTGTGGCTGAGTTCTTAGAATCCCTGGGATACCAGAATTCTGAAACCTTGAAATGTCTGCTAGACGGAAGTGCAGTTGTCTGACGTCTGGAATGCTACTATGTCGGCCATAAAGCATCCTAAACGAGTCTGTGTTCTTCAATGTGCAGGACGGCTGAGTTCCGGAATGTCAGGATTGCTGAATTCTAGAATCCTGGCATGGCTGACCTGTAGAATCGTTAAACGTCTACATTCCGGAAGTGAGGGTGCCTGCCTTCCAGACTCGTAAGACGTCTGCACTCTAGAACCAGAATGTGGCTGAGTTCTAGAATCCCTGGAATGCCGGAATTCTGAAAACCTGAAATGTCTGCTAGACGGAAGTGAAGGTGTCTGACGTCCGGAATGCTGCCCTGTCTGCATTCCATCGTCCAAAACGAGTCTGTGTTCTAGAATGTGCGGGACGGCTGAGTTCTGGAATGTCAGGATTGCTGAAATCTAGAATCCTGGCATGGCGGACCTCTAGAATCGTTAAACGTCTACATTAGGGAAGTGAGGGTGCCTGCCTTCCAGAATCATATGACGTCTGCATTCTAGAACCGGCATGTGGCTGAGTTCTAGAATCCCTGGGATGCCGGAATTCTGAAACCCTGAAATGTCTGCTAGCTGGAAGGGAAGGTGTCTGAGTTCCCCAATGCTACTATGTCTGCATTCCACCGTCCTTAACGAATCTGTGTTCCTGAACGTACAGGATGGCTGAGTTCCGGAATGTCAGGACAGCTGAATTCTCGAATCCTGGCATGGCTGACCTCTAGAATCGTTAAACGTCTACATTCCTGAGGTGAGGGTGCCTGCCTTCCAGAATCATAAGATGTCTGCATTCTAGAACTGGAATGTGGCTGAGTTCTATAATCCCTAGGATGTCAGAATTATGAAACCCCGAAATGCCGGCTAGCCGGAATTGAAGATGTCTGACGGCCAGAATGCTACTATGTATGCATTCCACTGTCTTAAACGAGTCTGTGTTCTTGAATGTACAGGACGGTTGTGTTCCAGAATGTCAGAATGGCTGAATTCTAGAATCCTGGCATGGCTGACCTCAAGAGTCATTAAACGTCAACATTCCGGAAGTGAGGGTGCCTGCCTTCCATAATCCTAAGACGTCTGCATTGTAGAACCAGAATGTGGCTGATTTCTAGAATCTCTGGGATGCCGGAATTCTGAAACCCTGAAATGTCTTCTAGTCGGAAGTGAAGGTGTCTGACGTCCGGAATGCTGTAATGTCTGCATTCCATCATCCTAAACGAGTCTGTGTTCTACAACGAGCAGGACGGCTGAGTTCCAGAATGTCTGGACGGCTGAATTGTAGAATCCTGGCATGGCTGAACTCTAGAATTGTTAAACGTCTATATTCCGGAACTGAGGGTGCCTGCCTTCCAGAATCATAAGACGTCTGCATTCTAGAACCGGAATGTGGCTGAGTTCTAGAATCCCTGGGATGCCGGAATTCTGAAACCCAGAAATATCTGCTATTCGGAAGTGAAGGTGTCTGACGACTGGAATGCTGTTATGTCTGTATTCCATCGTCCAAAAAGAGTCAGTGTTCTAGAATGTGCAGGACGGCTGAGTTCCGGAATGTCAGGATTGCTGAAATCTAGAATCCTGGCATGGCTGACCTCTAGATTCGTTAAACATCTGCATTCCAGAAGTGAGGGTGCCTGCCTTCCAGAATCATAAGACGTCTGTATTCTAGAACCGGAATGTGGCTGAGTTCTAGAATCCCTGGGATGCCAGAATTCTGTAACCCTGAAATGTCTGCTAGCTGGAAGGGAAGGTGTCTGAGGTCCGGAATGCTACTGTGTCTGCATTCCACCATGCTAAACGAGTCTGTGTTCTAGAACGTGCAGAACGACTGTGTTTTGGAATGTCAGGATGGCTGAATTCTACAAGCCTGGCATGGCTCACCTCTAGAATCGTTAAACGTCTACATTCCGGAAGGGAGGGTTACTGCCTTCCAGAATGATAAGACATCTGTATTCTACAACCAGAAAGTGGCTGAGTATCTAGAATCCCTGGGTTGCCAGAATTCTCAAACCCTGAAATGTCTTCTAACCGGACGTGAAGGTGTCTGACATCGGGAATGCTACTATGTCTGCATTCCACCGTACTAAACGAGTCTGTGTTCTAGAATGTGCTGGACGGCTGAGTTCCGGAATGTCAGGGTTGCAGAATTCTAGAATCCCGGCATGGCTGACCTCTAGAATCGTTAAATGTCTACATTCCGGAAGAGAGGGTGCCTGCCTTCCAGAATCAAAAGACGTCTGCATTCTAGAACTGGAATGTGGCTGAGTTCTAGAATCCCAGGGATGCTGAAATTCTGAAGCCCTGAAATGTCTGCTAGCCGGAAGTCAAGGTGTCTGACGTCCGGAATGCTACTATGTCTGCATTCCACCGACCTATGTGAGTCTCTCTTCTAGAATGTGCTGGACGGCTGAGTTCCAGAATGTCAGGATGGCAGAATTCTAGAATCCTGGCATGGCTGACCTCCAGAATCGTTAAACGTCTACATTCCGGAAGTGAGGGTGCCTGCCTTCCAGAATCATAAGAAGTCTGCATTCTATAACCGGAATGTGGCTGAGTTCTAGTATCCCTTGGATGCCGGAATTGTGAAACCCTGAAATGTCTGCTAGCCGGAAGTGAAGGTGTCTGATGTCCGGAATGCTGCCCTGTCTGCATTCCATCTTCCAAAACGAGTGTGTGTTCTAGAACGTGGAGGACGGCTGAGTTCCGGAATGTCAGGATGACTGAATTCTGGAATCCTCTCATGGCTGACCTCTAGAATCGTTAAACGTCTACACTCAAGAAGTGAGGCTGCCTCCCTCCCAGAATCATAAGACGTCTGCATTCTAGAACTGGAATGAGGCTGAGTTCTAGAATCCCTGGGATGCCAGAATTCTGAAACCCTGAAGTGTCTGCTGGCCGGAATTGAAAGTGTCTGACATCCGGAAAGCTACTATGTCTGCATTTCGCTGTCCTAAAAGAGTCTGTGTTCTAGAATGTGCAGAACGGCTTAGTTCCGGAATGTCAGGTCGGCTGAATTCTAGAATCCTGGCATGGCTGACTTCTAGAATCGTCAAACGTCTACATTCCGGTAGTGAGGCTGCCTGCCTTCCAGAATCATAAGACGTCTGCTTTCTAGAAGCGGAATTTGGCTGAATTCTAGAATCCGTGGGATGCCGTAATTCTGAAACCCTGAAATGTCTGCTGGCCGGAAGTGAAGGTGTCTGACATCCGGAATGCTACTATGTCTGCATTCCGCCGTCCTAAACGAGTCTGTGTTCTAGAATGTGCAGGACGGCTGAGTTCTGGGATGTCAGGATGGCTGAATTGTAGAATCCTGGCATGGCTGACCTCTAGAATCGTTAAATGTCTACATTCCGGAAATGAGAGTTTCTGCCTTCCACAATCATAAGACGTATGCATTCCAGAACCGGAATGGGGCTGAGTTCCAGAATCCCTGGGATGCCGGAATTCTGAAACCCTGAAATGTCTGCTGGCCGGAAGTGAAGTGGTCTGACGTCCAGAATGCCACTATGTCTCCATTCCACCGCCCTAAACGAGTCTGTGTTCTAGAATGTGCAGGACGGCTGAAATCCGGAATGTCAGGAAGACTGAATTCTACAATCCTTGTAGAGCTGACCACTAGAATTGCTAAACTTCTGCATTCCGGAAGTGAGGGTGCCTGCCTTCCAGAATCATAAGACGTCTGCATTCTAGAACCGGAATGTGGCTGAGTTCTAGAATCCCTGTGATGCCGGAATTCTGAAACCCTGAAATGCCTCCTAGCCGGAAGTCAAGGTGTCTGATGTCCGGGATGCTACTATGTCTGTATTCCACTGTCCTAAACGAGTCTGTGTTCTAGAATCTGCAGGACGGCTGAGTTCCGGGATGTCAGGATGGCTGAATTCTAGAATCCTTGCATGGCTGACCTCTAGAATCGTTAAACGTCTACATTCCAGAAGTGAGGGTGCCTGCCTTCCAGGATCATAAGACGTCTGCATTCTACAACCAGAATGTGGCGGAGTTCTAGATTCCCTGGGATGCCGGAATCTGAAACCCTGAAGTGTCTGCTACCCGGAAGTGAACGTGTCTGACTTCCGCAATGCTACTATGTCTGCATTTCACCGTCCTAATCGAGGCTGTGTTCTAGAATGTGTAGGACGGCTGAGTTCCGGAAAGTCAGGATGGCTGAATTCTAGAATCCTGGCATGGCTGACCTCTAGAATTATTAAAAGTCTACATTCTGGAAGTGAGGGTGCCTCCCTTCCAGAATCATAAGACGTCTGCATTCTAGAACCGGAATGTGGCTGAGTTCTAGAATCCCGGGGATACCGGAATTCTGAAACCCTGAAATGTCTGCTAGACGGAAGTGCAGTTGTCTGACGTCTGGAATGCTACTATGTCTGCCATAAAGCATCCTAAACGAGTCTGTGTTCTTCAATGTGCAGGACGGCTGAGTTCCGGAATGTCAGGATGGCTGAATTCTAGAATCCTGGCATGGCTGACCTCTAGAATCGTTAAACGTCTACATTCCGGAAGTGAGGGTGCCTGCCTTCCAGAATCGTAAGACGTCTGCACTCTAGAACCGGAATGTGGCTGAGTTCTAGAATCCCTGGGATGCGGAATTCTGAAACCCTGAAATGTCTGCTAGCCGGAAGTGAAGGTGTCTGACGTCTGGAGTGCTGTTACATCTGCATTCCATCGTCCACAACGAGTCTCTGTTCTAGAATGTGCAGGACGGCTGAGTTCCGGAATGTCAGAATGGCTGAAATCTAGAATCCTGTCAGGGCTGACATCTAGAATCGTTAAACGTCTACATTCAGGAAGTGAGGGTGCCTGCCTTCCAGAATCATAAGACATCTGCATTCTAGAACCGGAATGTGGCTGAGTTCTAGAATCCCTGGGATACCAGAATTCTGAAGTCCTTAAATGTCTGCTATCTGGAAGTGAAGGTGTCTGAGGTCTGGAATGCTACTATGTCTGCATTCCACCGTCCTAAACGAATCTGTGTTCTTGAACGTGAAGGACGGCTGAGCTCCGGAAAGTCAGGATGGCTGAATTCTAGAATCCTGGCATGGCTGACCTCTAGGATCATTAAACGTCTACATTCCTGGAGTGAGTGTACCTGCCTTCCAGAATCATAAGACGTCTGCATTCTAGAACCGGAATGTGGCTGAGTTCTAGAATCCCTGGGATGCCAGAATTCTGTAACCATGAAATGTCTGCTAGCTGGAAGGGAAGGGGTCTGAGGTCCGGAATGCTACTATGTCTGCATTCCACCATCCTAAACGAATCTGTGTTCCTGAACGTGAAGGACGGCTGAGTTCTGGAATGTCAGGACGGCTGAATTCTAAAATCCTGGCATCGCAGACTAGTAGAATTGTTAACCGTCTACATTGCTGAAGTGAGGGTGCCTGCCTTCCAGAATCATACGACCTCTGCATTCTGGAACCGGAATGCAACTGAGTTCTAGATTCCCTGGGATGCCGGAATTCTGAAACCCTGAAATGTGTTCTAGCTGGAAGTGAAGGTGTCTGACGTCCGGAATGCTGCCCTGTCTGCATTCCATCGTCCAAAACGAGTCTGTGTTCTAGAATGTGCAGGACGGCTGAGTTCCGGAATGTCAGGAGTGCTGAAACCTAGAATCCTGGCATGGCGGACGTCTAGAATCGTTAAACATCTACATTAGGGAAGTGAGGGTGCCTGCCTTCCAGAATCATAAAACGTATGCATTCTAGAACCAGAATGTGGCTGAGTTCTAGAATCCCTGGGATACCGGAATTCTGAAACCCTGAAATGTCTGCTAGACGGAAGTGCAGTTGTCTGACGTCTGGAATGCTACTATGTCTGCCATAAAGCATCCTAAACGAGTCTGTGTTCTTCAATGTGCAGGACGGCTGAGTTCCGGAATGTCAGGATGGCTGAATTCTAGAATCCTGGCATGGCTGACCTCTAGAATTGTTAAACGTCTACATTCCGGAAGTGAGGGTGCCTGCCTTCCAGAATCGTAAGACGTCTGCACTCTAGAACCGGAATGTGGCTGAGTTCCAGAATCCCTGGGATGCGGAGTTCGGAAACCCTGAAATGTCTGCTAGCCGGAAGTGAAGGTGTCTGACGTCCGGAGTGCTGTTACATATGCATTCCATCATCCACATCGAGTCTCTGTTCTAGAATGTGCAGGACCGCTGAGTTCCGGAATGTCAGAATGACTGAATTCTAGAATCCTGTCATGGCTGACATCTAGAATCGTTAAACGTCTACATTCAGGAAGTGAGGGTGCCTGCCTTCCAGACTCGTAAGACGTCTGCACTCTAGAACCAGAATGTGGCTGAGTTCTAGAATCCCTGGAATGCCGGAATTCTGAAAACCTGAAATGTCTGCTAGCCGGAAGTGAAGGTGTCTGACGTCCGGAATGCTGCCCTGTCTGCATTCCATCGTCCAAAACGAGTCTGTGTTCTAGAATGTGCAGGACGGCTGAGTTCTGGAATGTCAGGATTGCTGAAATCTAGAATCCTGGCATGGCGGACCTCTAGAATCGTTAAACGTCTACATAAGGGAAGTGAGGGTGCCTGCCTTCCAGAATCATATGACGTCTGCATTCTAGAACCGGAATGTGGCTGAGTTCAAGAATCCCTGGGATGCCGGAATTTTGAAACCCTGAAATGTCTGCTAGCTGGAAGGGAAGGTGTCAGAGTTCCCCAATGCTACTATGTCTGCATTCCACCGTCCTTAACGAATCTGTGTTCCTGAACGTACAGGATGGCTGAGTTCCGGAATGTCAGGACAGCTGAATTCCCGAATCCTGGCATGGCTGACCTCTAGAATCGTTAAACGTCTACATTCCTGAGGTGAGGGTGCCTGCCTTCCAGAATCATAAGATGTCTGCATTCTAGAACTGGAATGTGGCTGAGTTCTATAATCCCTAGGATGTCAGAATTATGAAACCCCGAAATGCCGGCTAGCCGGAATTGAAGATGTCTGACGGCCAGAATGCTACTATGTATGCATTCCACTGTCCTAAACGAGTCTGTGTTCTTGAATGTACAGGACGGTTGTGTTCCAGAATGTCAGAATGGCTGAATTCTAGAATCCTGGCATGGCTGACCTCAAGAGTCATTAAACGTCAACATTCCGGAAGTGAGGGTGCCTGCCTTCCACAATCCTAAGACGTCTGCATTGTAGAACCAGAATGTGGCTGATTTCTAGAATCTCTGGGATGCCGGAATTCTGAAACCCTGAAATGTCTTCTAGTCGGAAGTGAAGGTGTCTGACGTCCGAAATGCTGTAATGTCTGCATTCCATCATCCTAAACGAGTCTGTGTTCTACAACGAGCAGGACGGCTGAGTTCCAGAATGTCTGGACGGCTGAATTGTAGAATCCTGGCATGGCTGAACTCTAGAATTGTTAAACGTCTATATTCCGGAACTGAGGGTGCCTGCCTTCCAGAATCATAAGACGTCTGCATTCTAGAACCGGAATGTGGCTGAGTTCTAGAATCCCTGGGATGCCGGAATTCTGAAACCCAGAAATATCAGCTATTCGGAAGTGAAGGTGTCTGACGACTGGAATGCTGTTATGTCTGTATTCCATCGTCCAAAAAGAGTCAGTGTTCTAGAATGTGCAGGACGGCTGAGTTCCGGAATGTCAGGATTGCTGAAATCTAGAATCCTGGCATGGCTGACCTCTAGAATCCTTAAACGTCTGCATTCCAGAAGTGAGGGTGCCTGCCTTCCAGAATCATAAGACGTCTGTATTCTAGAACCGGAATGTGGCTGAGTTCTAGAATCCCTGGGATGCCAGAATTCTGTAACCCTGAAATGTCTGCTAGCTGGAAGGGAAGGTGTCTGAGGTCCGGAATGCTACTGTGTCTGCATTCCACCATGCTAAACGAGTCTGTGTTCTAGAACGTGCAGAACGACTGTGTTTTGGAATGTCAGGATGGCTGAATTCTACAATCCTGGCATGGCTCACCTCTAGAATCGTTAAACGTCTACATTCCGGAAGGGAGGGTTACTGCCTTTCAGAATGATAAGACATCTGTATTCTACAACGGGAAAGTGGCTGAGTTGTAGAATTCCTGGGATTCCGGAATTCTCATACCCGGAAATGTCTTCTAGCCGGACATGAAGGTGTCTGACATCCGGAATGCTACTATGTCTGCATTCCACCGTACTAAACGAGTCTGTGTTCTAGAATGTGCTGGAAGGCTGAGTTCCAGAATGTCAGAGTGGCTGAATTCTAGAATCCTGGCATGGCTGACCTCTAGAAACGTTAAATGTCTATATTGCGGAGGTCAGGGTGCCTGCCTTCCAGAATCATAAGACGTCTACATTCTTGAACCGGAATGTGGCTGAGTTCTAGAATCCCAGGGATGCCGGAATTCTGAAGCCCTGAAATGTCTGCTAGCTGGAAGTCAAGATGTCTGACGCCCGGAATGCTACTATGTCTGCCTTCCACCGACCTATGTGAGTCTCTCTTCTAGAATGTGCTGGACGGCTGAGTTCCGGAATGTCAGTATGGCAGAATTCTAGAATCCTGGCATGGCTGACCTCCAGAATCATTAAACGTCTACATTCCGGAATTGAGGGTGCCTGCCTTCCAGAATCATAAGACGTCTGCATTCTAGAACCGGAATGTGGCTGAGTTCTGGAATCCCTGGGATGCCGGAATTCTGAAACCCTGAAATGTCTGCTAGCCGGAAGTGAAGGTGTCTGACGTCCGGAATGCTGCCCTGTCTGCATTCCATCGTCCAAAACGAGTCTGTGTTCTAGAATGTGCAGGACGGCTGAGTTCCGGAAGGTCAGGATTGCTGAAATCTAGAATCCTGGCATGGCGGACCTCTAGAATCCTTAAACGTCTACATTAGGGAAGTGAGGGTGCCTGCCTTCCAGAATCATAAGACGTCTGCATTCTAGAACCGGATTGTGGCTGAGTTCTTAGAATCCCTGGGATACCAGAATTCTGAAACCTTGAAATGTCTGCTAGACGGAAGTGCAGTTGTCTGACGTCTGGAATGCTACTATGTCGGCCATAAAGCATCCTAAACGAGTCTGTGTTCTTCAATGTGCAGGACGGCTGAGTTCCGGAATGTCAGGATTGCTGAATTCTAGAATCCTGGCATGGCTGACCTGTAGAATCGTTAAACGTCTACATTCCGGAAGTGAGGGTGCCTGCCTTCCAGACTCGTAAGACGTCTGCACTCTAGAACCAGAATGTGGCTGAGTTCTAGAATCCCTGGAATGCCGGAATTCTGAAAACCTGAAATGTCTGCTAGACGGAAGTGAAGGTGTCTGACGTCCGGAATGCTGCCCTGTCTGCATTCCATCGTCCAAAACGAGTCTGTGTTCTAGAATGTGCGGGACGGCTGAGTTCTGGAATGTCAGGATTGCTGAAATCTAGAATCCTGGCATGGCGGACCTCTAGAATCGTTAAACGTCTACATTAGGGAAGTGAGGGTGCCTGCCTTCCAGAATCATATGACGTCTGCATTCTAGAACCGGCATGTGGCTGAGTTCTAGAATCCCTGGGATGCCGGAATTCTGAAACCCTGAAATGTCTGCTAGCTGGAAGGGAAGGTGTCTGAGTTCCCCAATGCTACTATGTCTGCATTCCACCGTCCTTAACGAATCTGTGTTCCTGAACGTACAGGATGGCTGAGTTCCGGAATGTCAGGACAGCTGAATTCTCGAATCCTGGCATGGCTGACCTCTAGAATCGTTAAACGTCTACATTCCTGAGGTGAGGGTGCCTGCCTTCCAGAATCATAAGATGTCTGCATTCTAGAACTGGAATGTGGCTGAGTTCTATAATCCCTAGGATGTCAGAATTATGAAACCCCGAAATGCCGGCTAGCCGGAATTGAAGATGTCTGACGGCCAGAATGCTACTATGTATGCATTCCACTGTCTTAAACGAGTCTGTGTTCTTGAATGTACAGGACGGTTGTGTTCCAGAATGTCAGAATGGCTGAATTCTAGAATCCTGGCATGGCTGACCTCAAGAGTCATTAAACGTCAACATTCCGGAAGTGAGGGTGCCTGCCTTCCATAATCCTAAGACGTCTGCATTGTAGAACCAGAATGTGGCTGATTTCTAGAATCTCTGGGATGCCGGAATTCTGAAACCCTGAAATGTCTTCTAGTCGGAAGTGAAGGTGTCTGACGTCCGGAATGCTGTAATGTCTGCATTCCATCATCCTAAACGAGTCTGTGTTCTACAACGAGCAGGACGGCTGAGTTCCAGAATGTCTGGACGGCTGAATTGTAGAATCCTGGCATGGCTGAACTCTAGAATTGTTAAACGTCTATATTCCGGAACTGAGGGTGCCTGCCTTCCAGAATCATAAGACGTCTGCATTCTAGAACCGGAATGTGGCTGAGTTCTAGAATCCCTGGGATGCCGGAATTCTGAAACCCAGAAATATCTGCTATTCGGAAGTGAAGGTGTCTGACGACTGGAATGCTGTTATGTCTGTATTCCATCGTCCAAAAAGAGTCAGTGTTCTAGAATGTGCAGGACGGCTGAGTTCCGGAATGTCAGGATTGCTGAAATCTAGAATCCTGGCATGGCTGACCTCTAGATTCGTTAAACATCTGCATTCCAGAAGTGAGGGTGCCTGCCTTCCAGAATCATAAGACGTCTGTATTCTAGAACCGGAATGTGGCTGAGTTCTAGAATCCCTGGGATGCCAGAATTCTGTAACCCTGAAATGTCTGCTAGCTGGAAGGGAAGGTGTCTGAGGTCCGGAATGCTACTGTGTCTGCATTCCACCATGCTAAACGAGTCTGTGTTCTAGAACGTGCAGAACGACTGTGTTTTGGAATGTCAGGATGGCTGAATTCTACAAGCCTGGCATGGCTCACCTCTAGAATCGTTAAACGTCTACATTCCGGAAGGGAGGGTTACTGCCTTCCAGAATGATAAGACATCTGTATTCTACAACCAGAAAGTGGCTGAGTATCTAGAATCCCTGGGTTGCCAGAATTCTCAAACCCTGAAATGTCTTCTAACCGGACGTGAAGGTGTCTGACATCGGGAATGCTACTATGTCTGCATTCCACCGTACTAAACGAGTCTGTGTTCTAGAATGTGCTGGACGGCTGAGTTCCGGAATGTCAGGGTTGCAGAATTCTAGAATCCCGGCATGGGTGACCTCTAGAATCGTTAAATGTCTACATTCCGGAAGAGAGGGTGCCTGCCTTCCAGAATCAAAAGACGTCTGCATTCTAGAACTGGAATGTGGCTGAGTTCTAGAATCCCAGGGATGCTGAAATTCTGAAGCCCTGAAATGTCTGCTAGCCGGAAGTCAAGGTGTCTGACGTCCGGAATGCTACTATGTCTGCATTCCACCGACCTATGTGAGTCTCTCTTCTAGAATGTGCTGGACGGCTGAGTTCCAGAATGTCAGGATGGCAGAATTCTAGAATCCTGGCATGGCTGACCTCCAGAATCGTTAAACGTCTACATTCCAGAAGTGAGGGTGCCTGCCTTCCAGAATCATAAGAAGTCTGCATTCTATAACCGGAATGTGGCTGAGTTCTAGTATCCCTTGGATGCCGGAATTGTGAAACCCTGAAATGTCTGCTAGCCGGAAGTGAAGGTGTCTGACATCCGGAATGCTACTATGTCTGCATTCCGCTGTCCTAAACGAGTCTGTGTTCTAGAATGTGCAGGACGGCTGAGTTCTGGGATGTCAGGATGGCTGAATTGTAGAATCCTGGCATGGCTGACCTCTAGAATCGTTAAATGTCTACATTCCGGAAATGAGAGTTTCTGCCTTCCACAATCATAAGACGTATGCATTCCAGAACCGGAATGGGGCTGAGTTCCAGAATCCCTGGGATGCCGGAATTCTGAAACCCTGAAATGTCTGCTGGCCGGAAGTGAAGTTGTCTGACGTCCAGAATGCCACTATGTCTCCATTCCACCGCCCTAAACGAGTCTGTGTTCTAGAATGTGCAGGACGGCTGAAATCCGGAATGTCAGGAAGACTGAATTCTACAATCCTTGTAGAGCTGACCACTAGAATTGTTAAACTTCTGCATTCCGGAAGTGAGGGTGCCTGCCTTCCAGAATCATAAGATGTCTGCATTCTAGAACCGGAATGTGGCAGAGTTCTAGAATCCCTGTGATGCCGGAATTCTGAAACCCTGAAATGCCTCCTAGCCGGAAGTCAAGGTGTCTGATGTCCGGGATGCTACTATGTCTGTATTCCAGTGTCCTAAACGAGTCTGTGTTCTAGAATCTGCAGGACGGCTGAGTTCCGGGATGTCAGGATGGCTGAATTCTAGAATCCTTGCATGGCTGACCTCTAGAATCGTTAAACGTCTACATTCCAGAAGTGAGGGTGCCTGCCTTCCAGGATCATAAGACGTCTGCATTCTACAACCAGAATGTGGCGGAGTTCTAGATTCCCTGGGATGCCGGAATCTGAAACCCTGAAGTGTCTGCTACCCGGAAGTGAACGTGTCTGACTTCCGCAATGCTACTATGTCTGCATTTCACCGTCCTAATCGAGGCTGTGTTCTAGAATGTGTAGGACGGCTGAGTTCCGGAAAGTCAGGATGGCTGAATTCTAGAATCCTGGCATGGCTGACCTCTAGAATTATTAAAAGTCTACATTCTGGAAGTGAGGGTGCCTCCCTTCCAGAATCATAAGACGTCTGCATTCTAGAACCGGAATGTGGCTGAGTTCTAGAATCCCGGGGATACCGGAATTCTGAAACCCTGAAATGTCTGCTAGACGGAAGTGCAGTTGTCTGACGTCTGGAATGCTACTATGTCTGCCATAAAGCATCCTAAACGAGTCTGTGTTCTTCAATGTGCAGGACGGCTGAGTTCCGGAATGTCAGGATGGCTGAATTCTAGAATCCTGGCATGGCTGACCTCTAGAATCGTTAAACGTCTACATTCCGGAAGTGAGAGTGCCTGACTTCCAGAATCGTAAGACGTCTGCATTCTAGAACCGGAATGTGGCTGAGTTCTAGAATCCCTGGGATGCGGAATTCTGAAACCCTGAAATGTCTGCTAGCCGGAAGTGAAGGTGTCTGACGTCTGGAGTGCTGTTACATCTGCATTCCATCGTCCACAACGAGTCTCTGTTCTAGAATGTGCAGGACGGCTGAGTTCCGGAATGTCAGAATGGCTGAAATCTAGAATCCTGTCAGGGCTGACATCTAGAATCGTTAAACGTCTACATTCAGGAAGTGAGGGTGCCTGCCTTCCAGAATCATAAGACATCTGCATTCTAGAACCGGAATGTGGCTGAGTTCTAGAATCCCTGGGATGCCAGAATTCTGAAGTCCTTAAATGTCTGCTATCTGGAAGTGAAGGTGTCTGAGGTCTGGAATGCTACTATGTCTGCATTCCACCGTCCTAAACGAATCTGTGTTCTTGAACGTGAAGGACGGCTGAGCTCCGGAAAGTCAGGATGGCTGAATTCTAGAATCCTGGCATGGCTGACCTCTAGGATCATTAAACGTCTACATTCCTGGAGTGAGTGTACCTGCCTTCCAGAATCATAAGACGTCTGCATTCTAGAACCGGAATGTGGCTGAGTTCTAGAATCCCTGGGATGCCAGAATTCTGTAACCATGAAATGTCTGCTAGCTGGAAGGGAAGGGGTCTGAGGTCCGGAATGCTACTATGTCTGCATTCCACCATCCTAAACGAATCTGTGTTCCTGAACGTGAAGGACGGCTGAGTTCTGGAATGTCAGGACGGCTGAATTCTAAAATCCTGGCATCGCAGACTAGTAGAATTGTTAAACGTCTACATTGCTGAAGTGAGGGTGCCTGCCTTCCAGAATCATACGACCTCTGCATTCTGGAACCGGAATGCAACTGAGTTCTAGATTCCCTGGGATGCCGGAATTCTGAAACCCTGAAATGTGTTCTAGCTGGAAGTGAAGGTGTCTGACGTCCGGAATGCTGCCCTGTCTGCATTCCATCGTCCAAAACGAGTCTGTGTTCTAGAATGTGCAGGACGGCTGAGTTCCGGAATGTCAGGAGTGCTGAAACCTAGAATCCTGGCATGGCGGACGTCTAGAATCGTTAAACATCTACATTAGGGAAGTGAGGGTGCCTGCCTTCCAGAATCATAAAACGTATGCATTCTAGAACCAGAATGTGGCTGAGTTCTAGAATCCCTGGGATACCGGAATTCTGAAACCCTGAAATGTCTGCTAGACGGAAGTGCAGTTGTCTGACGTCTGGAATGCTACTATGTCTGCCATAAAGCATCCTAAACGAGTCTGTGTTCTTCAATGTGCAGGACGGCTGAGTTCCGGAATGTCAGGATGGCTGAATTCTAGAATCCTGGCATGGCTGACCTCTAGAATCGTTAAACGTCTACATTCCGGAAGTGAGGGTGCCTGCCTTCCAGAATCGTAAGACGTCTGCACTCTAGAACCGGAATGTGGCTGAGTTCCAGAATCCCTGGGATGCGGAGTTCGGAAACCCTGAAATGTCTGCTAGCCGGAAGTGAAGGTGTCTGACGTCCGGAGTGCTGTTACATATGCATTCCATCATCCACATCGAGTCTCTGTTCTAGAATGTGCAGGACGGCTGAGTTCCGGAATGTCAGAATGGCTGAATTCTAGAATCCTGTCATGGCTGACATCTAGAATTGTTAAACGTCTACATTCAGGAAGTGAGGGTGCCTGCCTTCCAGAATCATTAGCCGTCTGCATTCTAGAACCGGAATGTGGCTGAGTTCTAGAATCCCTGGGATGCCAGAATTCTGTAACCATGAAATGTCTGCTATCTGGAAGTGAAGGTGTCTGAGGTCCGGAATGCTACTATGTCTGCATTCCACCATTCTAAACAAATCTGTGTTCCTGAACGTGAAGGACGACTGTGTTCTGGAATGTCAGGATGGCTGAATTCTAGAATCCTGGCATCGCTGACCAGCAGAATGGTTAAACGTCTACATTGCTGAAGTGAGGGTGCCGGCCATCCAGAATCATATGACCTCTGCATTCTGGAACCGGAATGTAACTGAGTTCTAATTTCCCTGGGATGCCGGAATTCTGAAACCCTGAAATGTCTGCTAGCCGGAAGTGAAGGTGTCTGACGTCCGGAATGCTGCCCTGTCTGCATTCCATCGTCCAAAACGAGTCTGTGTTCTAGAATGTGCAGGACGGCTGAGTTCCGGAAGGTCAGGATTGCTGAAATCTAGAATCCTGGCATGGCGGACCTCTAGAATCCTTAAACGTCTACATTAGGGAAGTGAGGGTGCCTGCCTTCCAGAATCATAAGACGTCTGCATTCTAGAACCGGAATGTGGCTGAGTTCTTAGAATCCCTGGGATACCAGAATTCTGAAACCCTGAAATGTCTGCTAGACGGAAGTGCAGTTGTCTGACGTCTGGAATGCTACTATGTCGGCCATAAAGCATCCTGAACGAGTCTGTGTTCTTCAATGTGCAGGACGGCTGAGTTCCGGAATGTCAGGATTGCTGAATTCTAGAATCCTGGCATGGCTGACCTGTAGAATCGTTAAACGTCTACATTCCGGAAGTGAGGGTGCCTGCCTTCCAGACTCGTAAGACGTCTGCACTCTAGAACCAGAATGTGGCTGAGTTCTAGAATCCCTGGAATGCCGGAATTCTGAAAACCTGAAATGTCTGCTAGCCGGAAGTGAAGGTGTCTGACGTCCGGAATGCTGCCCTGTCTGCATTCCATCGTCCAAAACGAGTCTGTGTTCTAGAATGTGCAGGACGGCTGAGTTCTGGAATGTCAGGATTGCTGAAATCTAGAATCCTGGCATGGCGGACCTCTAGAATCGTTAAACGTCTACATAAGGGAAGTGAGGGTGCCTGCCTTCCAGAATCATATGACGTCTGCATTCTAGAACCGGAATGTGGCTGAGTTCAAGAATCCCTGGGATGCCGGAATTTTGAAACCCTGAAATGTCTGCTAGCTGGAAGGGAAGGTGTCAGAGTTCCCCAATGCTACTATGTCTGCATTCCACCGTCCTTAACGAATCTGTGTTCCTGAACGTACAGGATGGCTGAGTTCCGGAATGTCAGGAGAGCTGAATTCCCGAATCCTGGCATGGCTGACCTCTAGAATCGTTAAACGTCTACATTCCTGAGGTGAGGGTGCCTGCCTTCCAGAATCATAAGATGTCTGCATTCTAGAACTGGAATGTGGCTGAGTTCTATAATCCCTAGGATGTCAGAATTATGAAACCCCGAAATGCCGGCTAGCCGGAATTGAAGATGTCTGACGGCCAGAATGCTACTATGTATGCATTCCACTGTCCTAAACGAGTCTGTGTTCTTGAATGTACAGGACGGTTGTGTTCCAGAATGTCAGAATGGCTGAATTCTAGAATCCTGGCATGGCTGACCTCAAGAGTCATTAAACGTCAACATTCCGGAAGTGAGGGTGCCTGCCTTCCACAATCCTAAGACGTCTGCATTGTAGAACCAGAATGTGGCTGATTTCTAGAATCTCTGGGATGCCGGAATTCTGAAACCCTGAAATGTCTTCTAGTCTGAAGTGAAGGTGTCTGACGTCCGGAATGCTGTAATGTCTGCATTCCATCATCCTAAACGAGTCTGTGTTCTACAACGAGCAGGATGGCTGAGTTCCAGAATGTCTGGACGGCTGAATTGTAGAATCCTGGCATGGCTGAACTCTAGAATTGTTAAACGTCTATATTCCGGAACTGAGGGTGCCTGCCTTCCAGAATCATAAGACGTCTGCATTCTAGAACCGGAATGTGGCTGAGTTCTAGAATCCCTGGGATGCCGGAATTCTGAAACCCAGAAATATCTGCTATTCGGAAGTGAAGGTGTCTGACGACTGGAATGCTGTTATGTCTGTATTCCATCGTCCAAAAAGAGTCAGTGTTCTAGAATGTGCAGGACGGCTGAGTTCCGGAATGTCAGGATTGCTGAAATCTAGAATCCTGGCATGGCTGACCTCTAGATTCGTTAAACATCTGCATTCCAGAAGTGAGGGTGCCTGCCTTCCAGAATCATAAGACGTCTGTATTCTAGAACCGGAATGTGGCTGAGTTCTAGAATCCCTGGGATGCCAGAATTCTGTAACCCTGAAATGTCTGCTAGCTGGAAGGGAAGGTGTCTGAGGTCCGGAATGCTACTGTGTCTGCATTCCACCATGCTAAACGAGTCTGTGTTCTAGAACGTGCAGAACGACTGTGTTTTGGAATGTCAGGATGGCTGAATTCTACAAGCCTGGCATGGCTCACCTCTAGAATCGTTAAACGTCTACATTCCGGAAGGGAGGGTTACTGCCTTCCAGAATGATAAGACATCTGTATTCTACAACCAGAAAGTGGCTGAGTATCTAGAATCCCTGGGTTGCCAGAATTCTCAAACCCTGAAATGTCTTCTAACCGGACGTGAAGGTGTCTGACATCGGGAATGCTACTATGTCTGCATTCCACCGTACTAAACGAGTCTGTGTTCTAGAATGTGCTGGACGGCTGAGTTCCGGAATGTCAGGGTTGCAGAATTCTAGAATCCCGGCATGGCTGACCTCTAGAATCGTTAAATGTCTACATTCCGGAAGAGAGGGTGCCTGCCTTCCAGAATCAAAAGACGTCTGCATTCTAGAACTGGAATGTGGCTGAGTTCTAGAATCCCAGGGATGCTGAAATTCTGAAGCCCTGAAATGTCTGCTAGCCGGAAGTCAAGGTGTCTGACGTCCGGAATGCTACTATGTCTGCATTCCACCGACCTATGTGAGTCTCTCTTCTAGAATGTGCTGGACGGCTGAGTTCCAGAATGTCAGGATGGCAGAATTCTAGAATCCTGGCATGGCTGACCTCCAGAATCGTTAAACGTCTACATTCCGGAAGTGAGGGTGCCTGCCTTCCAGAATCATAAGAAGTCTGCATTCTATAACCGGAATGTGGCTGAGTTCTAGTATCCCTTGGATGCCGGAATTGTGAAACCCTGAAATGTCTGCTAGCCGGAAGTGAAGGTGTCTGATGTCCGGAATGCTGCCCTGTCTGCATTCCATCTTCCAAAACGAGTGTGTGTTCTAGAACGTGGAGGACGGCTGAGTTCCGGAATGTCAGGATGACTGAATTCTGGAATCCTCTCATGGCTGACCTCTAGAATCGTTAAACGTCTACACTCAAGAAGTGAGGCTGCCTCCCTCCCAGAATCATAAGACGTCTGCATTCTAGAACTGGAATGAGGCTGAGTTCTAGAATCCCTGGGATGCCAGAATTCTGAAACCCTGAAGTGTCTGCTGGCCGGAATTGAAAGTGTCTGACATCCGGAAAGCTACTATGTCTGCATTTCGCTGTCCTAAAAGAGTCTGTGTTCTAGAATGTGCAGAACGGCTTAGTTCCGGAATGTCAGGTCGGCTGAATTCTAGAATCCTGGCATGGCTGACTTCTAGAATCGTCAAACGTCTACATTCCGGTAGTGAGGCTGCCTGCCTTCCAGAATCATAAGACGTCTGCTTTCTAGAAGCGGAATTTGGCTGAATTCTAGAATCCGTGGGATGCCGTAATTCTGAAACCCTGAAATGTCTGCTGGCCGGAAGTGAAGGTGTCTGACATCCGGAATGCTACTATGTCTGCATTCCGCCGTCCTAAACGAGTCTGTGTTCTAGAATGTGCAGGACGGCTGAGTTCTGGGATGTCAGGATGGCTGAATTGTAGAATCCTGGCATGGCTGACCTCTAGAATCGTTAAATGTCTACATTCCGGAAATGAGAGTTTCTGCCTTCCACAATCATAAGACGTATGCATTCCAGAACCGGAATGGGGCTGAGTTCCAGAATCCCTGGGATGCCGGAATTCTGAAACCCTGAAATGTCTGCTGGCCGGAAGTGAAGTGGTCTGACGTCCAGAATGCCACTATGTCTCCATTCCACCGCCCTAAACGAGTCTGTGTTCTAGAATGTGCAGGACGGCTGAAATCCGGAATGTCAGGAAGACTGAATTCTACAATCCTTGTAGAGCTGACCACTAGAATTGCTAAACTTCTGCATTCCGGAAGTGAGGGTGCCTGCCTTCCAGAATCATAAGACGTCTGCATTCTAGAACCGGAATGTGGCTGAGTTCTAGAATCCCTGTGATGCCGGAATTCTGAAACCCTGAAATGCCTCCTAGCCGGAAGTCAAGGTGTCTGATGTCCGGGATGCTACTATGTCTGTATTCCAGTGTCCTAAACGAGTCTGTGTTCTAGAATCTGCAGGACGGCTGAGTTCCGGGATGTCAGGATGGCTGAATTCTAGAATCCTTGCATGGCTGACCTCTAGAATCGTTAAACGTCTACATTCCAGAAGTGAGGGTGCCTGCCTTCCAGGATCATAAGACGTCTGCATTCTACAACCAGAATGTGGCGGAGTTCTAGATTCCCTGGGATGCCGGAATCTGAAACCCTGAAGTGTCTGCTACCCGGAAGTGAACGTGTCTGACTTCCGCAATGCTACTATGTCTGCATTTCACCGTCCTAATCGAGGCTGTGTTCTAGAATGTGTAGGACGGCTGAGTTCCGGAAAGTCAGGATGGCTGAATTCTAGAATCCTGGCATGGCTGACCTCTAGAATTATTAAAAGTCTACATTCTGGAAGTGAGGGTGCCTCCCTTCCAGAATCATAAGACGTCTGCATTCTAGAACCGGAATGTGGCTGAGTTCTAGAATCCCGGGGATACCGGAATTCTGAAACCCTGAAATGTCTGCTAGACGGAAGTGCAGTTGTCTGACGTCTGGAATGCTACTATGTCTGCCATAAAGCATCCTAAACGAGTCTGTGTTCTTCAATGTGCAGGACGGCTGAGTTCCGGAATGTCAGGATGGCTGAATTCTAGAATCCTGGCATGGCTGACCTCTAGAATCGTTAAACGTCTACATTCCGGAAGTGAGGGTGCCTGCCTTCCAGAATCGTAAGACGTCTGCACTCTAGAACCGGAATGTGGCTGAGTTCTAGAATCCCTGGGATGCGGAATTCTGAAACCCTGAAATGTCTGCTAGCCGGAAGTGAAGGTGTCTGACGTCTGGAGTGCTGTTACATCTGCATTCCATCGTCCACAACGAGTCTCTGTTCTAGAATGTGCAGGACGGCTGAGTTCCGGAATGTCAGAATGGCTGAAATCTAGAATCCTGTCAGGGCTGACATCTAGAATCGTTAAACGTCTACATTCAGGAAGTGAGGGTGCCTGCCTTCCAGAATCATAAGACATCTGCATTCTAGAACCGGAATGTGGCTGAGTTCTAGAATCCCTGGGATGCCAGAATTCTGAAGTCCTTAAATGTCTGCTATCTGGAAGTGAAGGTGTCTGAGGTCTGGAATGCTACTATGTCTGCATTCCACCGTCCTAAACGAATCTGTGTTCTTGAACGTGAAGGACGGCTGAGCTCCGGAAAGTCAGGATGGCTGAATTCTAGAATCCTGGCATGGCTGACCTCTAGGATCATTAAACGTCTACATTCCTGGAGTGAGTGTACCTGCCTTCCAGAATCATAAGACGTCTGCATTCTAGAACCGGAATGTGGCTGAGTTCTAGAATCCCTGGGATGCCAGAATTCTGTAACCATGAAATGTCTGCTAGCTGGAAGGGAAGGGGTCTGAGGTCCGGAATGCTACTATGTCTGCATTCCACCATCCTAAACGAATCTGTGTTCCTGAACGTGAAGGACGGCTGAGTTCTGGAATGTCAGGACGGCTGAATTCTAAAATCCTGGCATCGCAGACTAGTAGAATTGTTAAACGTCTACATTGCTGAAGAGAGGGTGCCTGCCTTCCAGAATCATACGACCTCTGCATTCTGGAACCGGAATGCAACTGAGTTCTAGATTCCCTGGGATGCCGGAATTCTGAAACCCTGAAATGTGTTCTAGCTGGAAGTGAAGGTGTCTGACGTCCGGAATGCTGCCCTGTCTGCATTCCATCGTCCAAAACGAGTCTGTGTTCTAGAATGTGCAGGACGGCTGAGTTCCGGATTGTCAGGAGTGCTGAAACCTAGAATCCTGGCATGGCGGACGTCTAGAATCGTTAAACATCTACATTAGGGAAGTGAGGGTGCCTGCCTTCCAGAATCATAAAACGTATGCATTCTAGAACCAGAATGTGGCTGAGTTCTAGAATCCCTGGGATACCGGAATTCTGAAACCCTGAAATGTCTGCTAGACGGAAGTGCAGTTGTCTGACGTCTGGAATGCTACTATGTCTGCCATAAAGCATCCTAAACGAGTCTGTGTTCTTCAATGTGCAGGACGGCTGAGTTCCGGAATGTCAGGATGGCTGAATTCTAGAATCCTGGCATGGCTGACCTCTAGAATCGTTAAACGTCTACATTCCGGAAGTGAGGGTGCCTGCCTTCCAGAATCGTAAGACGTCTGCACTCTAGAACCGGAATGTGGCTGAGTTCCAGAATCCCTGGGATGCGGAGTTCGGAAACCCTGAAATGTCTGCTAGCCGGAAGTGAAGGTGTCTGACGTCCGGAGTGCTGTTACATATGCATTCCATCATCCACATCGAGTCTCTGTTCTAGAATGTGCAGGACGGCTGAGTTCCGGAATGTCAGAATGGCTGAATTCTAGAATCCTGTCATGGCTGACATCTAGAATTGTTAAACGTCTACATTCAGGAAGTGAGGGTGCCTGCCTTCCAGAATCATTAGCCGTCTGCATTCTAGAACCGTAATGTGGCTGAGTTCTAGAATCCCTGGGATGCCGGAATTCTGAAGCCCTGAAATGTCTGCTAGCTGGAAGTCAAGATGTCTGACGCCCGGAATGCTACTATGTCTGCATTCCACCGACCTATGTGAGTCTCTCTTCTAGAATGTGCTGGACGGCTGAGTTCCGGAATGTCAGTATGGCAGAATTCTAGAATCCTGGCATGGCTGACCTCCAGAATCATTAAACGTCTACATTCCGGAAGTGAGGGTGCCTGCCTTCCAGAATCATAAGACGTCTGCATTCTAGAACCGGAATGTGGCTGAGTTCTGGAATCCCTGGGATGCCGGAATTCTGAAACCCTGAAATGTCTGCTAGCCGGAAGTGAAGGTGTCTGACGTCCGGAATGCTGCCCTGTCTGCATTCCATCGTCGAAAACGAGTCTGTGTTCTAGAACGTGGAGGACGGCTGAGTTCCGGAATGTCAGGATGGCTGAATTGTAGAATCCTCTCATGGCTGACCTCTAGAATCGTTAAACGTCTACATTCCAGAAGTGAGGGTGCCTCCCTCCCAGAATCATAAGACATCTGCATTCAAGAACCGGAATGTGGCTGAGTTCTAGAATCCCTGGGATGCCGGAATTCTGAAAACCTGAAATGTCTGCTAGCCGGAAGTGAAGGTGTCTGACGTCCGGAATGCTGCCCTGTCTGCATTCCATTGTCCAAAACGAGTCTGTGTTCTAGAATATGCAGGACGGCTGAGTTCTGGAATGTCAGGATTGCTGAAATCTAGAATCCTGGCATGGCGGACCTCTAGAATCGTTAAACGTCTACATTAGGGAAGTGAGGGTGCCTGCCTTCCAGAATCATAAGACGTCTGCATTCTAGAACCGGAATGTGGCTGAGTTCAAGAATCCCTGGTATGCCGGAATTCTGAAACCCTGAAATGTCTGCTAGCTGGAAGGGAAGGTGTCTGGGGTCCCCAATGCTACTATGTCTGCATTCCACCGTCCTAAACGAATCTGTGTTCCTGAACGTGCAGGATGGCTGAGTTCCGGAATGTCAGGACGGCTGAATTCTCGAATCCTGGCATGGCTGACCTGTAGAATCGTTAAACGTCTACATTCCGGAAGTGAGGGTACCTGCCTTCCAGACTCACAAGACGTCTATATTCTAGAACCGGAATGTGGCTGAGTTCTAGAATCCCTGGGATGCCACAATTCTGTAACCCTGAAATGTCTGCTAGCTGGAAGGGAAGGTGTCTGAGTTCCCCAATGCTACTATGTCTGCATTCCACCGTCCTTAACGAATCTGTGTTCCTGAACGTACAGGATGTCTGAGTTCCGGAATGTCAGGACGGCTGAATTCTCGAATCCTGGCATGGCTGACCTCTAGAATCGTTACACGTCTACATTCCTGAAGTGAGGGTGCCTGCCTTCCAGAATCATAAGATGTCTGCATTCTAGAACTGGAATGTGGCTGAGTTCTATAATCCCTAGGATGCCAGAATTATGAAACCCCGAAATGCCGGCTAGCCGGAAGTGAAGATGTCTGACGGCCAGAATGCTACTATGTATGCATTCCACTGTCCTAAACGAGTCTGTGTTCTTGAATGTACAGGACGGTTGTGTTCCAGAATGTCAGAATGGCTGAATTCTAGAATCCTGGCATGGCTGACCTCAAGAGTCATTAAACGTCAACATTCCGGAAGTGAGGGTGCCTGCCTTCCATAATCCTAAGACGTCTGCATTGTAGAACCAGAATGTGGCTGATTTCTAGAATCTCTGGGATGCCGGAATTCTGAAACCCTGAAATGTCTTCTAGTCGGAAGTGAAGGTGTCTGACGTCCGGAATGCTGTAATGTCTGCATTCCATCATCCTAAACGAGTCTGTGTCCTACAACGAGCAGGACAGCTGAGTTCCAGAATGTCTGGACGGCTGAATTGTAGAATCCTGGCATGGCGGACCTCTAGAATCGTTAAACGTCTACATTAGGGAAGTGAGGGTGCCTGCCTTCCAGAATCATAAGACGTCTGCATTCTAGAACCGGAATGTGGCTGAGTTCAAGAATCCCTGGTATGCCGGAATTCTGAAACCCTGAAATGTCTGCTAGCTGGAAGGGAAGGTGTCTGGGGTCCCCAATGCTACTATGCCTGCATTCCACCATCCTAAACGAATCTGTGTTCCTGAACGTGCAGGATGGCTGAGTTCCGGAATGTCAGGACGGCTGAATTCTCGAATCCTGGCATGGCTGACCTGTAGAATCGTTAAACGTCTACATTCCGGAAGTGAGGGTACCTGCCTTCCAGACTCACAAGACGTCTATATTCTAGAACCGGAATGTGGCTGAGTTCTAGAATCCCTGGGATGCCACAATTCTGTAACCCTGAAATGTCTGCTAGCTGGAAGGGAAGGTGTCTGAGTTCCCCAATGCTACTATGTCTGCATTCCACCGTCCTTAACGAATCTGTGTTCCTGAACGTACAGGATGTCTGAGTTCCGGAATGTCAGGACGGCTGAACTCTCGAATCCTGGCATGGCTGACCTCTAGAATCGTTACACGTCTACATTCCTGAAGTGAGGGTGCCTGCCTTCCAGAATCATAAGATGTCTGCATTCTAGAACTGGAATGTGGCTGAGTTCTATAATCCCTAGGATGCCAGAATTATGAAACCCCGAAATGCCGGCTAGCCGGAAGTGAAGATGTCTGACGGCCAGAATGCTACTATGTATGCATTCCACTGTCCTAAACGAGTCTGTGTTCTTGAATGTACAGGACGGTTGTGTTCCAGAATGTCAGAATGGCTGAATTCTAGAATCCTGGCATGGCTGACCTCAAGAGTCATTAAACGTCAACATTCCGGAAGTGAGGGTGCCTGCCTTCCATAATCCTAAGACGTCTGCATTGTAGAACCAGAATGTGGCTGATTTCTAGAATCTCTGGGATGCCGGAATTCTGAAACCCTGAAATGTCTTCTAGTCGGAAGTGAAGGTGTCTGACGTCCGGAATGCTGTAATGTCTGCATTCCATCATCCTAAACGAGTCTGTGTCCTACAACGAGCAGGACGGCTGAGTTCCAGAATGTCTGGACGGCTGAATTGTAGAATCCTGGCATGGCTGAACTCTAGAATTGTTAAACGTCTATATTCCGGAACTGAGGGTGCCTGCCTTCCAGAATCATAAGACGTCTGCATTCTAGAACCGGAATGTTGCTGAGTTCTAGAATCCCTGGGATGCCGGAATTCTGAAACCCAGAAATATCTGCTATTCGGAAGTGAAGGTGTCTGACGACTGGAATGCTGTTATGTCTGTATTCCATCGTCCAAAAAGAGTCAGTGTTCTAGAATGTGCAGGACGGCTGAGTTCCGGAATGTCAGGATTGCTGAAATCTAGAATCCTGGCATGGCTGACCTCTAGAATCGTTAAACGTCTGCATTCCAGAAGTGAGGGTGCCTGCCTTCCAGAATCATAAGACGTCTGTATTCTAGAACCGGAATGTGGCTGAGTTCTAGAATCCCTGGGATGCCAGAATTCTGTAACCCTGAAATGTCTGCTAGCTGGAAGGGAAGGTGTCTGAGGTCCGGAATGCTACTGTGTCTGCATTCCACCATGCTAAACGAGTCTGTGTTCTAGAACGTGCAGAACGGCTGTGTTTTGGAATGTCAGAATGGCTGAATTTTACAATCCTGGCATGGCTCACCTCTAGAATCGTTAAACGTCTACATTCCGGAAGGGAGGGTTACTGCCTTCCAGAATGATAAGACATCTGTATTCTACAAACAGAAAGTGGCTGAGTTGTAGACTTCCTTGGATTCTGGAATTCTCATACCCTGAAATGTCTTCTAGCCGGACGTGAAGGTGTCTGACATCCGAAATGCTACTATGTCTGCATTCCACCGTACTAAACGAGTCTGTGATCTAGAATGTGCTGGACGGCTGAGGTACAGAATGTCAGGGTGGCTGAATTCTAGAATCCTGGCATCGCTGACCAGCAGAATGGTTAAACGTCTACATTGCTGAAGTGAGGGTGCCGGCCATCCAGAATCATACGACCTCTGCATTCTGGAACCGGAATGTAACTGAGTTCTAATTTCCCTGGGATGCCGGAATTCTGAAACCCTGAAATGTCTGCTAGCCGGAAGTGAAGGTGTCTGACGTCCGGAATGCTGCCCTGTCTGCATTCGATCGTCCAAAACGAGTCTGTGTTCTAGAATGTGCAGGACGGCTGAGTTCCGGAAGGTCAGGTTTGCTGAAATCTAGAATCCTGGCATGGCGGACCTCTAGAATCCTTAAACGTCTACATTAGGGAAGTGAGGGTGCCTGCCTTCCAGAATCATAAGACGTCTGCATTCTAGAACCGGAATGTGGCTGAGTTCTTAGAATCCCTGGGATACCAGAATTCTGAAACCCTGAAATGTCTGCTAGACGGAAGTGCAGTTGTCTGACGTCTGGAATGCTACTATGTCGGCCATAAAGCATCCTAAACGAGTCTGTGTTCTTCAATGTGCAGGACGGCTGAGTTCCGGAATGTCAGGATTGCTGAATTCTAGAATCCTGGCATGGCTGACCTGTAGAATCGTTAAACGTCTACATTCCGGAAGTGAGGGTGCCTGCCTTCCAGACTCGTAAGACGTCTGCACTCTAGAACCAGAATGTGGCTGAGTTCTAGAATCCCTGGAATGCCGGAATTCTGAAAACCTGAAATGTCTGCTAGCCGGAAGTGAAGGTGTCTGACGTCCGGAATGCTGCCCTGTCTGCATTCCATCGTCCAAAACGAGTCTGTGTTCTAGAATGTGCAGGACGGCTGTGTTCTGGAATGTCAGGATTGCTGAAATCTAGAATCCTGGCATGGCGGACCTCTAGAATCGTTAAACGTCTACATTAGGGAAGTGAGGGTGCCTGCCTTCCAGAATCATATGACGTCTGCATTCTAGAACCGGAATGTGGCTGAGTTCTAGAATCCCTGGGATGCCGGAATTCTGAAACCCTGAAATGTCTGCTAGCTGGAAGGGAAGGTGTCTGAGTTCCCCAATGCTACTATGTCTGCATTCCACCGTCCTTAACGAATCTGTGTTCCTGAACGTACAGGATGGCTGAGTTCCGGAATGTCAGGACAGCTGAATTCTCGAATCCTGGCATGGCTGACCTCTAGAATCGTTAAACGTCTACATTCCTGAGGTGAGGGTGCCTGCCTTCCAGAATCATAAGATGTCTGCATTCTAGAACTGGAATGTGGCTGAGTTCTATAATCCCTAGGATGCCAGAATTATAAACCCCGAAATGCCGGCTAGCCGGAATTGAAGATGTCTGACGGCCAGAATGCTACTATGTATGCATTCCACTGTCCTAAACGAGTCTGTGTTCTTGAATGTACAGGACGGTTGTGTTCCAGAATGTCAGAATGGCTGAATTCTAGAATCCTGGCATGGCTGACCTCAAGAGTCATTAAACGTCAACATTCCGGAAGTGAGGGTGCCTGCCTTCCATAATCCTAAGACGTCTGCATTGTAGAACCAGAATGTGGCTGATTTCTAGAATCTCTGGGATGCCGGAATTCTGAAACCCTGAAATGTCTTCTAGTCGGAAGTGAAGGTGTCTGACGTCCGGAATGCTGTAATGTCTGCATTCCATCATCCTAAACGAGTCTGTGTTCTACAACGAGCAGGACGGCTGAGTTCCAGAATGTCTGGACGGCTGAATTGTAGAATCCTGGCATGGCTGAACTCTAGAATTGTTAAACGTCTATATTCCGGAACTGAGGGTGCCTGCCTTCCAGAATCATAAGACGTCTGCATTCTAGAACCGGAATGTGGCTGAGTTCTAGAATCCCTGGGATGCCGGAATTCTGAAACCCAGAAATATCTGCTATTCGGAAGTGAAGGTGTCTGACGACTGGAATGCTGTTATGTCTGTATTCCATCGTTCAAAAAGAGTCAGTGTTCTAGAATGTGCAGGACGGCTGAGTTCCGGAATGTCAGGATTGCTGAAATCTAGAATCCTGGCATGGCTGACCTCTAGATTCGTTAAACATCTGCATTCCAGAAGTGAGGGTGCCTGCCTTCCAGAATCATAAGACGTCTGTATTCTAGAACCGGAATGTGGCTGAGTTCTAGAATCCCTGGGATGCCAGAATTCTGTAACCCTGAAATGTCTGCTAGCTGGAAGGGAAGGTGTCTGAGGTCCAGAATGCTACTGTGTCTGCATTCCACCATGCTAAACGAGTCTGTGTTCTAGAACGTGCAGAACGACTGTGTTTTGGAATGTCAGGATGGCTGAATTCTACAAGCCTGGCATGGCTCACCTCTAGAATCGTTAAACGTCTACATTCCGGAAGGGAGGGTTACTGCCTTCCAGAATGATAAGACATCTGTATTCTACAACCAGAAAGTGGCTGAGTATCTAGAATCCCTGGGTTGCCAGAATTCTCAAACCCTGAAATGTCTTCTAACCGGACGTGAAGGTGTCTGACATCGGGAATGCTACTATGTCTGCATTCCACCGTACTAAACGAGTCTGTGTTCTAGAATGTGCTGGACGGCTGAGTTCCGGAATGTCAGGGTTGCAGAATTCTAGAATCCCGGCATGGCTGACCTCTAGAATCGTTAAATGTCTACATTCCGGAAGAGAGGGTGCCTGCCTTCCAGAATCAAAAGACGTCTGCATTCTAGAACTGGAATGTGGCTGAGTTCTAGAATCCCAGGGATGCTGAAATTCTGAAGCCCTGAAATGTCTGCTAGCCGGAAGTCAAGGTGTCTGACGTCCGGAATGCTACTATGTCTGCATTCCACCGACCTATGTGAGTCTCTCTTCTAGAATGTGCTGGACGGCTGAGTTCCAGAATGTCAGGATGGCAGAATTCTAGAATCCTGGCATGGCTGACCTCCAGAATCGTTAAACGTCTACATTCCGGAAGTGAGGGTGCCTGCCTTCCAGAATCATAAGAAGTCAGCATTCTATAACCGGAATGTGGCTGAGTTCTAAAATCCCTTGGATGCCGGAATTCTGAAACCCTGAAATGTCTCCTAGCCGGAAGTGAAGGTGTCTGATGTCCGGAATGCTGCCCTGTCTGCATTCCATCTTCCAAAACGAGTGTGTGTTCTAGAACGTGGAGGACGGCTGAGTTCCGGAATGTCAGGATGACTGAATTCTGGAATCCTCTCATGGCTGACCTCTAGAATCGTTAAACGTCTACACTCAAGAAGTGAGGCTGCCTCCCTCCCAGAATCATAAGACGTCTGCATTCTAGAACCGGAATGAGGCTGAGTTCTAGAATCCCTGGGATGCCAGAATTCTGTAACCATGAAATGTCTGCTAGCTGGAAGGGAAGGGGTCTGAGGTCCGGAATGCTACTATGTCTGCATTCCACCATCCTAAACGAATCTGTGTTCCTGAACGTGAAGGACGGCTGAGTTCTGGAATGTCAGGACGGCTGAATTCTAAAATCCTGGCATCGCAGACTAGTAGAATTGTTAAACGTCTACATTGCTGAAGTGAGGGTGCCTGCCTTCCAGAATCATACGACCTCTGCATTCTGGAACCGGAATGCAACTGAGTTCTAGATTCCCTGGGATGCCGGAATTCTGAAACCCTGAAATGTGTTCTAGCTGGAAGTGAAGGTGTCTGACGTCCGGAATGCTGCCCTGTCTGCATTCCATCGTCCAAAACGAGTCTGTGTTCTAGAATGTGCAGGACGGCTGAGTTCCGGAATGTCAGGAGTGCTGAAACCTAGAATCCTGGCATGGCGGACGTCTAGAATCGTTAAACATCTACATTAGGGAAGTGAGGCTGCCTGCCTTCCAGAATCATAAAACGTATGCATTCTAGAACCAGAATGTGGCTGAGTTCTAGAATCCCTGGGATACCGGAATTCTGAAACCCTGAAATGTCTGCTAGACGGAAGTGCAGTTGTCTGACGTCTGGAATGCTACTATGTCTGCCATAAAGCATCCTAAACGAGTCTGTGTTCTTCAATGTGCAGGACGGCTGAGTTCCGGAATGTCAGGATGGCTGAATTCTAGAATCCTGGCATGGCTGACCTCTAGAATCGTTAAACGTCTACATTCCGGAAGTGAGGGTGCCTGCCTTCCAGAATCGTAAGACGTCTGCACTCTAGAACCGGAATGTGGCTGAGTTCCAGAATCCCTGGGATGCGGAGATCGGAAACCCTGAAATGTCTGCTAGCCGGAAGTGAAGGTGTCTGACGTCCGGAGTGCTGTTACATATGCATTCCATCATCCACATCGAGTCTCTGTTCTAGAATGTGCAGGACGGCTGAGTTCCGGAATGTCAGAATGGCTGTATTCTAGAATCCTGTCATGGCTGACATCTAGAATTGTTAAACGTCTACATTCAGGAAGTGAGGGTGCCTGCCTTCCAGAATCATTAGCCGTCTGCATTCTAGAACCGTAATGTGGCTGAGTTCTAGAATCCCTGGGATGCCAGAATTCTGTAACCATGAAATGTCTGCTATCTGGAAGTGAAGGTGTCTGAGGTCCGGAATGCTACTATGTCTGCATTCCACCATTCTAAACAAATCTGTGTTCCTGAACGTGAAGGACGACTGTGTTCTGGAATGTCAGGATGGCTGAATTCTAGAATCCTGGCATGGCTGACCAGCAGAAAGGTTAAACGTCTACATTGCTGAAGTGAGGGTGCCGGCCATCCAGAATCATACGACCTCTGCATTCTGGAACCGGAATGTAACTGAGTTCTAATTTCCCTGGGATGCCGGAATTCTGAAACCCTGAAATGTCTGCTAGCCGGAAGTGAAGGTGTCTGACGTCCGGAATGCTGCCCTGTCTGCATTCCATCGTCCAAAACGAGTCTGTGTTCTAGAATGTGCAGGACGGCTGAGTTCCGGAAGGTCAGGATTGCTGAAATCTAGAATCCTGGCATGGCGGAACTCTAGAATCCTTAAACGTCTACATTAGGGAAGTGAGGGTGCCTGCCTTCCAGAATCATAAGACGTCTGCATTCTAGAACCGGAATGTGGCTGAGTTCTTAGAATCCCTGGGATACCAGAATTCTGAAACCCTGAAATGTCTGCTAGACGGAAGTGCAGTTGTCTGACGTCTGGAATGCTACTATGTTGGCCATAAAGCATCCTGAACGAGTCTGTGTTCTTCAATGTGCAGGACGGCTGAGTTCCGGAATGTCAGGATTGCTGAATTCTAGAATCCTGGCATGGCTGACCTGTAGAATCGTTAAACGTCTACATTCCGGAAGTGAGGGTGCCTGCCTTCCAGACTCGTAAGACGTCTGCACTCTAGAACCAGAATGTGGCTGAGTTCTAGAATCCCTGGAATGCCGGAATTCTGAAAACCTGAAATGTCTGCTAGCCGGAAGTGAAGGTGTCTGACGTCCGGAATGCTGCCCTGTCTGCATTCCATCGTCCAAAACGAGTCTGTGTTCTAGAATGTGCAGGACGGCTGAGTTCTGGAATGTCAGGATTGCTGAAATCTAGAATCCTGGCATGGCGGACCTCTAGAATCGTTAAACGTCTACATAAGGGAAGTGAGGGTGCCTGCCTTCCAGAATCATATGACGTCTGCATTCTAGAACCGGAATGTGGCTGAGTTCAAGAATCCCTGGGATGCCGGAATTTTGAAACCCTGAAATGTCTGCTAGCTGGAAGGGAAGGTGTCAGAGTTCCCCAATGCTACTATGTCTGCATTCCACCGTCCTTAACGAATCTGTGTTCCTGAACGTACAGGATGGCTGAGTTCCGGAATGTCAGGAGAGCTGAATTCCCGAATCCTGGCATGGCTGACCTCTAGAATCGTTAAACGTCTACATTCCTGAGGTGAGGGTGCCTGCCTTCCAGAATCATAAGATGTCTGCATTCTAGAACTGGAATGTGGCTGAGTTCTATAATCCCTAGGATGTCAGAATTATGAAACCCCGAAATGCCGGCTAGCCGGAATTGAAGATGTCTGACGGCCAGAATGCTACTATGTATGCATTCCACTGTCCTAAACGAGTCTGTGTTCTTGAATGTACAGGACGGTTGTGTTCCAGAATGTCAGAATGGCTGAATTCTAGAATCCTGGCATGGCTGACCTCAAGAGTCATTAAACGTCAACATTCCGGAAGTGAGGGTGCCTGCCTTCCACAATCCTCAGACGTCTGCATTGTAGAACCAGAATGTGGCTGATTTCTAGAATCTCTGGGATGCCGGAATTCTGAAACCCTGAAATGTCTTCTAGTCGGAAGTGAAGGTGTCTGACGTCCGGAATGCTGTAATGTCTGCATTCCATCATCCTAAACGAGTCTGTGTTCTACAACGAGCAGGACGGCTGAGTTCCAGAATGTCTGGACGGCTGAATTGTAGAATCCTGGCATGGCTGAACTCTAGAATTGTTAAACGTCTATATTCCTGAACTGAGGGTGCCTGCCTTCCAGAATCATAAGACGTCTGCATTCTAGAACCGGAATGTGGCTGAGTTCTAGAATCCCTGGGATGCCGGAATTCTGAAACCCAGAAATATCTGCTATTCGGAAGTGAAGGTGTCTGACGACTGGAATGCTGTTATGTCTGTATTCCATCGTCCAAAAAGAGTCAGTGTTCTAGAATGTGCAGGACGGCTGAGTTCCGGAATGTCAGGATTGCTGAAATCTAGAATCCTGGCATGGCTGACCTCTAGATTCGTTAAACATCTGCATTCCAGAAGTGAGGGTGCCTGCCTTCCAGAATCATAAGACGTCTGTATTCTAGAACCGGAATGTGGCTGAGTTCTAGAATCCCTGGGATGCCAGAATTCTGTAACCCTGAAATGTCTGCTAGCTGGAAGGGAAGGTGTCTGAGGTCTGGAATGCTACTGTGTCTGCATTCCACCATGCTAAACGAGTCTGTGTTCTAGAACGTGCAGAACGACTGTGTTTTGGAATGTCAGGATGGCTGAATTCTACAAGCCTGGCATGGCTCACCTCTAGAATCGTTAAACGTCTACATTCCGGAAGGGAGGGTTACTGCCTTCCAGAATGATAAGACATCTGTATTCTACAACCAGAAAGTGGCTGAGTATCTAGAATCCCTGGGTTGCCAGAATTCTCAAACCCTGAAATGTCTTCTAACCGGACGTGAAGGTGTCTGACATCGGGAATGCTACTATGTCTGCATTCCACCGTACTAAACGAGTCTGTGTTCTAGAATGTGCTGGACGGCTGAGTTCCGGAATGTCAGGGTTGCAGAATTCTAGAATCCCGGCATGGGTGACCTCTAGAATCGTTAAATGTCTACATTCCGGAAGAGAGGGTGCCTGCCTTCCAGAATCAAAAGACGTCTGCATTCTAGAACTGGAATGTGGCTGAGTTCTAGAATCCCAGGGATGCTGAAATTCTGAAGCCCTGAAATGTCTGCTAGCCGGAAGTCAAGGTGTCTGACGTCCGGAATGCTACTATGTCTGCATTCCACCGACCTATGTGAGTCTCTCTTCTAGAATGTGCTGGACGGCTGAGTTCCAGAATGTCAGGATGGCAGAATTCTAGAATCCTGGCATGGCTGACCTCCAGAATCGTTAAACGTCTACATTCCGGAAGTGAGGGTGCCTGCCTTCCAGAATCATAAGAAGTCTGCATTCTATAACCGGAATGTGGCTGAGTTCTAGTATCCCTTGGATGCCGGAATTGTGAAACCCTGAAATGTCTGCTAGCCGGAAGTGAAGGTGTCTGATGTCCGGAATGCTGCCCTGTCTGCATTCCATCTTCCAAAACGAGTGTGTGTTCTAGAACGTGGAGGACGGCTGAGTTCCGGAATGTCAGGATGACTGAATTCTGGAATCCTCTCATGGCTGACCTCTAGAATCGTTAAACGTCTACACTCAAGAAGTGAGGCTGCCTCCCTCCCAGAATCATAAGACGTCTGCATTCTAGAACTGGAATGAGGCTGAGTTCTAGAATCCCTGGGATGCCAGAATTCTGAAACCCTGAAGTGTCTGCTGGCCGGAATTGAAAGTGTCTGACATCCGGAAAGCTACTATGTCTGCATTTCGCTGTCCTAAAAGAGTCTGTGTTCTAGAATGTGCAGAACGGCTTAGTTCCGGAATGTCAGGTCGGCTGAATTCTAGAATCCTGGCATGGCTGACTTCTAGAATCGTCAAACGTCTACATTCCGGTAGTGAGGCTGCCTGCCTTCCAGAATCATAAGACGTATGCATTCCAGAACCGGAATGGGGCTGAGTTCCAGAATCCCTGGGATGCCGGAATTCTGAAACCCTGAAATGTCTGCTGGCCGGAAGTGAAGTTGTCTGACGTCCAGAATGCCACTATGTCTCCATTCCACCGCCCTAAACGAGTCTGTGTTCTAGAATGTGCAGGACGGCTGAAATCCGGAATGTCAGGAAGACTGAATTCTACAATCCTTGTAGAGCTGACCACTAGAATTGTTAAACTTCTGCATTCCGGAAGTGAGGGTGCCTGCCTTCCAGAATCATAAGACGTCTGCATTCTAGAACCGGAATGTGGCTGAGTTCTAGAATCCCTGTGATGCCGGAATTCTGAAACCCTGAAATGCCTCCTAGCCGGAAGTCAAGGTGTCTGATGTCCGGGATGCTACTATGTCTGTATTCCAGTGTCCTAAACGAGTCTGTGTTCTAGAATCTGCAGGACGGCTGAGTTCCGGGATGTCAGGATGGCTGAATTCTAGAATCCTTGCATGGCTGACCTCTAGAATCGTTAAACGTCTACATTCCAGAAGTGAGGGTGCCTGCCTTCCAGGATCATAAGACGTCTGCATTCTACAACCAGAATGTGGCGGAGTTCTAGATTCCCTGGGATGCCGGAATCTGAAACCCTGAAGTGTCTGCTACCCGGAAGTGAACGTGTCTGACTTCCGCAATGCTACTATGTCTGCATTTCACCGTCCTAATCGAGGCTGTGTTCTAGAATGTGTAGGACGGCTGAGTTCCGGAAAGTCAGGATGGCTGAATTCTAGAATCCTGGCATGGCTGACCTCTAGAATTATTAAAAGTCTACATTCTGGAAGTGAGGGTGCCTCCCTTCCAGAATCATAAGACGTCTGCATTCTAGAACCGGAATGTGGCTGAGTTCTAGAATCCCGGGGATACCGGAATTCTGAAACCCTGAAATGTCTGCTAGACGGAAGTGCAGTTGTCTGACGTCTGGAATGCTACTATGTCTGCCATAAAGCATCCTAAACGAGTCTGTGTTCTTCAATGTGCAGGACGGCTGAGTTCCGGAATGTCAGGATGGCTGAATTCTAGAATCCTGGCATGGCTGACCTCTAGAATCGTTAAACGTCTACATTCCGGAAGTGAGGGTGCCTGACTTCCAGAATCGTAAGACGTCTGCACTCTAGAACCGGAATGTGGCTGAGTTCTAGAATCCCTGGGATGCGGAATTCTGAAACCCTGAAATGTCTGCTAGCCGGAAGTGAAGGTGTCTGACGTCTGGAGTGCTGTTACATCTGCATTCCATCGTCCACAACGAGTCTCTGTTCTAGAATGTGCAGGACGGCTGAGTTCCGGAATGTCAGAATGGCTGAAATCTAGAATCCTGTCAGGGCTGACATCTAGAATCGTTAAACGTCTACATTCAGGAAGTGAGGGTGCCTGCCTTCCAGAATCATAAGACATCTGCATTCTAGAACCGGAATGTGGCTGAGATCTAGAATCCCTGGGATGCCAGAATTCTGAAGTCCTTAAATGTCTGCTATCTGGAAGTGAAGGTGTCTGAGGTCTGGAATGCTACTATGTCTGCATTCCACCGTCCTAAACGAATCTGTGTTCTTGAACGTGAAGGACGGCTGAGCTCCGGAAAGTCAGGATGGCTGAATTCTAGAATCCTGGCATGGCTGACCTCTAGGATCATTAAACGTCTACATTCCTGGAGTGAGTGTACCTGCCTTCCAGAATCATAAGACGTCTGCATTCTAGAACCGGAATGTGGCTGAGTTCTAGAATCCCTGGGATGCCAGAATTCTGTAACCATGAAATGTCTGCTAGCTGGAAGGGAAGGGGTCTGAGGTCCGGAATGCTACTATGTCTGCATTCCACCATCCTAAACGAATCTGTGTTCCTGAACGTGAAGGACGGCTGAGTTCTGGAATGTCAGGACGGCTGAATTCTAAAATCCTGGCATCGCAGACTAGTAGAATTGTTAAACGTCTACATTGCTGAAGTGAGGGTGCCTGCCTTCCAGAATCATACGACCTCTGCATTCTGGAACCGGAATGCAACTGAGTTCTAGATTCCCTGGGATGCCGGAATTCTGAAACCCTGAAATGTGTTCTAGCTGGAAGTGAAGGTGTCTGACGTCCGGAATGCTGCCCTGTCTGCATTCCATCGTCCAAAACGAGTCTGTGTTCTAGAATGTGCAGGACGGCTGAGTTCCGGAATGTCAGGAGTGCTGAAACCTAGAATCCTGGCATGGCGGACGTCTAGAATCATTAAACATCTACATTAGGGAAGTGAGGGTGCCTGCCTTCCAGAATCATAAAACGTATGCATTCTAGAACCAGAATGTGGCTGAGTTCTAGAATCCCTGGGATACCGGAATTCTGAAACCCTGAAATGTCTGCTAGACGGAAGTGCAGTTGTCTGACGTCTGGAATGCTACTATGTCTGCCATAAAGCATCCTAAACGAGTCTGTGTTCTTCAATGTGCAGGACGGCTGAGTTCCGGAATGTCAGGATGGCTGAATTCTAGAATCCTGGCATGGCTGACCTCTAGAATCGTTAAACGTCTACATTCCGGAAGTGAGGGTGCCTGCCTTCCAGAATCGTAAGACGTCTGCACTCTAGAACCGGAATGTGGCTGAGTTCCAGAATCCCTGGGATGCGGAGTTCGGAAACCCTGAAATGTCTGCTAGCCGGAAGTGAAGGTGTCTGACGTCCGGAGTGCTGTTACATATGCATTCCATCATCCACATCGAGTCTCTGTTCTAGAATGTGCAGGACGGCTGAGTTCCGGAATGTCAGAATGGCTGAATTCTAGAATCCTGTCATGGCTGACATCTAGAATTGTTAAACGTCTACATTCAGGAAGTGAGGGTGCCTGCCTTCCAGAATCATTAGCCGTCTGCATTCTAGAACCGTAATGTGGCTGAGTTCTAGAATCCCTGGGATGCCAGAATTCTGTAACCATGAAATGTCTGCTATCTGGAAGTGAAGGTGTCTGAGGTCCGGAATGCTACTATATCTGCATTCCACCATTCTAAACAAATCTGTGTTCCTGAACGTGAAGGACGACTGTGTTCTGGAATGTCAGGATGGCTGATTTCTAGAATCCTGGCATCGCTGACCAGCAGAATGGTTAAACGTCTACATTGCTGAAGGGAGGGTGCCGGCCATCCAGAATCATACGACCTCTGCATTCTGGAACCGGAATGTAACTGAGTTCTAATTTCCCTGGGATGCCGGAATTCTGAAACCCTGAAATGTCTGCTAGCCGGAAGTGAAGGTGTCTGACGTCCGGAATGCTGCCCTGTCTGCATTCCATCGTCCAAAACGAGTCTGTGTTCTAGAATGTGCAGGACGGCTGAGTTCCGGAAGGTCAGGATTGCTGAAATCTAGAATCCTGGCATGGCGGACCTCTAGAATCCTTAAACGTCTACATTAGGGAAGTGAGGGTGCCTGCCTTCCAGAATCATAAGACGTCTGCATTCTAGAACCGGAATGTGGCTGAGTTCTTAGAATCCCTGGGATACCAGAATTCTGAAACCCTGAAATGTCTGCTAGACGGAAGTGCAGTTGTCTGACGTCTGGAATGCTACTATGTCGGCCATAAAGCATCCTGAACGAGTCTGTGTTCTTCAATGTGCAGGACGGCTGAGTTCCGGAATGTCAGGATTGCTGAATTCTAGAATCCTGGCATGGCTGACCTGTAGAATCGTTAAACGTCTACATTCCGGAAGTGAGGGTGCCTGCCTTCCAGACTCGTAAGACGTCTGCACTCTAGAACCAGAATGTGGCTGAGTTCTAGAATCCCTGGAATGCCGGAATTCTGAAAACCTGAAATGTCTGCTAGCCGGAAGTGAAGGTGTCTGACGTCCGGAATGCTGCCCTGTCTGCATTCCATCGTCCAAAACGAGTCTGTGTTCTAGAATGTGCAGGACGGCTGAGTTCTGGAATGTCAGGATTGCTGAAATCTAGAATCCTGGCATGGCGGACCTCTAGAATCGTTAAACGTCTACATAAGGGAAGTGAGGGTGCCTGCCTTCCAGAATCATATGACGTCTGCATTCTAGAACCGGAATGTGGCTGAGTTCAAGAATCCCTGGGATGCCGGAATTTTGAAACCCTGAAATGTCTGCTAGCTGGAAGGGAAGGTGTCAGAGTTCCCCAATGCTACTATGTCTGCATTCCACCGTCCTTAACGAATCTGTGTTCCTGAACGTACAGGATGGCTGAGTTCCGGAATGTCAGGAGAGCTGAATTCCCGAATCCTGGCATGGCTGACCTCTAGAATCGTTAAACGTCTACATTCCTGAGGTGAGGGTGCCTGCCTTCCAGAATCATAAGATGTCTGCATTCTAGAACTGGAATGTGGCTGAGTTCTATAATCCCTAGGATGTCAGAATTATGAAACCCCGAAATGCCGGCTAGCCGGAATTGAAGATGTCTGACGGCCAGAATGCTACTATGTATGCATTCCACTGTCCTAAACGAGTCTGTGTTCTTGAATGTACAGGACGGTTGTGTTCCAGAATGTCAGAATGGCTGAATTCTAGAATCCTGGCATGGCTGACCTCAAGAGTCATTAAACGTCAACATTCCGGAAGTGAGGGTGCCTGCCTTCCACAATCCTCAGACGTCTGCATTGTAGAACCAGAATGTGGCTGATTTCTAGAATCTCTGGGATGCCGGAATTCTGAAACCCTGAAATGTCTTCTAGTCGGAAGTGAAGGTGTCTGACGTCCGGAATGCTGTAATGTCTGCATTCCATCATCCTAAACGAGTCTGTGTTCTACAACGAGCAGGACGGCTGAGTTCCAGAATGTCTGGACGGCTGAATTGTAGAATCCTGGCATGGCTGAACTCTAGAATTGTTAAACGTCTATATTCCTGAACTGAGGGTGCCTGCCTTCCAGAATCATAAGACGTCTGCATTCTAGAACCGGAATGTGGCTGAGTTCTAGAATCCCTGGGATGCCGGAATTCTGAAACCCAGAAATATCTGCTATTCGGAAGTGAAGGTGTCTGACGACTGGAATGCTGTTATGTCTGTATTCCATCGTCCAAAAAGAGTCAGTGTTCTAGAATGTGCAGGACGGCTGAGTTCCGGAATGTCAGGATTGCTGAAATCTAGAATCCTGGCATGGCTGACCTCTAGATTCGTTAAACATCTGCATTCCAGAAGTGAGGGTGCCTGCCTTCCAGAATCATAAGACGTCTGTATTCTAGAACCGGAATGTGGCTGAGTTCTAGAATCCCTGGGATGCCAGAATTCTGTAACCCTGAAATGTCTGCTAGCTGGAAGGGAAGGTGTCTGAGGTCCGGAATGCTACTGTGTCTGCATTCCACCATGCTAAACGAGTCTGTGTTCTAGAACGTGCAGAACGACTGTGTTTTGGAATGTCAGGATGGCTGAATTCTACAAGCCTGGCATGGCTCACCTCTAGAATCGTTAAACGTCTACATTCCGGAAGGGAGGGTTACTGCCTTCCAGAATGATAAGACATCTGTATTCTACAACCAGAAAGTGGCTGAGTATCTAGAATCCCTGGGTTGCCAGAATTCTCAAACCCTGAAATGTCTTCTAACCGGACGTGAAGGTGTCTGACATCGGGAATGCTACTATGTCTGCATTCCACCGTACTAAACGAGTCTGTGTTCTAGAATGTGCTGGACGGCTGAGTTCCGGAATGTCAGGGTTGCAGAATTCTAGAATCCCGGCATGGCTGACCTCTAGAATCGTTAAATGTCTACATTCCGGAAGAGAGGGTGCCTGCCTTCCAGAATCAAAAGACGTCTGCATTCTAGAACTGGAATGTGGCTGAGTTCTAGAATCCCAGGGATGCTGAAATTCTGAAGCCCTGAAATGTCTGCTAGCCGGAAGTCAAGGTGTCTGACGTCCGGAATGCTACTATGTCTGCATTCCACCGACCTATGTGAGTCTCTCTTCTAGAATGTGCTGGACGGCTGAGTTCCAGAATGTCAGGATGGCAGAATTCTAGAATCCTGGCATGGCTGACCTCCAGAATCGTTAAATGTCTACATTCCGGAAGTGAGGGTGCCTGCCTTCCAGAATCATAAGAAGTCTGCATTCTATAACCGGAATGTGGCTGAGTTCTAGTATCCCTTGGATGCCGGAATTGTGAAACCCTGAAATGTCTGCTAGCCGGAAGTGAAGGTGTCTGATGTCCGGAATGCTGCCCTGTCTGCATTCCATCTTCCAAAACGAGTGTGTGTTCTAGAACGTGGAGGACGGCTGAGTTCCGGAATGTCAGGATGACTGAATTCTGGAATCCTCTCATGGCTGACCTCTAGAATCGTTAAACGTCTACACTCAAGAAGTGAGGCTGCCTCCCTCCCAGAATCATAAGACGTCTGCATTCTAGAACTGGAATGAGGCTGAGTTCTAGAATCCCTGGGATGCCAGAATTCTGAAACCCTGAAGTGTCTGCTGGCCGGAATTGAAAGTGTCTGACATCCGGAAAGCTACTATGTCTGCATTTCGCTGTCCTAAAAGAGTCTGTGTTCTAGAATGTGCAGAACGGCTTAGTTCCGGAATGTCAGGTCGGCTGAATTCTAGAATCCTGGCATGGCTGACTTCTAGAATCGTCAAACGTCTACATTCCGGTAGTGAGGCTGCCTGCCTTCCAGAATCATAAGACGTCTGCTTTCTAGAAGCGGAATTTGGCTGAATTCTAGAATCCGTGGGATGCCGTAATTCTGAAACCCTGAAATGTCTGCTGGCCGGAAGTGAAGGTGTCTGACATCCGGAATGCTACTATGTCTGCATTCCGCTGTCCTAAACGAGTCTGTGTTCTAGAATGTGCAGGACGGCTGAGTTCTGGGATGTCAGGATGGCTGAATTGTAGAATCCTGGCATGGCTGACCTCTAGAATCGTTAAATGTCTACATTCCGGAAATGAGAGTTTCTGCCTTCCACAATCATAAGACGTATGCATTCCAGAACCGGAATGGGGCTGAGTTCCAGAATCCCTGGGATGCCGGAATTCTGAAACCCTGAAATGTCTGCTGGCCGGAAGTGAAGTTGTCTGACGTCCAGAATGCCACTATGTCTCCATTCCACCGCCCTAAACGAGTCTGTGTTCTAGAATGTGCAGGACGGCTGAAATCCGGAATGTCAGGAAGACTGAATTCTACAATCCTTGTAGAGCTGACCACTAGAATTGTTAAACTTCTGCATTCCGGAAGTGAGGGTGCCTGCCTTCCAGAATCATAAGACGTCTGCATTCTAGAACCGGAATGTGGCTGAGTTCTAGAATCCCTGTGATGCCGGAATTCTGAAACCCTGAAATGCCTCCTAGCCGGAAGTCAAGGTGTCTGATGTCCGGGATGCTACTATGTCTGTATTCCAGTGTCCTAAACGAGTCTGTGTTCTAGAATCTGCAGGACGGCTGAGTTCCGGGATGTCAGGATGGCTGAATTCTAGAATCCTTGCATGGCTGACCTCTAGAATCGTTAAACGTCTACATTCCAGAAGTGAGGGTGCCTGCCTTCCAGGATCATAAGACGTCTGCATTCTACAACCAGAATGTGGCGGAGTTCTAGATTCCCTGGGATGCCGGAATCTGAAACCCTGAAGTGTCTGCTACCCGGAAGTGAACGTGTCTGACTTCCGCAATGCTACTATGTCTGCATTTCACCGTCCTAATCGAGGCTGTGTTCTAGAATGTGTAGGACGGCTGAGTTCCGGAAAGTCAGGATGGCTGAATTCTAGAATCCTGGCATGGCTGACCTCTAGAATTATTAAAAGTCTACATTCTGGAAGTGAGGGTGCCTCCCTTCCAGAATCATAAGACGTCTGCATTCTAGAACCGGAATGTGGCTGAGTTCTAGAATCCCGGGGATACCGGAATTCTGAAACCCTGAAATGTCTGCTAGACGGAAGTGCAGTTGTCTGACGTCTGGAATGCTACTATGTCTGCCATAAAGCATCCTAAACGAGTCTGTGTTCTTCAATGTGCAGGACGGCTGAGTTCCGGAATGTCAGGATGGCTGAATTCTAGAATCCTGGCATGGCTGACCTCTAGAATCGTTAAACGTCTACATTCCGGAAGTGAGGGTGCCTGCCTTCCAGAATCGTAAGACGTCTGCACTCTAGAACCGGAATGTGGCTGAGTTCTAGAATCCCTGGGATGCGGAATTCTGAAACCCTGAAATGTCTGCTAGCCGGAAGTGAAGGTGTCTGACGTCTGGAGTGCTGTTACATCTGCATTCCATCGTCCACAACGAGTCTCTGTTCTAGAATGTGCAGGACGGCTGAGTTCCGGAATGTCAGAATGGCTGAAATCTAGAATCCTGTCAGGGCTGACATCTAGAATCGTTAAACGTCTACATTCAGGAAGTGAGGGTGCCTGCCTTCCAGAATCATAAGACATCTGCATTCTAGAACCGGAATGTGGCTGAGTTCTAGAATCCCTGGGATGCCAGAATCCTGAAGTCCTTAAATGTCTGCTATCTGGAAGTGAAGGTGTCTGAGGTCTGGAATGCTACTATGTCTGCATTCCACCGTCCTAAACGAATCTGTGTTCTTGAACGTGAAGGACGGCTGAGCTCCGGAAAGTCAGGATGGCTGAATTCTAGAATCCTGGCATGGCTGACCTCTAGGATCATTAAACGTCTACATTCCTGGAGTGAGTGTACCTGCCTTCCAGAATCATAAGACGTCTGCATTCTAGAACCGGAATGTGGCTGAGTTCTAGAATCCCTGGGATGCCAGAATTCTGTAACCATGAAATGTCTGCTAGCTGGAAGGGAAGGGGTCTGAGGTCCGGAATGCTACTATGTCTGCATTCCACCATCCTAAACGAATCTGTGTTCCTGAACGTGAAGGACGGCTGAGTTCTGGAATGTCAGGACGGCTGAATTCTAAAATCCTGGCATCGCAGACTAGTAGAATTGTTAAACGTCTACATTGCTGAAGTGAGGGTGCCTGCCTTCCAGAATCATACGACCTCTGCATTCTGGAACCGGAATGCAACTGAGTTCTAGATTCCCTGGAATGCCGGAATTCTGAAACCCTGAAATGTGTTCTAGCTGGAAGTGAAGGTGTCTGACGTCCGGAATGCTGCCCTGTCTGCATTCCATCGTCCAAAACGAGTCTGTGTTCTAGAATGTGCAGGACGGCTGAGTTCCGGAATGTCAGGAGTGCTGAAACCTAGAATCCTGGCATGGCGGACGTCTAGAATCGTTAAACATCTACATTAGGGAAGTGAGGGTGCCTGCCTTCCAGAATCATAAAACGTATGCATTCTAGAACCAGAATGTGGCTGAGTTCTAGAATCCCTGGGATACCGGAATTCTGAAACCCTGAAATGTCTGCTAGACGGAAGTGCAGTTGTCTGACGTCTGGAATGCTACTATGTCTGCCATAAAGCATCCTAAACGAGTCTGTGTTCTTCAATGTGCAGGACGGCTGAGTTCCGGAATGTCAGGATGGCTGAATTCTAGAATCCTGGCATGGCTGACCTCTAGAATCGTTAAACGTCTACATTCCGGAAGTGAGGGTGCCTGCCTTCCAGAATCGTAAGACGTCTGCACTCTAGAACCGGAATGTGGCTGAGTTCCAGAATCCCTGGGATGCGGAGTTCAGAAACCCTGAAATGTCTGCTAGCCGGAAGTGAAGGTGTCTGACGTCCGGAGTGCTGTTACATATGCATTCCATCATCCACATCGAGTCTCTGTTCTAGAATGTGCAGGACGGCTGAGTTCCGGAATGTCAGAATGGCTGAATTCTAGAATCCTGTCATGGCTGACATCTAGAATTGTTAAACGTCTACATTCAGGAAGTGAGGGTGCCTGCCTTCCAGAATCATTAGCCGTCTGCATTCTAGAACCGTAATGTGGCTGAGTTCTAGAATCCCTGGGATGCCGGAATTCTGAAGCCCTGAAATGTCTGCTAGCTGGAAGTCAAGATGTCTGACGCCCGGAATGCTACTATGTCTGCATTCCACCGACCTATGTGAGTCTCTCTTCTAGAATGTGCTGGACGGCTGAGTTCCGGAATGTCAGTATGGCAGAATTCTAGAATCCTGGCATGGCTGACCTCCAGAATCATTAAACGTCTACATTCCGGAAGTGAGGGTGCCTGCCTTCCAGAATCATAAGACGTCTGCATTCTAGAACCGGAATGTGGCTGAGTTCTGGAATCCCTGGGATGCCGGAATTCTGAAACCCTGAAATGTCTGCTAGCCGGAAGTGAAGGTGTCTGACGTCCGGAATGCTGCCCTGTCTGCATTCCATCGTCGAAAACGAGTCTGTGTTCTAGAACGTGGAGGACGGCTGAGTTCCGGAATGTCAGGATGGCTGAATTGTAGAATCCTCTCATGGCTGACCTCTAGAATCGTTAAACGTCTACATTCCAGAAGTGAGGGTGCCTCCCTCCCAGAATCATAAGACATCTGCATTCAAGAACCGGAATGTGGCTGAGTTCTAGAATCCCTGGGATGCCGGAATTCTGAAAACCTGAAATGTCTGCTAGCCGGAAGTGAAGGTGTCTGACGTCCGGAATGCTGCCCTGTCTGCATTCCATCGTCCAAAACGAGTCTGTGTTCTAGAATATGCAGGACGGCTGAGTTCTGGAATGTCAGGATTGCTGAAATCTAGAATCCTGGCATGGCGGACCTCTAGAATCGTTAAACGTCTACATTAGGGAAGTGAGGGTGCCTGCCTTCCAGAATCATAAGACGTCTGCATTCTAGAACCGGAATGTGGCTGAGTTCAAGAATCCCTGGTATGCCGGAATTCTGAAACCCTGAAATGTCTGCTAGCTGGAAGGGAAGGTGTCTGGGGTCCCCAATGCTACTATGTCTGCATTCCACCGTCCTAAACGAATCTGTGTTCCTGAACGTGCAGGATGGCTGAGTTCCGGAATGTCAGGACGGCTGAATTCTCGAATCCTGGCATGGCTGACCTGTAGAATCGTTAAACGTCTACATTCCGGAAGTGAGGGTACCTGCCTTCCAGACTCACAAGACGTCTATATTCTAGAACCGGAATGTGGCTGAGTTCTAGAATCCCTGGGATGCCACTATTCTGTAACCCTGAAATGTCTGCTAGCTGGAAGGGAAGGTGTCTGAGTTCCCCAATGCTACTATGTCTGCATTCCACCGTCCTTAACGAATCTGTGTTCCTGAACGTACAGGATGTCTGAGTTCCGGAATGTCAGGACGGCTGAATTCTCGAATCCTGGCATGGCTGACCTCTAGAATCGTTACACGTCTACATTCCTGAAGTGAGGGTGCCTGCCTTCCAGAATCATAAGATGTCTGCATTCTAGAACTGGAATGTGGCTGAGTTCTATAATCCCTAGGATGTCAGAATTATGAAACCCCGAAATGCCGGCTAGCCGGAAGTGAAGATGTCTGACGGCCAGAATGCTACTATGTATGCATTCCACTGTCCTAAACGAGTCTGTGTTCTTGAATGTACCGGACGGTTGTGTTCCAGAATGTCAGAATGGCTGAATTCTAGAATCCTGGCATGGCTGACCTCAAGAGTCATTAAACGTCAACATTCCGGAAGTGAGGGTGCCTGCCTTCCATAATCCTAAGACGTCTGCATTGTAGAACCAGAATGTGGCTGATTTCTAGAATCTCTGGGATGCCGGAATTCTGAAACCCTGAAATGTCTTCTAGTCGGAAGTGAAGGTGTCTGACGTCCGGAATGCTGTAATGTCTGCATTCCATCATCCTAAACGAGTCTGTGTCCTACAACGAGCAGGACAGCTGAGTTCCAGAATGTCTGGACGGCTGAATTGTAGAATCCTGGCATGGCTGACCTGTAGAATCGTTAAACGTCTACATTCCGGAAGTGAGGGTACCTGCCTTCCAGACTCACAAGACGTCTATATTCTAGAACCGGAATGTGGCTGAGTTCTAGAATCCCTGGGATGCCACAATTCTGTAACCCTGAAATGTCTGCTAGCTGGAAGGGAAGGTGTCTGAGTTCCCCAATGCTACTATGTCTGCATTCCACCGTCCTTAACGAATCTGTGTTCCTGAACGTACAGGATGTCTGAGTTCCGGAATGTCAGGACGGCTGAACTCTCGAATCCTGGCATGGCTGACCTCTAGAATCGTTACACGTCTACATTCCTGAAGTGAGGGTGCCTGCCTTCCAGAATCATAAGATGTCTGCATTCTAGAACTGGAATGTGGCTGAGTTCTATAATCCCTAGGATGCCAGAATTATGAAACCCCGAAATGCCGGCTAGCCGGACGTGAAGATGTCTGACGGCCAGAATGCTACTATGTATGCATTCCACTGTCCTAAACGAGTCTGTGTTCTTGAATGTACAGGACGGTTGTGTTCCAGAATGTCAGAATGGCTGAATTCTAGAATCCTGGCATGGCTGACCTCAAGAGTCATTAAACGTCAACATTCCGGAAGTGAGGGTGCCTGCCTTCCATAATCCTAAGACGTCTGCATTGTAGAACCAGAATGTGGCTGATTTCTAGAATCTCTGGGATGCCGGAATTCTGAAACCCTGAAATGTCTTCTAGTCGGAAGTGAAGGTGTCTGACGTCCGGAATGCTGTAATGTCTGCATTCCATCATCCTAAACGAGTCTGTGTCCTACAACGAGCAGGACGGCTGAGTTCCAGAATGTCTGGACGGCTGAATTGTAGAATCCTGGCATGGCTGAACTCTAGAATTGTTAAACGTCTATATTCCGGAACTGAGGGTGCCTGCCTTCCAGAATCATAAGACGTCTGCATTCTAGAACCGGAATGTTGCTGAGTTCTAGAATCCCTGGGATGCCGGAATTCTGAAACCCAGAAATATCTGCTATTCGGAAGTGAAGGTGTCTGACGACTGGAATGCTGTTATGTCTGTATTCCATCGTCCAAAAAGAGTCAGTGTTCTAGAATGTGCAGGACGGCTGAGTTCCGGAATGTCAGGATTGCTGAAATCTAGAATCCTGGCATGGCTGACCTCTAGAATCGTTAAACGTCTGCATTCCAGAAGTGAGGGTGCCTGCCTTCCAGAATCATAAGACGTCTGTATTCTAGAACCGGAATGTGGCTGAGTTCTAGAATCCCTGGGATGCCAGAATTCTGTAACCCTGAAATGTCTGCTAGCTGGAAGGGAAGGTGTCTGAGGTCCGGAATGCTACTGTGTCTGCATTCCACCATGCTAAACGAGTCTGTGTTCTAGAACGTGCAGAACGGCTGTGTTTTGGAATGTCAGAATGGCTGAATTCTACAATCCTGGCATGGCTCACCTCTAGAATCGTTAAACGTCTACATTCCGGAAGGGAGGGTTACTGCCTTCCAGAATGATAAGACATCTGTATTCTACAAACAGAAAGTGGCTGAGTTGTAGACTTCCTTGGATTCTGGAATTCTCATACCCTGAAATGTCTTCTAGCCGGACGTGAAGGTGTCTGACATCCGAAATGCTACTATGTCTGCATTCCACCGTACTAAACGAGTCTGTGATCTAGAATGTGCTGGACGGCTGAGGTACAGAATGTCAGGGTGGCTGAATTCTAGAATCCTGGCATCGCTGACCAGCAGAATGGTTAAACGTCTACATTGCTGAAGTGAGGGTGCCGGCCATCCAGAATCATACGACCTCTGCATTCTGGAACCGGAATGTAACTGAGTTCTAATTTCCCTGGGATGCCGGAATTCTGAAACCCTGAAATGTCTGCTAGCCGGAAGTGAAGGTGTCTGACGTCCGGAATGCTGCCCTGTCTGCATTCGATCGTCCAAAACGAGTCTGTGTTCTAGAATGTGCAGGACGGCTGAGTTCCGGAAGGTCAGGATTGCTGAAATCTAGAATCCTGGCATGGCGGACCTCTAGAATCCTTAAACGTCTACATTAGGGAAGTGAGGGTGCCTGCCTTCCAGAATCATAAGACGTCTGCATTCTAGAACCGGAATGTGGCTGAGTTCTTAGAATCCCTGGGATACCAGAATTCTGAAACCCTGAAATGTCTGCTAGACGGAAGTGCAGTTGTCTGACGTCTGGAATGCTACTATGTCGGCCATAAAGCATCCTAAACGAGTCTGTGTTCTTCAATGTGCAGGACGGCTGAGTTCCGGAATGTCAGGATTGCTGAATTCTAGAATCCTGGCATGGCTGACCTGTAGAATCGTTAAACGTCTACATTCCGGAAGTGAGGGTGCCTGCCTTCCAGACTCGTAAGACGTCTGCACTCTAGAACCAGAATGTGGCTGAGTTCTAGAATCCCTGGAATGCCGGAATTCTGAAAACCTGAAATGTCTGCTAGCCGGAAGTGAAGGTGTCTGACGTCCGGAATGCTGCCCTTTCTGCATTCCATCGTCCAAAACGAGTCTGTGTTCTAGAATGTGCAGGACGGCTGAGTTCTGGAATGTCAGGATTGCTGAAATCTAGAATCCTGGCATGGCGGACCTCTAGAATCGTTAAACGTCTACATTAGGGAAGTGAGGGTGCCTGCCTTCCAGAATCATATGACGTCTGCATTCTAGAACCGGAATGTGGCTGAGTTCTAGAATCCCTGGGATGCCGGAATTCTGAAACCCTGAAATGTCTGCTAGCTGGAAGGGAAGGTGTCTGAGTTCCCCAATGCTACTATGTCTGCATTCCACCGTCCTTAACGAATCTGTGTTCCTGAACGTACAGGATGTCTGAGTTCCGGAATGTCAGGACGGCTGAATTCTCGAATCCTGGCATGGCTGACCTCTAGAATCGTTAAACGTCTACATTCCTGAGGTGAGGGTGCCTGCCTTCCAGAATCATAAGATGTCTGCATTCTAGAACTGGAATGTGGCTGAGTTCTATAATCCCTAGGATGCCAGAATTATAAACCCCGAAATGCCGGCTAGCCGGAATTGAAGATGTCTGACGGCCAGAATGCTACTATGTATGCATTCCACTGTCCTAAACGAGTCTGTGTTCTTGAATGTACAGGACGGTTGTGTTCCAGAATGTCAGAATGGCTGAATTCTAGAATCCTGGCATGGCTGACCTCAAGAGTCATTAAACGTCAACATTCCGGAAGTGAGGGTGCCTGCCTTCCATAATCCTAAGACGTCTGCATTGTAGAACCAGAATGTGGCTGATTTCTAGAATCTCTGGGATGCCGGAATTCTGAAACCCTGAAATGTCTTCTAGTCGGAAGTGAAGGTGTCTGACGTCCGGAATGCTGTAATGTCTGCATTCCATCATCCTAAACGAGTCTGTGTTCTACAACGAGCAGGACGGCTGAGTTCCAGAATGTCTGGACGGCTGAATTGTAGAATCCTGGCATGGCTGAACTCTAGAATTGTTAAACGTCTATATTCCGGAACTGAGGGTGCCTGCCTTCCAGAATCATAAGACGTCTGCATTCTAGAACCGGAATGTGGCTGAGTTCTAGAATCCCTGGGATGCCGGAATTCTGAAACCCAGAAATATCTGCTATTCGGAAGTGAAGGTGTCTGACGACTGGAATGCTGTTATGTCTGTATTCCATCGTCCAAAAAGAGTCAGTGTTCTAGAATGTGCAGGACGGCTGAGTTCCGGAATGTCAGGATTGCTGAAATCTAGAATCCTGGCATGGCTGACCTCTAGATTCGTTAAACATCTGCATTCCAGAAGTGAGGGTGCCTGCCTTCCAGAATCATAAGACGTCTGTATTCTAGAACCGGAATGTGGCTGAGTTCTAGAATCCCTGGGATGCCAGAATTCTGTAACCCTGAAATGTCTGCTAGCTGGAAGGGAAGGTGTCTGAGGTCCGGAATGCTACTGTGTCTGCATTCCACCATGCTAAACGAGTCTGTGTTCTAGAACGTGCAGAACGACTGTGTTTTGGAATGTCAGGATGGCTGAATTCTACAAGCCTGGCATGGCTCACCTCTAGAATCGTTAAACGTCTACATTCCGGAAGGGAGGGTTACTGCCTTCCAGAATGATAAGACATCTGTATTCTACAACCAGAAAGTGGCTGAGTATCTAGAATCCCTGGGTTGCCAGAATTCTCAAACCCTGAAATGTCTTCTAACCGGACGTGAAGGTGTCTGACATCGGGAATGCTACTATGTCTGCATTCCACCGTACTAAACGAGTCTGTGTTCTAGAATGTGCTGGACGGCTGAGTTCCGGAATGTCAGGGTTGCAGAATTCTAGAATCCCGGCATGGCTGACCTCTAGAATCGTTAAATGTCTACATTCCGGAAGAGAGGGTGCCTGCCTTCCAGAATCAAAAGACGTCTGCATTCTAGAACTGGAATGTGGCTGAGTTCTAGAATCCCAGGGATGCTGAAATTCTGAAGCCCTGAAATGTCTGCTAGCCGGAAGTCAAGGTGTCTGACGTCCGGAATGCTACTATGTCTGCATTCCACCGACCTATGTGAGTCTCTCTTCTAGAATGTGCTGGACGGCTGAGTTCCAGAATGTCAGGATGGCAGAATTCTAGAATCCTGGCATGGCTGACCTCCAGAATCGTTAAACGTCTACATTCCGGAAGTGAGGGTGCCTGCCTTCCAGAATCATAAGAAGTCAGCATTCTATAACCGGAATGTGGCTGAGTTCTAGAATCCCTTGGATGCCGGAATTGTGAAACCCTGAAATGTCTGCTAGCCGGAAGTGAAGGTGTCTGATGTCCGGAATGCTGCCCTGTCTGCATTCCATCTTCCAAAACGAGTGTGTGTTCTAGAACGTGGAGGACGGCTGAGTTCCGGAATGTCAGGATGACTGAATTCTGGAATCCTCTCATGGCTGACCTCTAGAATCGTTAAACGTCTACACTCAAGAAGTGAGGCTGCCTCCCTCCCAGAATCATAAGACGTCTGCATTCTAGAACCGGAATGAGGCTGAGTTCTAGAATCCCTGGGATGCCAGAATTCTGTAACCATGAAATGTCTGCTAGCTGGAAGGGAAGGGGTCTGAGGTCCGGAATGCTACTATGTCTGCATTCCACCATCCTAAACGAATCTGTGTTCCTGAACGTGAAGGACGGCTGAGTTCTGGAATGTCAGGACGGCTGAATTCTAAAATCCTGGCATCGCAGACTAGTAGAATTGTTAAACGTCTACATTGCTGAAGTGAGGGTGCCTGCCTTCCAGAATCATACGACCTCTGCATTCTGGAACCGGAATGCAACTGAGTTCTAGATTCCCTGGGATGCCGGAATTCTGAAACCCTGAAATGTGTTCTAGCTGGAAGTGAAGGTGTCTGACGTCCGGAATGCTGCCCTGTCTGCATTCCATCGTCCAAAACGAGTCTGTGTTCTAGAATGTGCAGGACGGCTGAGTTCCGGAATGTCAGGAGTGCTGAAACCTAGAATCCTGGCATGGCGGACGTCTAGAATCGTTAAACATCTACATTAGGGAAGTGAGGGTGCCTGCCTTCCAGAATCATAAAACGTATGCATTCTAGAACCAGAATGTGGCTGAGTTCTAGAATCCCTGGGATACCGGAATTCTGAAACCCTGAAATGTCTGCTAGACGGAAGTGCAGTTGTCTGACGTCTGGAATGCTACCATGTCTGCCATAAAGCATCCTAAACGAGTCTGTGTTCTTCAATGTGCAGGACGGCTGAGTTCCGGAATGTCAGGATGGCTGAATTCTAGAATCCTGGCATGGCTGACCTCTAGAATCGTTAAACGTCTACATTCCGGAAGTGAGGGTGCCTGCCTTCCAGAATCGTAAGACGTCTGCACTCTAGAACCGGAATGTGGCTGAGTTCCAGAATCCCTGGGATGCGGAGTTCGGAAACCCTGAAATGTCTGCTAGCCGGAAGTGAAGGTGTCTGACGTCCGGAGTGCTGTTACATATGCATTCCATCATCCACATCGAGTCTCTGTTCTAGAATGTGCAGGACGGCTGAGTTCCGGAATGTCAGAATGGCTGTATTCTAGAATCCTGTCATGGCTGACATCTAGAATTGTTAAACGTCTACATTCAGGAAGTGAGGGTGCCTGCCTTCCAGAATCATTAGCCGTCTGCATTCTAGAACCGTAATGTGGCTGAGTTCTAGAATCCCTGGGATGCCAGAATTCTGTAACCATGAAATGTCTGCTATCTGGAAGTGAAGGTGTCTGAGGTCCGGAATGCTACTATGTCTGCATTCCACCATTCTAAACAAATCTGTGTTCCTGAACGTGAAGGACGACTGTGTTCTGGAATGTCAGGATGGCTGAATTCTAGAATCCTGGCATCGCTGACCAGCAGAAAGGTTAAACGTCTACATTGCTGAAGTGAGGGTGCCGGCCATCCAGAATCATACGACCTCTGCATTCTGGAACCGGAATGTAACTGAGTTCTAATTTCCCTGGGATGCCGGAATTCTGAAACCCTGAAATGTCTGCTAGCCGGAAGTGAAGGTGTCTGACGTCCGGAATGCTGCCCTGTCTGCATTCCATCGTCCAAAACGAGTCTGTGTTCTAGAATGTGCAGGACGGCTGAGTTCCGGAAGGTCAGGATTGCTGAAATCTAGAATCCTGGCATGGCGGAACTCTAGAATCCTTAAACGTCTACATTAGGGAAGTGAGGGTGCCTGCCTTCCAGAATCATAAGACGTCTGCATTCTAGAACCGGAATGTGGCTGAGTTCTTAGAATCCCTGGGATACCAGAATTCTGAAACCCTGAAATGTCTGCTAGACGGAAGTGCAGTTGTCTGACGTCTGGAATGCTACTATGTCGGCCATAAAGCATCCTGAACGAGTCTGTGTTCTTCAATGTGCAGGACGGCTGAGTTCCGGAATGTCAGGATTGCTGAATTCTAGAATCCTGGCATGGCTGACCTGTAGAATCGTTAAACGTCTACATTCCGGAAGTGAGGGTGCCTGCCTTCCAGACTCGTAAGACGTCTGCACTCTAGAACCAGAATGTGGCTGAGTTCTAGAATCCCTGGAATGCCGGAATTCTGAAAACCTGAAATGTCTGCTAGCCGGAAGTGAAGGTGTCTGACGTCCGGAATGCTGCCCTGTCTGCATTCCATCGTCCAAAACGAGTCTGTGTTCTAGAATGTGCAGGACGGCTGAGTTCTGGAATGTCAGGATTGCTGAAATCTAGAATCCTGGCATGGCGGACCTCTAGAATCGTTAAACGTCTACATAAGGGAAGTGAGGGTGCCTGCCTTCCAGAATCATATGACGTCTGCATTCTAGAACCGGAATGTGGCTGAGTTCAAGAATCCCTGGGATGCCGGAATTTTGAAACCCTGAAATGTCTGCTAGCTGGAAGGGAAGGTGTCAGAGTTCCCCAATGCTACTATGTCTGCATTCCACCGTCCTTAACGAATCTGTGTTCCTGAACGTACAGGATGGCTGAGTTCCGGAATGTCAGGAGAGCTGAATTCCCGAATCCTGGCATGGCTGACCTCTAGAATCGTTAAACGTCTACATTCCTGAGGTGAGGGTGCCTGCCTTCCAGAATCATAAGATGTCTGCATTCTAGAACTGGAATGTGGCTGAGTTCTATAATCCCTAGGATGTCAGAATTATGAAACCCCGAAATGCCGGCTAGCCGGAATTGAAGATGTCTGACGGCCAGAATGCTACTATGTATGCATTCCACTGTCCTAAACGAGTCTGTGTTCTTGAATGTACAGGACGGTTGTGTTCCAGAATGTCAGAATGGCTGAATTCTAGAATCCTGGCATGGCTGACCTCAAGAGTCATTAAACGTCAACATTCCGGAAGTGAGGGTGCCTGCCTTCCACAATCCTCAGACGTCTGCATTGTAGAACCAGAATGTGGCTGATTTCTAGAATCTCTGGGATGCCGGAATTCTGAAACCCTGAAATGTCTTCTAGTCGGAAGTGAAGGTGTCTGACGTCCGGAATGCTGTAATGTCTGCATTCCATCATCCTAAACGAGTCTGTGTTCTACAACGAGCAGGACGGCTGAGTTCCAGAATGTCTGGACGGCTGAATTGTAGAATCCTGGCATGGCTGAACTCTAGAATTGTTAAACGTCTATATTCCTGAACTGAGGGTGCCTGCCTTCCAGAATCATAAGACGTCTGCATTCTAGAACCGGAATGTGGCTGAGTTCTAGAATCCCTGGGATGCCGGAATTCTGAAACCCAGAAATATCTGCTATTCGGAAGTGAAGGTGTCTGACGACTGGAATGCTGTTATGTCTGTATTCCATCGTCCAAAAAGAGTCAGTGTTCTAGAATGTGCAGGACGGCTGAGTTCCGGAATGTCAGGATTGCTGAAATCTAGAATCCTGGCATGGCTGACCTCTAGATTCGTTAAACATCTGCATTCCAGAAGTGAGGGTGCCTGCCTTCCAGAATCATAAGACGTCTGTATTCTAGAACCGGAATGTGGCTGAGTTCTAGAATCCCTGGGATGCCAGAATTCTGTAACCCTGAAATGTCTGCTAGCTGGAAGGGAAGGTGTCTGAGGTCCGGAATGCTACTGTGTCTGCATTCCACCATGCTAAACGAGTCTGTGTTCTAGAACGTGCAGAACGACTGTGTTTTGGAATGTCAGGATGGCTGAATTCTACAAGCCTGGCATGGCTCACCTCTAGAATCGTTAAACGTCTACATTCCGGAAGGGAGGGTTACTGCCTTCCAGAATGATAAGACATCTGTATTCTACAACCAGAAAGTGGCTGAGTATCTAGAATCCCTGGGTTGCCAGAATTCTCAAACCCTGAAATGTCTTCTAACCGGACGTGAAGGTGTCTGACATCGGGAATGCTACTATGTCTGCATTCCACCGTACTAAACGAGTCTGTGTTCTAGAATGTGCTGGACGGCTGAGTTCCGGAATGTCAGGGTTGCAGAATTCTAGAATCCCGGCATGGCTGACCTCTAGAATCGTTAAATGTCTACATTCCGGAAGAGAGGGTGCCTGCCTTCCAGAATCAAAAGACGTCTGCATTCTAGAACTGGAATGTGGCTGAGTTCTAGAATCCCAGGGATGCTGAAATTCTGAAGCCCTGAAATGTCTGCTAGCCGGAAGTCAAGGTGTCTGACGTCCGGAATGCTACTATGTCTGCATTCCACCGACCTATGTGAGTCTCTCTTCTAGAATGTGCTGGACGGCTGAGTTCCAGAATGTCAGGATGGCAGAATTCTAGAATCCTGGCATGGCTGACCTCCAGAATCGTTAAACGTCTACATTCCGGAAGTGAGGGTGCCTGCCTTCCAGAATCATAAGAAGTCTGCATTCTATAACCGGAATGTGGCTGAGTTCTAGTATCCCTTGGATGCCGGAATTGTGAAACCCTGAAATGTCTGCTAGCCGGAAGTGAAGGTGTCTGATGTCCGGAATGCTGCCCTGTCTGCATTCCATCTTCCAAAACGAGTGTGTGTTCTAGAACGTGGAGGACGGCTGAGTTCCGGAATGTCAGGATGACTGAATTCTGGAATCCTCTCATGGCTGACCTCTAGAATCGTTAAACGTCTACACTCAAGAAGTGAGGCTGCCTCCCTCCCAGAATCATAAGACGTCTGCATTCTAGAACTGGAATGAGGCTGAGTTCTAGAATCCCTGGGATGCCAGAATTCTGAAACCCTGAAGTGTCTGCTGGCCGGAATTGAAAGTGTCTGACATCCGGAAAGCTACTATGTCTGCATTTCGCTGTCCTAAAAGAGTCTGTGTTCTAGAATGTGCAGAACGGCTTAGTTCCGGAATGTCAGGTCGGCTGAATTCTAGAATCCTGGCATGGCTGACTTCTAGAATCGTCAAACGTCTACATTCCGGTAGTGAGGCTGCCTGCCTTCCAGAATCATAAGACGTCTGCTTTCTAGAAGCGGAATTTGGCTGAATTCTAGAATCCGTGGGATGCCGTAATTCTGAAACCCTGAAATGTCTGCTGGCCGGAAGTGAATGTGTCTGACATCCGGAATGCTACTATGTCTGCATTCTGCTGTCCTAAACGAGTCTGTGTTCTAGAATGTGCAGGACGGCTGAGTTCTGGGATGTCAGGATGGCTGAATTGTAGAATCCTGGCATGGCTGACCTCTAGAATCGTTAAATGTCTACATTCCGGAAATGAGAGTTTCTGCCTTCCACAATCATAAGACGTATGCATTCCAGAACCGGAATGGGGCTGAGTTCCAGAATCCCTGGGATGCCGGAATTCTGAAACCCTGAAATGTCTGCTGGCCGGAAGTGAAGTTGTCTGACGTCCAGAATGCCACTATGTCTCCATTCCACCGCCCTAAACGAGTCTGTGTTCTAGAATGTGCGGGACGGCTGAAATCCGGAATGTCAGGAAGACTGAATTCTACAATCCTTGTAGAGCTGACCACTAGAATTGTTAAACTTCTGCATTCCGGAAGTGAGGGTGCCTGCCTTCCAGAATCATAAGACGTCTGCATTCTAGAACCGGAATGTGGCTGAGTTCTAGAATCCCTGTGATGCCGGAATTCTGAAACCCTGAAATGCCTCCTAGCCGGAAGTCAAGGTGTCTGATGTCCGGGATGCTACTATGTCTGTATTCCAGTGTCCTAAACGAGTCTGTGTTCTAGAATCTGCAGGACGGCTGAGTTCCGGGATGTCAGGATGGCTGAATTCTAGAATCCTTGCATGGCTGACCTCTAGAATCGTTAAACGTCTACATTCCAGAAGTGAGGGTGCCTGCCTTCCAGGATCATAAGACGTCTGCATTCTACAACCAGAATGTGGCGGAGTTCTAGATTCCCTGGGATGCCGGAATCTGAAACCCTGAAGTGTCTGCTACCCGGAAGTGAACGTGTCTGACTTCCGCAATGCTACTATGTCTGCATTTCACCGTCCTAATCGAGGCTGTGTTCTAGAATGTGTAGGACGGCTGAGTTCCGGAAAGTCAGGATGGCTGAATTCTAGAATCCTGGCATGGCTGACCTCTAGAATTATTAAAAGTCTACATTCTGGAAGTGAGGGTGCCTCCCTTCCAGAATCATAAGACGTCTGCATTCTAGAACCGGAATGTGGCTGAGTTCTAGAATCCCGGGGATACCGGAATTCTGAAACCCTGAAATGTCTGCTAGACGGAAGTGCAGTTGTCTGACGTCTGGAATGCTACTATGTCTGCCATAAAGCATCCTAAACGAGTCTGTGTTCTTCAATGTGCAGGACGGCTGAGTTCCGGAATGTCAGGATGGCTGAATTCTAGAATCCTGGCATGGCTGACCTCTAGAATCGTTAAACGTCTACATTCCGGAAGTGAGGGTGCCTGACTTCCAGAATCGTAAGACGTCTGCACTCTAGAACCGGAATGTGGCTGAGTTCTAGAATCCCTGGGATGCGGAATTCTGAAACCCTGAAATGTCTGCTAGCCGGAAGTGAAGGTGTCTGACGTCTGGAGTGCTGTTACATCTGCATTCCATCGTCCACAACGAGTCTCTGTTCTAGAATGTGCAGGACGGCTGAGTTCCGGAATGTCAGAATGGCTGAAATCTAGAATCCTGTCAGGGCTGACATCTAGAATCGTTAAACGTCTACATTCAGGAAGTGAGGGTGCCTGCCTTCCAGAATCATAAGACATCTGCATTCTAGAACCGGAATGTGGCTGAGTTCTAGAATCCCTGGGATGCCAGAATTCTGAAGTCCTTAAATGTCTGCTATCTGGAAGTGAAGGTGTCTGAGGTCTGGAATGCTACTATGTCTGCATTCCACCGTCCTAAACGAATCTGTGTTCTTGAACGTGAAGGACGGCTGAGCTCCGGAAAGTCAGGATGGCTGAATTCTAGAATCCTGGCATGGCTGACCTCTAGGATCATTAAACGTCTACATTCCTGGAGTGAGTGTACCTGCCTTCCAGAATCATAAGACGTCTGCATTCTAGAACCGGAATGTGGCTGAGTTCTAGAATCCCTGGGATGCCAGAATTCTGTAACCATGAAATGTCTGCTAGCTGGAAGGGAAGGGGTCTGAGGTCCGGAATGCTACTATGTCTGCATTCCACCATCCTAAACGAATCTGTGTTCCTGAACGTGAAGGACGGCTGAGTTCTGGAATGTCAGGACGGCTGAATTCTAAAATCCTGGCATCGCAGACTAGTAGAATTGTTAAACGTCTACATTGCTGAAGTGAGGGTGCCTGCCTTCCAGAATCATACGACCTCTGCATTCTGGAACCGGAATGCAACTGAGTTCTAGATTCCCTGGGATGCCGGAATTCTGAAACCCTGAAATGTGTTCTAGCTGGAAGTGAAGGTGTCTGACGTCCGGAATGCTGCCCTGTCTGCATTCCATCGTCCAAAACGAGTCTGTGTTCTAGAATGTGCAGGACGGCTGAGTTCCGGAATGTCAGGAGTGCTGAAACCTAGAATCCTGGCATGGCGGACGTCTAGAATCGTTAAACATCTACATTAGGGAAGTGAGGGTGCCTGCCTTCCAGAATCATAAAACGTATGCATTCTAGAACCAGAATGTGGCTGAGTTCTAGAATCCCTGGGATACCGGAATTCTGAAACCCTGAAATGTCTGCTAGACGGAAGTGCAGTTGTCTGACGTCTGGAATGCTACTATGTCTGCCATAAAGCATCCTAAACGAGTCTGTGTTCTTCAATGTGCAGGACGGCTGAGTTCCGGAATGTCAGGATGGCTGAATTCTAGAATCCTGGCATGGCTGACCTCTAGAATCGTTAAACGTCTACATTCCGGAAGTGAGGGTGCCTGCCTTCCAGAATCGTAAGACGTCTGCACTCTAGAACCGGAATGTGGCTGAGTTCCAGAATCCCTGGGATGCGGAGTTCGGAAACCCTGAAATGTCTGCTAGCCGGAAGTGAAGGTGTCTGACGTCCGGAGTGCTGTTACATATGCATTCCATCATCCACATCGAGTCTCTGTTCTAGAATGTGCAGGACGGCTGAGTTCCGGAATGTCAGAATGGCTGAATTCTAGAATCCTGTCATGGCTGACATCTAGAATTGTTAAACGTCTACATTCAGGAAGTGAGGGTGCCTGCCTTCCAGAATCATTAGCCGTCTGCATTCTAGAACCGTAATGTGGCTGAGTTCTAGAATCCCTGGGATGCCGGAATTCTGAAGCCCTGAAATGTCTGCTAGCTGGAAGTCAAGATGTCTGACGCCCGGAATGCTACTATGTCTGCATTCCACCGACCTATGTGAGTCTCTCTTCTAGAATGTGCTGGACGGCTGAGTTCCGGAATGTCAGTATGGCAGAATTCTAGAATCCTGGCATGGCTGACCTCCAGAATCATTAAACGTCTACATTCCGGAAGTGAGGGTGCCTGCCTTCCAGAATCATAAGACGTCTGCATTCTAGAACCGGAATGTGGCTGAGTTCTGGAATCCCTGGGATGCCGGAATTCTGAAACCCTGAAATGTCTGCTAGCCGGAAGTGAAGGTGTCTGACGTCCGGAATGCTGCCCTGTCTGCATTCCATCGTCGAAAACGAGTCTGTGTTCTAGAACGTGGAGGACGGCTGAGTTCCGGAATGTCAGGATGGCTGAATTGTAGAATCCTCTCATGGCTGACCTCTAGAATCGTTAAACGTCTACATTCCAGAAGTGAGGGTGCCTCCCTCCCAGAATCATAAGACATCTGCATTCAAGAACCGGAATGTGGCTGAGTTCTAGAATCCCTGGGATGCCGGAATTCTGAAAACCTGAAATGTCTGCTAGCCGGAAGTGAAGGTGTCTGACGTCCGGAATGCTGCCCTGTCTGCATTCCATCGTCCAAAACGAGTCTGTGTTCTAGAATATGCAGGACGGCTGAGTTCTGGAATGTCAGGATTGCTGAAATCTAGAATCCTGGCATGGCGGACCTCTAGAATCGTTAAACGTCTACATTAGGGAAGTGAGGGTGCCTGCCTTCCAGAATCATAAGACGTCTGCATTCTAGAACCGGAATGTGGCTGAGTTCAAGAATCCCTGGTATGCCGGAATTCTGAAACCCAGAAATATCTGCTATTCGGAAGTGAAGGTGTCTGACGACTGGAATGCTGTTATGTCTGTATTCCATCGTCCAAAAAGAGTCAGTGTTCTAGAATGTGCAGGACGGCTGAGTTCCGGAATGTCAGGATTGCTGAAATCTAGAATCCTGGCATGGCTGACCTCTAGATTCGTTAAACATCTGCATTCCAGAAGTGAGGGTGCCTGCCTTCCAGAATCATAAGACGTCTGTATTCTAGAACCGGAATGTGGCTGAGTTCTAGAATCCCTGGGATGCCAGAATTCTGTAACCCTGAAATGTCTGCTAGCTGGAAGGGAAGGTGTCTGAGGTCCGGAATGCTACTGTGTCTGCATTCCACCATGCTAAACGAGTCTGTGTTCTAGAACGTGCAGAACGACTGTGTTTTGGAATGTCAGGATGGCTGAATTCTACAAGCCTGGCATGGCTCACCTCTAGAATCGTTAAACGTCTACATTCCGGAAGGGAGGGTTACTGCCTTCCAGAATGATAAGACATCTGTATTCTACAACCAGAAAGTGGCTGAGTATCTAGAATCCCTGGGTTGCCAGAATTCTCAAACCCTGAAATGTCTTCTAACCGGACGTGAAGGTGTCTGACATCGGGAATGCTACTATGTCTGCATTCCACCGTACTAAACGAGTCTGTGTTCTAGAATGTGCTGGACGGCTGAGTTCCGGAATGTCAGGGTTGCAGAATTCTAGAATCCCGGCATGGCTGACCTCTAGAATCGTTAAATGTCTACATTCCGGAAGAGAGGGTGCCTGCCTTCCAGAATCAAAAGACGTCTGCATTCTAGAACTGGAATGTGGCTGAGTTCTAGAATCCCAGGGATGCTGAAATTCTGAAGCCCTGAAATGTCTGCTAGCCGGAAGTCAAGGTGTCTGACGTCCGGAATGCTACTATGTCTGCATTCCACCGACCTATGTGAGTCTCTCTTCTAGAATGTGCTGGACGGCTGAGTTCCAGAATGTCAGGATGGCAGAATTCTAGAATCCTGGCATGGCTGACCTCCAGAATCGTTAAACGTCTACATTCCGGAAGTGAGGGTGCCTGCCTTCCAGAATCATAAGAAGTCAGCATTCTATAACCGGAATGTGGCTGAGTTCTAGAATCCCTTGGATGCCGGAATTGTGAAACCCTGAAATGTCTGCTAGCCGGAAGTGAAGGTGTCTGATGTCCGGAATGCTGCCCTGTCTGCATTCCATCTTCCAAAACGAGTGTGTGTTCTAGAACGTGGAGGACGGCTGAGTTCCGGAATGTCAGGATGACTGAATTCTGGAATCCTCTCATGGCTGACCTCTAGAATCGTTAAACGTCTACACTCAAGAAGTGAGGCTGCCTCCCTCCCAGAATCATAAGACGTCTGCATTCTAGAACCGGAATGAGGCTGAGTTCTAGAATCCCTGGGATGCCAGAATTCTGTAACCATGAAATGTCTGCTAGCTGGAAGGGAAGGGGTCTGAGGTCCGGAATGCTACTATGTCTGCATTCCACCATCCTAAACGAATCTGTGTTCCTGAACGTGAAGGACGGCTGAGTTCTGGAATGTCAGGACGGCTGAATTCTAAAATCCTGGCATCGCAGACTAGTAGAATTGTTAAACGTCTACATTGCTGAAGTGAGGGTGCCTGCCTTCCAGAATCATACGACCTCTGCATTCTGGAACCGGAATGCAACTGAGTTCTAGATTCCCTGGGATGCCGGAATTCTGAAACCCTGAAATGTGTTCTAGCTGGAAGTGAAGGTGTCTGACGTCCGGAATGCTGCCCTGTCTGCATTCCATCGTCCAAAACGAGTCTGTGTTCTAGAATGTGCAGGACGGCTGAGTTCCGGAATGTCAGGAGTGCTGAAACCTAGAATCCTGGCATGGCGGACGTCTAGAATCGTTAAACATCTACATTAGGGAAGTGAGGGTGCCTGCCTTCCAGAATCATAAAACGTATGCATTCTAGAACCAGAATGTGGCTGAGTTCTAGAATCCCTGGGATACCGGAATTCTGAAACCCTGAAATGTCTGCTAGACGGAAGTGCAGTTGTCTGACGTCTGGAATGCTACTATGTCTGCCATAAAGCATCCTAAACGAGTCTGTGTTCTTCAATGTGCAGGACGGCTGAGTTCCGGAATGTCAGGATGGCTGAATTCTAGAATCCTGGCATGGCTGACCTCTAGAATCGTTAAACGTCTACATTCCGGAAGTGAGGGTGCCTGCCTTCCAGAATCGTAAGACGTCTGCACTCTAGAACCGGAATGTGGCTGAGTTCCAGAATCCCTGGGATGCGGAGTTCGGAAACCCTGAAATGTCTGCTAGCCGGAAGTGAAGGTGTCTGACGTCCGGAGTGCTGTTACATATGCATTCCATCATCCACATCGAGTCTCTGTTCTAGAATGTGCAGGACGGCTGAGTTCCGGAATGTCAGAATGGCTGTATTCTAGAATCCTGTCATGGCTGACATCTAGAATTGTTAAACGTCTACATTCAGGAAGTGAGGGTGCCTGCCTTCCAGAATCATTAGCCGTCTGCATTCTAGAACCGTAATGTGGCTGAGTTCTAGAATCCCTGGGATGCCAGAATTCTGTAACCATGAAATGTCTGCTATCTGGAAGTGAAGGTGTCTGAGGTCCGGAATGCTACTATGTCTGCATTCCACCATTCTAAACAAATCTGTGTTCCTGAACGTGAAGGACGACTGTGTTCTGGAATGTCAGGATGGCTGAATTCTAGAATCCTGGCATCGCTGACCAGCAGAAAGGTTAAACGTCTACATTGCTGAAGTGAGGGTGCCGGCCATCCAGAATCATACGACCTCTGCATTCTGGAACCGGAATGTAACTGAGTTCTAATTTCCCTGGGATGCCGGAATTCTGAAACCCTGAAATGTCTGCTAGCCGGAAGTGAAGGTGTCTGACGTCCGGAATGCTGCCCTGTCTGCATTCCATCGTCCAAAACGAGTCTGTGTTCTAGAATGTGCAGGACGGCTGAGTTCCGGAAGGTCAGGATTGCTGAAATCTAGAATCCTGGCATGGCGGAACTCTAGAATCCTTAAACGTCTACATTAGGGAAGTGAGGGTGCCTGCCTTCCAGAATCATAAGACGTCTGCATTCTAGAACCGGAATGTGGCTGAGTTCTTAGAATCCCTGGGATACCAGAATTCTGAAACCCTGAAATGTCTGCTAGACGGAAGTGCAGTTGTCTGACGTCTGGAATGCTACTATGTCGGCCATAAAGCATCCTGAACGAGTCTGTGTTCTTCAATGTGCAGGACGGCTGAGTTCCGGAATGTCAGGATTGCTGAATTCTAGAATCCTGGCATGGCTGACCTGTAGAATCGTTAAACGTCTACATTCCGGAAGTGAGGGTGCCTGCCTTCCAGACTCGTAAGACGTCTGCACTCTAGAACCAGAATGTGGCTGAGTTCTAGAATCCCTGGAATGCTGGAATTCTGAAAACCTGAAATGTCTGCTAGCCGGAAGTGAAGGTGTCTGACGTCCGGAATGCTGCCCTGTCTGCATTCCATCGTCCAAAACGAGTCTGTGTTCTAGAATGTGCAGGACGGCTGAGTTCTGGAATGTCAGGATTGCTGAAATCTAGAATCCTGGCATGGCGGACCTCTAGAATCGTTAAACGTCTACATAAGGGAAGTGAGGGTGCCTGCCTTCCAGAATCATATGACGTCTGCATTCTAGAACCGGAATGTGGCTGAGTTCAAGAATCCCTGGGATGCCGGAATTTTGAAACCCTGAAATGTCTGCTAGCTGGAAGGGAAGGTGTCAGAGTTCCCCAATGCTACTATGTCTGCATTCCACCGTCCTTAACGAATCTGTGTTCCTGAACGTACAGGATGGCTGAGTTCCGGAATGTCAGGAGAGCTGAATTCCCGAATCCTGGCATGGCTGACCTCTAGAATCGTTAAACGTCTACATTCCTGAGGTGAGGGTGCCTGCCTTCCAGAATCATAAGATGTCTGCATTCTAGAACTGGAATGTGGCTGAGTTCTATAATCCCTAGGATGTCAGAATTATGAAACCCCGAAATGCCGGCTAGCCGGAATTGAAGATGTCTGACGGCCAGAATGCTACTATGTATGCATTCCACTGTCCTAAACGAGTCTGTGTTCTTGAATGTACAGGACGGTTGTGTTCCAGAATGTCAGAATGGCTGAATTCTAGAATCCTGGCATGGCTGACCTCAAGAGTCATTAAACGTCAACATTCCGGAAGTGAGGGTGCCTGCCTTCCACAATCCTCAGACGTCTGCATTGTAGAACCAGAATGTGGCTGATTTCTAGAATCTCTGGGATGCCGGAATTCTGAAACCCTGAAATGTCTTCTAGTCGGAAGTGAAGGTGTCTGACGTCCGGAATGCTGTAATGTCTGCATTCCATCATCCTAAACGAGTCTGTGTTCTACAACGAGCAGGACGGCTGAGTTCCAGAATGTCTGGACGGCTGAATTGTAGAATCCTGGCATGGCTGAACTCTAGAATTGTTAAACGTCTATATTCCTGAACTGAGGGTGCCTGCCTTCCAGAATCATAAGACGTCTGCATTCTAGAACCGGAATGTGGCTGAGTTCTAGAATCCCTGGGATGCCGGAATTCTGAAACCCAGAAATATCTGCTATTCGGAAGTGAAGGTGTCTGACGACTGGAATGCTGTTATGTCTGTATTCCATCGTCCAAAAAGAGTCAGTGTTCTAGAATGTGCAGGACGGCTGAGTTCCGGAATGTCAGGATTGCTGAAATCTAGAATCCTGGCATGGCTGACCTCTAGATTCGTTAAACATCTGCATTCCAGAAGTGAGGGTGCCTGCCTTCCAGAATCATAAGACGTCTGTATTCTAGAACCGGAATGTGGCTGAGTTCTAGAATCCCTGGGATGCCAGAATTCTGTAACCCTGAAATGTCTGCTAGCTGGAAGGGAAGGTGTCTGAGGTCCGGAATGCTACTGTGTCTGCATTCCACCATGCTAAACGAGTCTGTGTTCTAGAACGTGCAGAACGACTGTGTTTTGGAATGTCAGGATGGCTGAATTCTACAAGCCTGGCATGGCTCACCTCTAGAATCGTTAAACGTCTACATTCCGGAAGGGAGGGTTACTGCCTTCCAGAATGATAAGACATCTGTATTCTACAACCAGAAAGTGGCTGAGTATCTAGAATCCCTGGGTTGCCAGAATTCTCAAACCCTGAAATGTCTTCTAACCGGACGTGAAGGTGTCTGACATCGGGAATGCTACTATGTCTGCATTCCACCGTACTAAACGAGTCTGTGTTCTAGAATGTGCTGGACGGCTGAGTTCCGGAATGTCAGGGTTGCAGAATTCTAGAATCCCGGCATGGCTGACCTCTAGAATCGTTAAATGTCTACATTCCGGAAGAGAGGGTGCCTGCCTTCCAGAATCAAAAGACGTCTGCATTCTAGAACTGGAATGTGGCTGAGTTCTAGAATCCCAGGGATGCTGAAATTCTGAAGCCCTGAAATGTCTGCTAGCCGGAAGTCAAGGTGTCTGACGTCCGGAATGCTACTATGTCTGCATTCCACCGACCTATGTGAGTCTCTCTTCTAGAATGTGCTGGACGGCTGAGTTCCAGAATGTCAGGATGGCAGAATTCTAGAATCCTGGCATGGCTGACCTCCAGAATCGTTAAACGTCTACATTCCGGAAGTGAGGGTGCCTGCCTTCCAGAATCATTAGAAGTCTGCATTCTATAACCGGAATGTGGCTGAGTTCTAGTATCCCTTGGATGCCGGAATTGTGAAACCCTGAAATGTCTGCTAGCCGGAAGTGAAGGTGTCTGATGTCCGGAATGCTGCCCTGTCTGCATTCCATCTTCCAAAACGAGTGTGTGTTCTAGAACGTGGAGGACGGCTGAGTTCCGGAATGTCAGGATGACTGAATTCTGGAATCCTCTCATGGCTGACCTCTAGAATCGTTAAACGTCTACACTCAAGAAGTGAGGCTGCCTCCCTCCCAGAATCATAAGACGTCTGCATTCTAGAACTGGAATGAGGCTGAGTTCTAGAATCCCTGGGATGCCAGAATTCTGAAACCCTGAAGTGTCTGCTGGCCGGAATTGAAAGTGTCTGACATCCGGAAAGCTACTATGTCTGCATTTCGCTGTCCTAAAAGAGTCTGTGTTCTAGAATGTGCAGAACGGCTTAGTTCCGGAATGTCAGGTCGGCTGAATTCTAGAATCCTGGCATGGCTGACTTCTAGAATCGTCAAACGTCTACATTCCGGTAGTGAGGCTGCCTGCCTTCCAGAATCATAAGACGTCTGCTTTCTAGAAGCGGAATTTGGCTGAATTCTAGAATCCGTGGGATGCCGTAATTCTGAAACCCTGAAATGTCTGCTGGCCGGAAGTGAATGTGTCTGACATCCGGAATGCTACTATGTCTGCATTCTGCTGTCCTAAACGAGTCTGTGTTCTAGAATGTGCAGGACGGCTGAGTTCTGGGATGTCAGGATGGCTGAATTGTAGAATCCTGGCATGGCTGACCTCTAGAATCGTTAAATGTCTACATTCCGGAAATGAGAGTTTCTGCCTTCCACAATCATAAGACGTATGCATTCCAGAACCGGAATGGGGCTGAGTTCCAGAATCCCTGGGATGCCGGAATTCTGAAACCCTGAAATGCCTCCTAGCCGGAAGTCAAGGTGTCTGATGTCCGGGATGCTACTATGTCTGTATTCCAGTGTCCTAAACGAGTCTGTGTTCTAGAATCTGCAGGACGGCTGAGTTCCGGGATGTCAGGATGGCTGAATTCTAGAATCCTTGCATGGCTGACCTCTAGAATCGTTAAACGTCTACATTCCAGAAGTGAGGGTGCCTGCCTTCCAGGATCATAAGACGTCTGCATTCTACAACCAGAATGTGGCGGAGTTCTAGATTCCCTGGGATGCCGGAATCTGAAACCCTGAAGTGTCTGCTACCCGGAAGTGAACGTGTCTGACTTCCGCAATGCTACTATGTCTGCATTTCACCGTCCTAATCGAGGCTGTGTTCTAGAATGTGTAGGACGGCTGAGTTCCGGAAAGTCAGGATGGCTGAATTCTAGAATCCTGGCATGGCTGACCTCTAGAATTATTAAAAGTCTACATTCTGGAAGTGAGGGTGCCTCCCTTCCAGAATCATAAGACGTCTGCATTCTAGAACCGGAATGTGGCTGAGTTCTAGAATCCCGGGGATACCGGAATTCTGAAACCCTGAAATGTCTGCTAGACGGAAGTGCAGTTGTCTGACGTCTGGAATGCTACTATGTCTGCCATAAAGCATCCTAAACGAGTCTGTGTTCTTCAATGTGCAGGACGGCTGAGTTCCGGAATGTCAGGATGGCTGAATTCTAGAATCCTGGCATGGCTGACCTCTAGAATCGTTAAACGTCTACATTCCGGAAGTGAGGGTGCCTGACTTCCAGAATCGTAAGACGTCTGCACTCTAGAACCGGAATGTGGCTGAGTTCTAGAATCCCTGGGATGCGGAATTCTGAAACCCTGAAATGTCTGCTAGCCGGAAGTGAAGGTGTCTGACGTCTGGAGTGCTGTTACATCTGCATTCCATCGTCCACAACGAGTCTCTGTTCTAGAATGTGCAGGACGGCTGAGTTCCGGAATGTCAGAATGGCTGAAATCTAGAATCCTGTCAGGGCTGACATCTAGAATCGTTAAACGTCTACATTCAGGAAGTGAGGGTGCCTGCCTTCCAGAATCATAAGACATCTGCATTCTAGAACCGGAATGTGGCTGAGTTCTAGAATCCCTGGGATGCCAGAATTCTGAAGTCCTTAAATGTCTGCTATCTGGAAGTGAAGGTGTCTGAGGTCTGGAATGCTACTATGTCTGCATTCCACCGTCCTAAACGAATCTGTGTTCTTGAACGTGAAGGACGGCTGAGCTCCGGAAAGTCAGGATGGCTGAATTCTAGAATCCTGGCATGGCTGACCTCTAGGATCATTAAACGTCTACATTCCTGGAGTGAGTGTACCTGCCTTCCAGAATCATAAGACGTCTGCATTCTAGAACCGGAATGTGGCTGAGTTCTAGAATCCCTGGGATGCCAGAATTCTGTAACCATGAAATGTCTGCTAGCTGGAAGGGAAGGGGTCTGAGGTCCGGAATGCTACTATGTCTGCATTCCACCATCCTAAACGAATCTGTGTTCCTGAACGTGAAGGACGGCTGAGTTCTGGAATGTCAGGACGGCTGAATTCTAAAATCCTGGCATCGCAGACTAGTAGAATTGTTAAACGTCTACATTGCTGAAGTGAGGGTGCCTGCCTTCCAGAATCATACGACCTCTGCATTCTGGAACCGGAATGCAACTGAGTTCTAGATTCCCTGGGATGCCGGAATTCTGAAACCCTGAAATGTGTTCTAGCTGGAAGTGAAGGTGTCTGACGTCCGGAATGCTGCCCTGTCTGCATTCCATCGTCCAAAACGAGTCTGTGTTCTAGAATGTGCAGGACGGCTGAGTTCCGGAATGTCAGGAGTGCTGAAACCTAGAATCCTGGCATGGCAGACGTCTAGAATCGTTAAACATCTACATTAGGGAAGTGAGGGTGCCTGCCTTCCAGAATCATAAAACGTATGCATTCTAGAACCAGAATGTGGCTGAGTTCTAGAATCCCTGGGATACCGGAATTCTGAAACCCTGAAATGTCTGCTAGACGGAAGTGCAGTTGTCTGACGTCTGGAATGCTACTATGTCTGCCATAAAGCATCCTAAACGAGTCTGTGTTCTTCAATGTGCAGGACGGCTGAGTTCCGGAATGTCAGGATGGCTGAATTCTAGAATCCTGGCATGGCTGACCTCTAGAATCGTTAAACGTCTACATTCCGGAAGTGAGGGTGCCTGCCTTCCAGAATCGTAAGACGTCTGCACTCTAGAACCGGAATGTGGCTGAGTTCCAGAATCCCTGGGATGCGGAGTTCGGAAACCCTGAAATGTCTGCTAGCCGGAAGTGAAGGTGTCTGACGTCCGGAGTGCTGTTACATATGCATTCCATCATCCACATCGAGTCTCTGTTCTAGAATGTGCAGGACGGCTGAGTTCCGGAATGTCAGAATGGCTGAATTCTAGAATCCTGTCATGGCTGACATCTAGAATTGTTAAACGTCTACATTCAGGAAGTGAGGGTGCCTGCCTTCCAGAATCATTAGCCGTCTGCATTCTAGAACCGTAATGTGGCTGAGTTCTAGAATCCCTGGGATGCCGGAATTCTGAAGCCCTGAAATGTCTGCTAGCTGGAAGTCAAGATGTCTGACGCCCGGAATGCTACTATGTCTGCATTCCACCGACCTATGTGAGTCTCTCTTCTAGAATGTGCTGGACGGCTGAGTTCCGGAATGTCAGTATGGCAGAATTCTAGAATCCTGGCATGGCTGACCTCCAGAATCATTAAACGTCTACATTCCGGAAGTGAGGGTGCCTGCCTTCCAGAATCATAAGACGTCTGCATTCTAGAACCGGAATGTGGCTGAGTTCTGGAATCCCTGGGATGCCGGAATTCTGAAACCCTGAAATGTCTGCTAGCCGGAAGTGAAGGTGTCTGACGTCCGGAATGCTGCCCTGTCTGCATTCCATCGTCGAAAACGAGTCTGTGTTCTAGAACGTGGAGGACGGCTGAGTTCCGGAATGTCAGGATGGCTGAATTGTAGAATCCTCTCATGGCTGACCTCTAGAATCGTTAAACGTCTACATTCCAGAAGTGAGGGTGCCTCCCTCCCAGAATCATAAGACATCTGCATTCAAGAACCGGAATGTGGCTGAGTTCTAGAATCCCTGGGATGCCGGAATTCTGAAAACCTGAAATGTCTGCTAGCCGGAAGTGAAGGTGTCTGACGTCCGGAATGCTGCCCTGTCTGCATTCCATCGTCCAAAACGAGTCTGTGTTCTAGAATATGCAGGACGGCTGAGTTCTGGAATGTCAGGATTGCTGAAATCTAGAATCCTGGCATGGCGGACCTCTAGAATCGTTAAACGTCTACATTAGGGAAGTGAGGGTGCCTGCCTTCCAGAATCATAAGACGTCTGCATTCTAGAACCGGAATGTGGCTGAGTTCAAGAATCCCTGGTATGCCGGAATTCTGAAACCCTGAAATGTCTGCTAGCTGGAAGGGAAGGTGTCTGGGGTCCCCAATGCTACTATGTCTGCATTCCACCGTCCTAAACGAATCTGTGTTCCTGAACGTGCAGGATGGCTGAGTTCCGGAATGTCAGGACGGCTGAATTCTCGAATCCTGGCATGGCTGACCTGTAGAATCGTTAAACGTCTACATTCCGGAAGTGAGGGTACCTGCCTTCCAGACTCACAAGACGTCTATATTCTAGAACCGGAATGTGGCTGAGTTCTAGAATCCCTGGGATGCCACAATTCTGTAACCCTGAAATGTCTGCTAGCTGGAAGGGAAGGTGTCTGAGTTCCCCAATGCTACTATGTCTGCATTCCACCGTCCTTAACGAATCTGTGTTCCTGAACGTACAGGATGTCTGAGTTCCGGAATGTCAGGACGGCTGAACTCTCGAATCCTGGCATGGCTGACCTCTAGAATCGTTACACGTCTACATTCCTGAAGTGAGGGTGCCTGCCTTCCAGAATCATAAGATGTCTGCATTCTAGAACTGGAATGTGGCTGAGTTCTATAATCCCTAGGATGCCAGAATTATGAAACCCCGAAATGCCGGCTAGCCGGAAGTGAAGATGTCTGACGGCCAGAATGCTACTATGTATGCATTCCACTGTCCTAAACGAGTCTGTGTTCTTGAATGTACAGGACGGTTGTGTTCCAGAATGTCAGAATGGCTGAATTCTAGAATCCTGGCATGGCTGACCTCAAGAGTCATTAAACGTCAACATTCCGGAAGTGAGGGTGCCTGCCTTCCATAATCCTAAGACGTCTGCATTGTAGAACCAGAATGTGGCTGATTTCTAGAATCTCTGGGATGCCGGAATTCTGAAACCCTGAAATGTCTTCTAGTCGGAAGTGAAGGTGTCTGACGTCCGGAATGCTGTAATGTCTGCATTCCATCATCCTAAACGAGTCTGTGTCCTACAACGAGCAGGACGGCTGAGTTCCAGAATGTCTGGACGGCTGAATTGTAGAATCCTGGCATGGCGGACCTCTAGAATCGTTAAACGTCTACATTAGGGAAGTGAGGGTGCCTGCCTTCCAGAATCATAAGACGTCTGCATTCTAGAACCGGAATGTGGCTGAGTTCAAGAATCCCTCTTATGCCGGAATTCTGAAACCCTGAAATGTCTGCTAGCTGGAAGGGAAGGTGTCTGGGGTCCCCAATGCTACTATGTCTGCATTCCACCGTCCTAAACGAATCTGTGTTCCTGAACGTGCAGGATGGCTGAGTTCCGGAATGTCAGGACGGCTGAATTCTCGAATCCTGGCATGGCTGACCTGTAGAATCGTTAAACGTCTACATTCCGGAAGTGAGGGTACCTGCCTTCCAGACTCACAAGACGTCTATATTCTAGAACCGGAATGTGGCTGAGTTCTAGAATCCCTGGGATGCCACAATTCTGTAACCCTGAAATGTCTGCTAGCTGGAAGGGAAGGTGTCTGAGTTCCCCAATGCTACTATGTCTGCATTCCACCGTCCTTAACGAATCTGTGTTCCTGAACGTACAGGATGTCTGAGTTCCGGAATGTCAGGACGGCTGAACTCTCGAATCCTGGCATGGCTGACCTCTAGAATCGTTACACGTCTACATTCCTGAAGTGAGGGTGCCTGCCTTCCAGAATCATAAGATGTCTGCATTCTAGAACTGGAATGTGGCTGAGTTCTATAATCCCTAGGATGCCAGAATTATGAAACCCCGAAATGCCGGCTAGCCGGAAGTGAAGATGTCTGACGGCCAGAATGCTACTATGTATGCATTCCACTGTCCTAAACGAGTCTGTGTTCTTGAATGTACAGGACGGTTGTGTTCCAGAATGTCAGAATGGCTGAATTCTAGAATCCTGGCATGGCTGACCTCAAGAGTCATTAAACGTCAACATTCCGGAAGTGAGGGTGCCTGCCTTCCATAATCCTAAGACGTCTGCATTGTAGAACCAGAATGTGGCTGATTTCTAGAATCTCTGGGATGCCGGAATTCTGAAACCCTGAAATGTCTTCTAGTCGGAAGTGAAGGTGTCTGACGTCCGGAATGCTGTAATGTCTGCATTCCATCATCCTAAACGAGTCTGTGTCCTACAACGAGCAGGACGGCTGAGTTCCAGAATGTCTGGACGGCTGAATTGTAGAATCCTGGCATGGCTGAACTCTAGAATTGTTAAACGTCTATATTCCGGAACTGAGGGTGCCTGCCTTCCAGAATCATAAGACGTCTGCATTCTAGAACCGGAATGTTGCTGAGTTCTAGAATCCCTGGGATGCCGGAATTCTGAAACCCAGAAATATCTGCTATTCGGAAGTGAAGGTGTCTGACGACTGGAATGCTGTTATGTCTGTATTCCATCGTCCAAAAAGAGTCAGTGTTCTAGAATGTGCAGGACGGCTGAGTTCCGGAATGTCAGGATTGCTGAAATCTAGAATCCTGGCATGGCTGACCTCTAGAATCGTTAAACGTCTGCATTCCAGAAGTGAGGGTGCCTGCCTTCCAGAATCATAAGACGTCTGTATTCTAGAACCGGAATGTGGCTGAGTTCTAGAATCCCTGGGATGCCAGAATTCTGTAACCCTGAAATGTCTGCTAGCTGGAAGGGAAGGTGTCTGAGGTCCGGAATGCTACTGTGTCTGCATTCCACCATGCTAAACGAGTCTGTGTTCTAGAACGTGCAGAACGGCTGTGTTTTGGAATGTCAGAATGGCTGAATTCTACAATCCTGGCATGGCTCACCTCTAGAATCGTTAAACGTCTACATTCCGGAAGGGAGGGTTACTGCCTTCCAGAATGATAAGACATCTGTATTCTACAAACAGAAAGTGGCTGAGTTGTAGACTTCCTTGGATTCTGGAATTCTCATACCCTGAAATGTCTTCTAGCCGGACGTGAAGGTGTCTGACATCCGAAATGCTACTATGTCTGCATTCCACAGTACTAAACGAGTCTGTGATCTAGAATGTGCTGGACGGCTGAGGTACAGAATGTCAGGGTGGCTGAATTCTAGAATCCTGGCATCGCTGACCAGCAGAATGGTTAAACGTCTACATTGCTGAAGTGAGGGTGCCGGCCATCCAGAATCATACGACCTCTGCATTCTGGAACCGGAATGTAACTGAGTTCTAATTTCCCTGGGATGCCGGAATTCTGAAACCCTGAAATGTCTGCTAGCCGGAAGTGAAGGTGTCTGACGTCCGGAATGCTGCCCTGTCTGCATTCCATCGTCCAAAACGAGTCTGTGTTCTAGAATGTGCAGGACGGCTGAGTTCCGGAAGGTCAGGATTGCTGAAATCTAGAATCCTGGCATGGCGGAACTCTAGAATCCTTAAACGTCTACATTAGGGAAGTGAGGGTGCCTGCCTTCCAGAATCATAAGACGTCTGCATTCTAGAACCGGAATGTGGCTGAGTTCTTAGAATCCCTGGGATACCAGAATTCTGAAACCCTGAAATGTCTGCTAGACGGAAGTGCAGTTGTCTGACGTCTGGAATGCTACTATGTCGGCCATAAAGCATCCTGAACGAGTCTGTGTTCTTCAATGTGCAGGACGGCTGAGTTCCGGAATGTCAGGATTGCTGAATTCTAGAATCCTGGCATGGCTGACCTGTAGAATCGTTAAACGTCTACATTCCGGAAGTGAGGGTGCCTGCCTTCCAGACTCGTAAGACGTCTGCACTCTAGAACCAGAATGTGGCTGAGTTCTAGAATCCCTGGAATGCCGGAATTCTGAAAACCTGAAATGTCTGCTAGCCGGAAGTGAAGGTGTCTGACGTCCGGAATGCTGCCCTGTCTGCATTCCATCGTCCAAAACGAGTCTGTGTTCTAGAATGTGCAGGACGGCTGAGTTCTGGAATGTCAGGATTGCTGAAATCTAGAATCCTGGCATGGCGGACCTCTAGAATCGTTAAACGTCTACATAAGGGAAGTGAGGGTGCCTGCCTTCCAGAATCATATGACGTCTGCATTCTAGAACCGGAATGTGGCTGAGTTCAAGAATCCCTGGGATGCCGGAATTTTGAAACCCTGAAATGTCTGCTAGCTGGAAGGGAAGGTGTCAGAGTTCCCCAATGCTACTATGTCTGCATTCCACCGTCCTTAACGAATCTGTGTTCCTGAACGTACAGGATGGCTGAGTTCCGGAATGTCAGGAGAGCTGAATTCCCGAATCCTGGCATGGCTGACCTCTAGAATCGTTAAACGTCTACATTCCTGAGGTGAGGGTGCCTGCCTTCCAGAATCATAAGATGTCTGCATTCTAGAACTGGAATGTGGCTGAGTTCTATAATCCCTAGGATGTCAGAATTATGAAACCCCGAAATGCCGGCTAGCCGGAATTGAAGATGTCTGACGGCCAGAATGCTACTATGTATGCATTCCACTGTCCTAAACGAGTCTGTGTTCTTGAATGTACAGGACGGTTGTGTTCCAGAATGTCAGAATGGCTGAATTCTAGAATCCTGGCATGGCTGACCTCAAGAGTCATTAAACGTCAACATTCCGGAAGTGAGGGTGCCTGCCTTCCACAATCCTCAGACGTCTGCATTGTAGAACCAGAATGTGGCTGATTTCTAGAATCTCTGGGATGCCGGAATTCTGAAACCCTGAAATGTCTTCTAGTCGGAAGTGAAGGTGTCTGACGTCCGGAATGCTGTAATGTCTGCATTCCATCATCCTAAACGAGTCTGTGTTCTACAACGAGCAGGACGGCTGAGTTCCAGAATGTCTGGACGGCTGAATTGTAGAATCCTGGCATGGCTGAACTCTAGAATTGTTAAACGTCTATATTCCTGAACTGAGGGTGCCTGCCTTCCAGAATCATAAGACGTCTGCATTCTAGAACCGGAATGTGGCTGAGTTCTAGAATCCCTGGGATGCCGGAATTCTGAAACCCAGAAATATCTGCTATTCGGAAGTGAAGGTGTCTGACGACTGGAATGCTGTTATGTCTGTATTCCATCGTCCAAAAAGAGTCAGTGTTCTAGAATGTGCAGGACGGCTGAGTTCCGGAATGTCAGGATTGCTGAAATCTAGAATCCTGGCATGGCTGACCTCTAGATTCGTTAAACATCTGCATTCCAGAAGTGAGGGTGCCTGCCTTCCAGAATCATAAGACGTCTGTATTCTAGAACCGGAATGTGGCTGAGTTCTAGAATCCCTGGGATGCCAGAATTCTGTAACCCTGAAATGTCTGCTAGCTGGAAGGGAAGGTGTCTGAGGTCCGGAATGCTACTGTGTCTGCATTCCACCATGCTAAACGAGTCTGTGTTCTAGAACGTGCAGAACGACTGTGTTTTGGAATGTCAGGATGGCTGAATTCTACAAGCCTGGCATGGCTCACCTCTAGAATCGTTAAACGTCTACATTCCGGAAGGGAGGGTTACTGCCTTCCAGAATGATAAGACATCTGTATTCTACAACCAGAAAGTGGCTGAGTATCTAGAATCCCTGGGTTGCCAGAATTCTCAAACCCTGAAATGTCTTCTAACCGGACGTGAAGGTGTCTGACATCGGGAATGCTACTATGTCTGCATTCCACCGTACTAAACGAGTCTGTGTTCTAGAATGTGCTGGACGGCTGAGTTCCGGAATGTCAGGGTTGCAGAATTCTAGAATCCCGGCATGGCTGACCTCTAGAATCGTTAAATGTCTACATTCCGGAAGAGAGGGTGCCTGCCTTCCAGAATCAAAAGACGTCTGCATTCTAGAACTGGAATGTGGCTGAGTTCTAGAATCCCAGGGATGCTGAAATTCTGAAGCCCTGAAATGTCTGCTAGCCGGAAGTCAAGGTGTCTGACGTCCGGAATGCTACTATGTCTGCATTCCACCGACCTATGTGAGTCTCTCTTCTAGAATGTGCTGGACGGCTGAGTTCCAGAATGTCAGGATGGCAGAATTCTAGAATCCTGGCATGGCTGACCTCCAGAATCGTTAAACGTCTACATTCCGGAAGTGAGGCTGCCTCCCTCCCAGAATCATAAGACGTCTGCATTCTAGAACTGGAATGAGGCTGAGTTCTAGAATCCCTGGGATGCCAGAATTCTGAAACCCTGAAGTGTCTGCTGGCCGGAATTGAAAGTGTCTGACATCCGGAAAGCTACTATGTCTGCATTTCGCTGTCCTAAAAGAGTCTGTGTTCTAGAATGTGCAGAACGGCTTAGTTCCGGAATGTCAGGTCGGCTGAATTCTAGAATCCTGGCATGGCTGACTTCTAGAATCGTCAAACGTCTACATTCCGGTAGTGAGGCTGCCTGCCTTCCAGAATCATAAGACGTCTGCTTTCTAGAAGCGGAATTTGGCTGAATTCTAGAATCCGTGGGATGCCGTAATTCTGAAACCCTGAAATGTCTGCTGGCCGGAAGTGAATGTGTCTGACATCCGGAATGCTACTATGTCTGCATTCTGCTGTCCTAAACGAGTCTGTGTTCTAGAATGTGCAGGACGGCTGAGTTCTGGGATGTCAGGATGGCTGAATTGTAGAATCCTGGCATGGCTGACCTCTAGAATCGTTAAATGTCTACATTCCGGAAATGAGAGTTTCTGCCTTCCACAATCATAAGACGTATGCATTCCAGAACCGGAATGGGGCTGAGTTCCAGAATCCCTGGGATGCCGGAATTCTGAAACCCTGAAATGTCTGCTGGCCGGAAGTGAAGTTGTCTGACGTCCAGAATGCCACTATGTCTCCATTCCACCGCCCTAAACGAGTCTGTGTTCTAGAATGTGCGGGACGGCTGAAATCCGGAATGTCAGGAAGACTGAATTCTACAATCCTTGTAGAGCTGACCACTAGAATTGTTAAACTTCTGCATTCCGGAAGTGAGGGTGCCTGCCTTCCAGAATCATAAGACGTCTGCATTCTAGAACCGGAATGTGGCTGAGTTCTAGAATCCCTGTGATGCCGGAATTCTGAAACCCTGAAATGCCTCCTAGCCGGAAGTCAAGGTGTCTGATGTCCGGGATGCTACTATGTCTGTATTCCAGTGTCCTAAACGAGTCTGTGTTCTAGAATCTGCAGGACGGCTGAGTTCCGGGATGTCAGGATGGCTGAATTCTAGAATCCTTGCATGGCTGACTTCTAGAATCGTTAAACGTCTACATTCCAGAAGTGAGGGTGCCTGCCTTCCAGGATCATAAGACGTCTGCATTCTACAACCAGAATGTGGCGGAGTTCTAGATTCCCTGGGATGCCGGAATCTGAAACCCTGAAGTGTCTGCTACCCGGAAGTGAACGTGTCTGACTTCCGCAATGCTACTATGTCTGCATTTCACCGTCCTAATCGAGGCTGTGTTCTAGAATGTGTAGGACGGCTGAGTTCCGGAAAGTCAGGATGGCTGAATTCTAGAATCCTGGCATGGCTGACCTCTAGAATTATTAAAAGTCTACATTCTGGAAGTGAGGGTGCCTCCCTTCCAGAATCATAAGACGTCTGCATTCTAGAACCGGAATGTGGCTGAGTTCTAGAATCCCGGGGATACCGGAATTCTGAAACCCTGAAATGTCTGCTAGACGGAAGTGCAGTTGTCTGACGTCTGGAATGCTACTATGTCTGCCATAAAGCATCCTAAACGAGTCTGTGTTCTTCAATGTGCAGGACGGCTGAGTTCCGGAATGTCAGGATGGCTGAATTCTAGAATCCTGGCATGGCTGACCTCTAGAATCGTTAAACGTCTACATTCCGGAAGTGAGGGTGCCTGACTTCCAGAATCGTAAGACGTCTGCACTCTAGAACCGGAATGTGGCTGAGTTCTAGAATCCCTGGGATGCGGAATTCTGAAACCCTGAAATGTCTGCTAGCCGGAAGTGAAGGTGTCTGACGTCTGGAGTGCTGTTACATCTGCATTCCATCGTCCACAACGAGTCTCTGTTCTAGAATGTGCAGGACGGCTGAGTTCCGGAATGTCAGAATGGCTGAAATCTAGAATCCTGTCAGGGCTGACATCTAGAATCGTTAAACGTCTACATTCAGGAAGTGAGGGTGCCTGCCTTCCAGAATCATAAGACATCTGCATTCTAGAACCGGAATGTGGCTGAGTTCTAGAATCCCTGGGATGCCAGAATTCTGAAGTCCTTAAATGTCTGCTATCTGGAAGTGAAGGTGTCTGAGGTCTGGAATGCTACTATGTCTGCATTCCACCGTCCTAAACGAATCTGTGTTCTTGAACGTGAAGGACGGCTGAGCTCCGGAAAGTCAGGATGGCTGAATTCTAGAATCCTGGCATGGCTGACCTCTAGGATCATTAAACGTCTACATTCCTGGAGTGAGTGTACCTGCCTTCCAGAATCATAAGACGTCTGCATTCTAGAACCGGAATGTGGCTGAGTTCTAGAATCCCTGGGATGCCAGAATTCTGTAACCATGAAATGTCTGCTAGCTGGAAGGGAAGGGGTCTGAGGTCCGGAATGCTACTATGTCTGCATTCCACCATCCTAAACGAATCTGTGTTCCTGAACGTGAAGGACGGCTGAGTTCTGGAATGTCAGGACGGCTGAATTCTAAAATCCTGGCATCGCAGACTAGTAGAATTGTTAAACGTCTACATTGCTGAAGTGAGGGTGCCTGCCTTCCAGAATCATACGACCTCTGCATTCTGGAACCGGAATGCAACTGAGTTCTAGATTCCCTGGGATGCCGGAATTCTGAAACCCTGAAATGTGTTCTAGCTGGAAGTGAAGGTGTCTGACGTCCGGAATGCTGCCCTGTCTGCATTCCATCGTCCAAAACGAGTCTGTGTTCTAGAATGTGCAGGACGGCTGAGTTCCGGAATGTCAGGAGTGCTGAAACCTAGAATCCTGGCATGGCGGACGTCTAGAATCGTTAAACATCTACATTAGGGAAGTGAGGGTGCCTGCCTTCCAGAATCATAAAACGTATGCATTCTAGAACCAGAATGTGGCTGAGTTCTAGAATCCCTGGGATACCGGAATTCTGAAACCCTGAAATGTCTGCTAGACGGAAGTGCAGTTGTCTGACGTCTGGAATGCTACTATGTCTGCCATAAAGCATCCTAAACGAGTCTGTGTTCTTCAATGTGCAGGACGGCTGAGTTCCGGAATGTCAGGATGGCTGAATTCTAGAATCCTGGCATGGCTGACCTCTAGAATCGTTAAACGTCTACATTCCGGAAGTGAGGGTGCCTGCCTTCCAGAATCGTAAGACGTCTGCACTCTAGAACCGGAATGTGGCTGAGTTCCAGAATCCCTGGGATGCGGAGTTCGGAAACCCTGAAATGTCTGCTAGCCGGAAGTGAAGGTGTCTGACGTCCGGAGTGCTGTTACATATGCATTCCATCATCCACATCGAGTCTCTGTTCTAGAATGTGCAGGACGGCTGAGTTCCGGAATGTCAGAATGGCTGAATTCTAGAATCCTGTCATGGCTGACATCTAGAATTGTTAAACGTCTACATTCAGGAAGTGAGGGTGCCTGCCTTCCAGAATCATTAGCCGTCTGCATTCTAGAACCGTAATGTGGCTGAGTTCTAGAATCCCTGGGATGCCGGAATTCTGAAGCCCTGAAATGTCTGCTAGCTGGAAGTCAAGATGTCTGACGCCCGGAATGCTACTATGTCTGCATTCCACCGACCTATGTGAGTCTCTCTTCTAGAATGTGCTGGACGGCTGAGTTCCGGAATGTCAGTATGGCAGAATTCTAGAATCCTGGCATGGCTGACCTCCAGAATCATTAAACGTCTACATTCCGGAAGTGAGGGTGCCTGCCTTCCAGAATCATAAGACGTCTGCATTCTAGAACCGGAATGTGGCTGAGTTCTGGAATCCCTGGGATGCCGGAATTCTGAAACCCTGAAATGTCTGCTAGCCGGAAGTGAAGGTGTCTGACGTCCGGAATGCTGCCCTGTCTGCATTCCATCGTCGAAAACGAGTCTGTGTTCTAGAACGTGGAGGACGGCTGAGTTCCGGAATGTCAGGATGGCTGAATTGTAGAATCCTCTCATGGCTGACCTCTAGAATCGTTAAACGTCTACATTCCAGAAGTGAGGGTGCCTCCCTCCCAGAATCATAAGACATCTGCATTCAAGAACCGGAATGTGGCTGAGTTCTAGAATCCCTGGGATGCCGGAATTCTGAAAACCTGAAATGTCTGCTAGCCGGAAGTGAAGGTGTCTGACGTCCGGAATGCTGCCCTGTCTGCATTCCATCGTCCAAAACGAGTCTGTGTTCTAGAATATGCAGGACGGCTGAGTTCTGGAATGTCAGGATTGCTGAAATCTAGAATCCTGGCATGGCGGACCTCTAGAATCGTTAAACGTCTACATTAGGGAAGTGAGGGTGCCTGCCTTCCAGAATCATAAGACGTCTGCATTCTAGAACCGGAATGTGGCTGAGTTCAAGAATCCCTGGTATGCCGGAATTCTGAAACCCAGAAATATCTGCTATTCGGAAGTGAAGGTGTCTGACGACTGGAATGCTGTTATGTCTGTATTCCATCGTCCAAAAAGAGTCAGTGTTCTAGAATGTGCAGGACGGCTGAGTTCCGGAATGTCAGGATTGCTGAAATCTAGAATCCTGGCATGGCTGACCTCTAGATTCGTTAAACATCTGCATTCCAGAAGTGAGGGTGCCTGCCTTCCAGAATCATAAGACGTCTGTATTCTAGAACCGGAATGTGGCTGAGTTCTAGAATCCCTGGGATGCCAGAATTCTGTAACCCTGAAATGTCTGCTAGCTGGAAGGGAAGGTGTCTGAGGTCCGGAATGCTACTGTGTCTGCATTCCACCATGCTAAACGAGTCTGTGTTCTAGAACGTGCAGAACGACTGTGTTTTGGAATGTCAGGATGGCTGAATTCTACAAGCCTGGCATGGCTCACCTCTAGAATCGTTAAACGTCTACATTCCGGAAGGGAGGGTTACTGCCTTCCAGAATGATAAGACATCTGTATTCTACAACCAGAAAGTGGCTGAGTATCTAGAATCCCTGGGTTGCCAGAATTCTCAAACCCTGAAATGTCTTCTAACCGGACGTGAAGGTGTCTGACATCGGGAATGCTACTATGTCTGCATTCCACCGTACTAAACGAGTCTGTGTTCTAGAATGTGCTGGACGGCTGAGTTCCGGAATGTCAGGGTTGCAGAATTCTAGAATCCCGGCATGGCTGACCTCTAGAATCGTTAAATGTCTACATTCCGGAAGAGAGGGTGCCTGCCTTCCAGAATCAAAAGACGTCTGCATTCTAGAACTGGAATGTGGCTGAGTTCTAGAATCCCAGGGATGCTGAAATTCTGAAGCCCTGAAATGTCTGCTAGCCGGAAGTCAAGGTGTCTGACGTCCGGAATGCTACTATGTCTGCATTCCACCGACCTATGTGAGTCTCTCTTCTAGAATGTGCTGGACGGCTGAGTTCCAGAATGTCAGGATGGCAGAATTCTAGAATCCTGGCATGGCTGACCTCCAGAATCGTTAAACGTCTACATTCCGGAAGTGAGGGTGCCTGCCTTCCAGAATCATAAGAAGTCAGCATTCTATAACCGGAATGTGGCTGAGTTCTAGAATCCCTTGGATGCCGGAATTGTGAAACCCTGAAATGTCTGCTAGCCGGAAGTGAAGGTGTCTGATGTCCGGAATGCTGCCCTGTCTGCATTCCATCTTCCAAAACGAGTGTGTGTTCTAGAACGTGGAGGACGGCTGAGTTCCGGAATGTCAGGATGACTGAATTCTGGAATCCTCTCATGGCTGACCTCTAGAATCGTTAAACGTCTACACTCAAGAAGTGAGGCTGCCTCCCTCCCAGAATCATAAGACGTCTGCATTCTAGAACCGGAATGAGGCTGAGTTCTAGAATCCCTGGGATGCCAGAATTCTGTAACCATGAAATGTCTGCTAGCTGGAAGGGAAGGGGTCTGAGGTCCGGAATGCTACTATGTCTGCATTCCACCATCCTAAACGAATCTGTGTTCCTGAACGTGAAGGACGGCTGAGTTCTGGAATGTCAGGACGGCTGAATTCTAAAATCCTGGCATCGCAGACTAGTAGAATTGTTAAACGTCTACATTGCTGAAGTGAGGGTGCCTGCCTTCCAGAATCATACGACCTCTGCATTCTGGAACCGGAATGCAACTGAGTTCTAGATTCCCTGGGATGCCGGAATTCTGAAACCCTGAAATGTGTTCTAGCTGGAAGTGAAGGTGTCTGACGTCCGGAATGCTGCCCTGTCTGCATTCCATCGTCCAAAACGAGTCTGTGTTCTAGAATGTGCAGGACGGCTGAGTTCCGGAATGTCAGGAGTGCTGAAACCTAGAATCCTGGCATGGCGGACGTCTAGAATCGTTAAACATCTACATTAGGGAAGTGAGGGTGCCTGCCTTCCAGAATCATAAAACGTATGCATTCTAGAACCAGAATGTGGCTGAGTTCTAGAATCCCTGGGATACCGGAATTCTGAAACCCTGAAATGTCTGCTAGACGGAAGTGCAGTTGTCTGACGTCTGGAATGCTACTATGTCTGCCATAAAGCATCCTAAACGAGTCTGTGTTCTTCAATGTGCAGGACGGCTGAGTTCCGGAATGTCAGGATGGCTGAATTCTAGAATCCTGGCATGGCTGACCTCTAGAATCGTTAAACGTCTACATTCCGGAAGTGAGGGTGCCTGCCTTCCAGAATCGTAAGACGTCTGCACTCTAGAACCGGAATGTGGCTGAGTTCCAGAATCCCTGGGATGCGGAGTTCGGAAACCCTGAAATGTCTGCTAGCCGGAAGTGAAGGTGTCTGACGTCCGGAGTGCTGTTACATATGCATTCCATCATCCACATCGAGTCTCTGTTCTAGAATGTGCAGGACGGCTGAGTTCCGGAATGTCAGAATGGCTGTATTCTAGAATCCTGTCATGGCTGACATCTAGAATTGTTAAACGTCTACATTCAGGAAGTGAGGGTGCCTGCCTTCCAGAATCATTAGCCGTCTGCATTCTAGAACCGTAATGTGGCTGAGTTCTAGAATCCCTGGGATGCCAGAATTCTGTAACCATGAAATGTCTGCTATCTGGAAGTGAAGGTGTCTGAGGTCCGGAATGCTACTATGTCTGCATTCCACCATTCTAAACAAATCTGTGTTCCTGAACGTGAAGGACGACTGTGTTCTGGAATGTCAGGATGGCTGAATTCTAGAATCCTGGCATCGCTGACCAGCAGAAAGGTTAAACGTCTACATTGCTGAAGTGAGGGTGCCGGCCATCCAGAATCATACGACCTCTGCATTCTGGAACCGGAATGTAACTGAGTTCTAATTTCCCTGGGATGCCGGAATTCTGAAACCCTGAAATGTCTGCTAGCCGGAAGTGAAGGTGTCTGACGTCCGGAATGCTGCCCTGTCTGCATTCCATCGTCCAAAACGAGTCTGTGTTCTAGAATGTGCAGGACGGCTGAGTTCCGGAAGGTCAGGATTGCTGAAATCTAGAATCCTGGCATGGCGGAACTCTAGAATCCTTAAACGTCTACATTAGGGAAGTGAGGGTGCCTGCCTTCCAGAATCATAAGACGTCTGCATTCTAGAACCGGAATGTGGCTGAGTTCTTAGAATCCCTGGGATACCAGAATTCTGAAACCCTGAAATGTCTGCTAGACGGAAGTGCAGTTGTCTGACGTCTGGAATGCTACTATGTCGGCCATAAAGCATCCTGAACGAGTCTGTGTTCTTCAATGTGCAGGACGGCTGAGTTCCGGAATGTCAGGATTGCTGAATTCTAGAATCCTGGCATGGCTGACCTGTAGAATCGTTAAACGTCTACATTCCGGAAGTGAGGGTGCCTGCCTTCCAGACTCGTAAGACGTCTGCACTCTAGAACCAGAATGTGGCTGAGTTCTAGAATCCCTGGAATGCTGGAATTCTGAAAACCTGAAATGTCTGCTAGCCGGAAGTGAAGGTGTCTGACGTCCGGAATGCTGCCCTGTCTGCATTCCATCGTCCAAAACGAGTCTGTGTTCTAGAATGTGCAGGACGGCTGAGTTCTGGAATGTCAGGATTGCTGAAATCTAGAATCCTGGCATGGCGGACCTCTAGAATCGTTAAACGTCTACATAAGGGAAGTGAGGGTGCCTGCCTTCCAGAATCATATGACGTCTGCATTCTAGAACCGGAATGTGGCTGAGTTCAAGAATCCCTGGGATGCCGGAATTTTGAAACCCTGAAATGTCTGCTAGCTGGAAGGGAAGGTGTCAGAGTTCCCCAATGCTACTATGTCTGCATTCCACCGTCCTTAACGAATCTGTGTTCCTGAACGTACAGGATGGCTGAGTTCCGGAATGTCAGGAGAGCTGAATTCCCGAATCCTGGCATGGCTGACCTCTAGAATCGTTAAACGTCTACATTCCTGAGGTGAGGGTGCCTGCCTTCCAGAATCATAAGATGTCTGCATTCTAGAACTGGAATGTGGCTGAGTTCTATAATCCCTAGGATGTCAGAATTATGAAACCCCGAAATGCCGGCTAGCCGGAATTGAAGATGTCTGACGGCCAGAATGCTACTATGTATGCATTCCACTGTCCTAAACGAGTCTGTGTTCTTGAATGTACAGGACGGTTGTGTTCCAGAATGTCAGAATGGCTGAATTCTAGAATCCTGGCATGGCTGACCTCAAGAGTCATTAAACGTCAACATTCCGGAAGTGAGGGTGCCTGCCTTCCACAATCCTCAGACGTCTGCATTGTAGAACCAGAATGTGGCTGATTTCTAGAATCTCTGGGATGCCGGAATTCTGAAACCCTGAAATGTCTTCTAGTCGGAAGTGAAGGTGTCTGACGTCCGGAATGCTGTAATGTCTGCATTCCATCATCCTAAACGAGTCTGTGTTCTACAACGAGCAGGACGGCTGAGTTCCAGAATGTCTGGACGGCTGAATTGTAGAATCCTGGCATGGCTGAACTCTAGAATTGTTAAACGTCTATATTCCTGAACTGAGGGTGCCTGCCTTCCAGAATCATAAGACGTCTGCATTCTAGAACCGGAATGTGGCTGAGTTCTAGAATCCCTGGGATGCCGGAATTCTGAAACCCAGAAATATCTGCTATTCGGAAGTGAAGGTGTCTGACGACTGGAATGCTGTTATGTCTGTATTCCATCGTCCAAAAAGAGTCAGTGTTCTAGAATGTGCAGGACGGCTGAGTTCCGGAATGTCAGGATTGCTGAAATCTAGAATCCTGGCATGGCTGACCTCTAGATTCGTTAAACATCTGCATTCCAGAAGTGAGGGTGCCTGCCTTCCAGAATCATAAGACGTCTGTATTCTAGAACCGGAATGTGGCTGAGTTCTAGAATCCCTGGGATGCCAGAATTCTGTAACCCTGAAATGTCTGCTAGCTGGAAGGGAAGGTGTCTGAGGTCCGGAATGCTACTGTGTCTGCATTCCACCATGCTAAACGAGTCTGTGTTCTAGAACGTGCAGAACGACTGTGTTTTGGAATGTCAGGATGGCTGAATTCTACAAGCCTGGCATGGCTCACCTCTAGAATCGTTAAACGTCTACATTCCGGAAGGGAGGGTTACTGCCTTCCAGAATGATAAGACATCTGTATTCTACAACCAGAAAGTGGCTGAGTATCTAGAATCCCTGGGTTGCCAGAATTCTCAAACCCTGAAATGTCTTCTAACCGGACGTGAAGGTGTCTGACATCGGGAATGCTACTATGTCTGCATTCCACCGTACTAAACGAGTCTGTGTTCTAGAATGTGCTGGACGGCTGAGTTCCGGAATGTCAGGGTTGCAGAATTCTAGAATCCCGGCATGGCTGACCTCTAGAATCGTTAAATGTCTACATTCCGGAAGAGAGGGTGCCTGCCTTCCAGAATCAAAAGACGTCTGCATTCTAGAACTGGAATGTGGCTGAGTTCTAGAATCCCAGGGATGCTGAAATTCTGAAGCCCTGAAATGTCTGCTAGCCGGAAGTCAAGGTGTCTGACGTCCGGAATGCTACTATGTCTGCATTCCACCGACCTATGTGAGTCTCTCTTCTAGAATGTGCTGGACGGCTGAGTTCCAGAATGTCAGGATGGCAGAATTCTAGAATCCTGGCATGGCTGACCTCCAGAATCGTTAAACGTCTACATTCCGGAAGTGAGGGTGCCTGCCTTCCAGAATCATTAGAAGTCTGCATTCTATAACCGGAATGTGGCTGAGTTCTAGTATCCCTTGGATGCCGGAATTGTGAAACCCTGAAATGTCTGCTAGCCGGAAGTGAAGGTGTCTGATGTCCGGAATGCTGCCCTGTCTGCATTCCATCTTCCAAAACGAGTGTGTGTTCTAGAACGTGGAGGACGGCTGAGTTCCGGAATGTCAGGATGACTGAATTCTGGAATCCTCTCATGGCTGACCTCTAGAATCGTTAAACGTCTACACTCAAGAAGTGAGGCTGCCTCCCTCCCAGAATCATAAGACGTCTGCATTCTAGAACTGGAATGAGGCTGAGTTCTAGAATCCCTGGGATGCCAGAATTCTGAAACCCTGAAGTGTCTGCTGGCCGGAATTGAAAGTGTCTGACATCCGGAAAGCTACTATGTCTGCATTTCGCTGTCCTAAAAGAGTCTGTGTTCTAGAATGTGCAGAACGGCTTAGTTCCGGAATGTCAGGTCGGCTGAATTCTAGAATCCTGGCATGGCTGACTTCTAGAATCGTCAAACGTCTACATTCCGGTAGTGAGGCTGCCTGCCTTCCAGAATCATAAGACGTCTGCTTTCTAGAAGCGGAATTTGGCTGAATTCTAGAATCCGTGGGATGCCGTAATTCTGAAACCCTGAAATGTCTGCTGGCCGGAAGTGAATGTGTCTGACATCCGGAATGCTACTATGTCTGCATTCTGCTGTCCTAAACGAGTCTGTGTTCTAGAATGTGCAGGACGGCTGAGTTCTGGGATGTCAGGATGGCTGAATTGTAGAATCCTGGCATGGCTGACCTCTAGAATCGTTAAATGTCTACATTCCGGAAATGAGAGTTTCTGCCTTCCACAATCATAAGACGTATGCATTCCAGAACCGGAATGGGGCTGAGTTCCAGAATCCCTGGGATGCCGGAATTCTGAAACCCTGAAATGCCTCCTAGCCGGAAGTCAAGGTGTCTGATGTCCGGGATGCTACTATGTCTGTATTCCAGTGTCCTAAACGAGTCTGTGTTCTAGAATCTGCAGGACGGCTGAGTTCCGGGATGTCAGGATGGCTGAATTCTAGAATCCTTGCATGGCTGACCTCTAGAATCGTTAAACGTCTACATTCCAGAAGTGAGGGTGCCTGCCTTCCAGGATCATAAGACGTCTGCATTCTACAACCAGAATGTGGCGGAGTTCTAGATTCCCTGGGATGCCGGAATCTGAAACCCTGAAGTGTCTGCTACCCGGAAGTGAACGTGTCTGACTTCCGCAATGCTACTATGTCTGCATTTCACCGTCCTAATCGAGGCTGTGTTCTAGAATGTGTAGGACGGCTGAGTTCCGGAAAGTCAGGATGGCTGAATTCTAGAATCCTGGCATGGCTGACCTCTAGAATTATTAAAAGTCTACATTCTGGAAGTGAGGGTGCCTCCCTTCCAGAATCATAAGACGTCTGCATTCTAGAACCGGAATGTGGCTGAGTTCTAGAATCCCGGGGATACCGGAATTCTGAAACCCTGAAATGTCTGCTAGACGGAAGTGCAGTTGTCTGACGTCTGGAATGCTACTATGTCTGCCATAAAGCATCCTAAACGAGTCTGTGTTCTTCAATGTGCAGGACGGCTGAGTTCCGGAATGTCAGGATGGCTGAATTCTAGAATCCTGGCATGGCTGACCTCTAGAATCGTTAAACGTCTACATTCCGGAAGTGAGGGTGCCTGACTTCCAGAATCGTAAGACGTCTGCACTCTAGAACCGGAATGTGGCTGAGTTCTAGAATCCCTGGGATGCGGAATTCTGAAACCCTGAAATGTCTGCTAGCCGGAAGTGAAGGTGTCTGACGTCTGGAGTGCTGTTACATCTGCATTCCATCGTCCACAACGAGTCTCTGTTCTAGAATGTGCAGGACGGCTGAGTTCCGGAATGTCAGAATGGCTGAAATCTAGAATCCTGTCAGGGCTGACATCTAGAATCGTTAAACGTCTACATTCAGGAAGTGAGGGTGCCTGCCTTCCAGAATCATAAGACATCTGCATTCTAGAACCGGAATGTGGCTGAGTTCTAGAATCCCTGGGATGCCAGAATTCTGAAGTCCTTAAATGTCTGCTATCTGGAAGTGAAGGTGTCTGAGGTCTGGAATGCTACTATGTCTGCATTCCACCGTCCTAAACGAATCTGTGTTCTTGAACGTGAAGGACGGCTGAGCTCCGGAAAGTCAGGATGGCTGAATTCTAGAATCCTGGCATGGCTGACCTCTAGGATCATTAAACGTCTACATTCCTGGAGTGAGTGTACCTGCCTTCCAGAATCATAAGACGTCTGCATTCTAGAACCGGAATGTGGCTGAGTTCTAGAATCCCTGGGATGCCAGAATTCTGTAACCATGAAATGTCTGCTAGCTGGAAGGGAAGGGGTCTGAGGTCCGGAATGCTACTATGTCTGCATTCCACCATCCTAAACGAATCTGTGTTCCTGAACGTGAAGGACGGCTGAGTTCTGGAATGTCAGGACGGCTGAATTCTAAAATCCTGGCATCGCAGACTAGTAGAATTGTTAAACGTCTACATTGCTGAAGTGAGGGTGCCTGCCTTCCAGAATCATACGACCTCTGCATTCTGGAACCGGAATGCAACTGAGTTCTAGATTCCCTGGGATGCCGGAATTCTGAAACCCTGAAATGTGTTCTAGCTGGAAGTGAAGGTGTCTGACGTCCGGAATGCTGCCCTGTCTGCATTCCATCGTCCAAAACGAGTCTGTGTTCTAGAATGTGCAGGACGGCTGAGTTCCGGAATGTCAGGAGTGCTGAAACCTAGAATCCTGGCATGGCAGACGTCTAGAATCGTTAAACATCTACATTAGGGAAGTGAGGGTGCCTGCCTTCCAGAATCATAAAACGTATGCATTCTAGAACCAGAATGTGGCTGAGTTCTAGAATCCCTGGGATACCGGAATTCTGAAACCCTGAAATGTCTGCTAGACGGAAGTGCAGTTGTCTGACGTCTGGAATGCTACTATGTCTGCCATAAAGCATCCTAAACGAGTCTGTGTTCTTCAATGTGCAGGACGGCTGAGTTCCGGAATGTCAGGATGGCTGAATTCTAGAATCCTGGCATGGCTGACCTCTAGAATCGTTAAACGTCTACATTCCGGAAGTGAGGGTGCCTGCCTTCCAGAATCGTAAGACGTCTGCACTCTAGAACCGGAATGTGGCTGAGTTCCAGAATCCCTGGGATGCGGAGTTCGGAAACCCTGAAATGTCTGCTAGCCGGAAGTGAAGGTGTCTGACGTCCGGAGTGCTGTTACATATGCATTCCATCATCCACATCGAGTCTCTGTTCTAGAATGTGCAGGACGGCTGAGTTCCGGAATGTCAGAATGGCTGAATTCTAGAATCCTGTCATGGCTGACATCTAGAATTGTTAAACGTCTACATTCAGGAAGTGAGGGTGCCTGCCTTCCAGAATCATTAGCCGTCTGCATTCTAGAACCGTAATGTGGCTGAGTTCTAGAATCCCTGGGATGCCGGAATTCTGAAGCCCTGAAATGTCTGCTAGCTGGAAGTCAAGATGTCTGACGCCCGGAATGCTACTATGTCTGCATTCCACCGACCTATGTGAGTCTCTCTTCTAGAATGTGCTGGACGGCTGAGTTCCGGAATGTCAGTATGGCAGAATTCTAGAATCCTGGCATGGCTGACCTCCAGAATCATTAAACGTCTACATTCCGGAAGTGAGGGTGCCTGCCTTCCAGAATCATAAGACGTCTGCATTCTAGAACCGGAATGTGGCTGAGTTCTGGAATCCCTGGGATGCCGGAATTCTGAAACCCTGAAATGTCTGCTAGCCGGAAGTGAAGGTGTCTGACGTCCGGAATGCTGCCCTGTCTGCATTCCATCGTCGAAAACGAGTCTGTGTTCTAGAACGTGGAGGACGGCTGAGTTCCGGAATGTCAGGATGGCTGAATTGTAGAATCCTCTCATGGCTGACCTCTAGAATCGTTAAACGTCTACATTCCAGAAGTGAGGGTGCCTCCCTCCCAGAATCATAAGACATCTGCATTCAAGAACCGGAATGTGGCTGAGTTCTAGAATCCCTGGGATGCCGGAATTCTGAAAACCTGAAATGTCTGCTAGCCGGAAGTGAAGGTGTCTGACGTCCGGAATGCTGCCCTGTCTGCATTCCATCGTCCAAAACGAGTCTGTGTTCTAGAATATGCAGGACGGCTGAGTTCTGGAATGTCAGGATTGCTGAAATCTAGAATCCTGGCATGGCGGACCTCTAGAATCGTTAAACGTCTACATTAGGGAAGTGAGGGTGCCTGCCTTCCAGAATCATAAGACGTCTGCATTCTAGAACCGGAATGTGGCTGAGTTCAAGAATCCCTGGTATGCCGGAATTCTGAAACCCTGAAATGTCTGCTAGCTGGAAGGGAAGGTGTCTGGGGTCCCCAATGCTACTATGTCTGCATTCCACCGTCCTAAACGAATCTGTGTTCCTGAACGTGCAGGATGGCTGAGTTCCGGAATGTCAGGACGGCTGAATTCTCGAATCCTGGCATGGCTGACCTGTAGAATCGTTAAACGTCTACATTCCGGAAGTGAGGGTACCTGCCTTCCAGACTCACAAGACGTCTATATTCTAGAACCGGAATGTGGCTGAGTTCTAGAATCCCTGGGATGCCACAATTCTGTAACCCTGAAATGTCTGCTAGCTGGAAGGGAAGGTGTCTGAGTTCCCCAATGCTACTATGTCTGCATTCCACCGTCCTTAACGAATCTGTGTTCCTGAACGTACAGGATGTCTGAGTTCCGGAATGTCAGGACGGCTGAACTCTCGAATCCTGGCATGGCTGACCTCTAGAATCGTTACACGTCTACATTCCTGAAGTGAGGGTGCCTGCCTTCCAGAATCATAAGATGTCTGCATTCTAGAACTGGAATGTGGCTGAGTTCTATAATCCCTAGGATGCCAGAATTATGAAACCCCGAAATGCCGGCTAGCCGGAAGTGAAGATGTCTGACGGCCAGAATGCTACTATGTATGCATTCCACTGTCCTAAACGAGTCTGTGTTCTTGAATGTACAGGACGGTTGTGTTCCAGAATGTCAGAATGGCTGAATTCTAGAATCCTGGCATGGCTGACCTCAAGAGTCATTAAACGTCAACATTCCGGAAGTGAGGGTGCCTGCCTTCCATAATCCTAAGACGTCTGCATTGTAGAACCAGAATGTGGCTGATTTCTAGAATCTCTGGGATGCCGGAATTCTGAAACCCTGAAATGTCTTCTAGTCGGAAGTGAAGGTGTCTGACGTCCGGAATGCTGTAATGTCTGCATTCCATCATCCTAAACGAGTCTGTGTCCTACAACGAGCAGGACGGCTGAGTTCCAGAATGTCTGGACGGCTGAATTGTAGAATCCTGGCATGGCGGACCTCTAGAATCGTTAAACGTCTACATTAGGGAAGTGAGGGTGCCTGCCTTCCAGAATCATAAGACGTCTGCATTCTAGAACCGGAATGTGGCTGAGTTCAAGAATCCCTCTTATGCCGGAATTCTGAAACCCTGAAATGTCTGCTAGCTGGAAGGGAAGGTGTCTGGGGTCCCCAATGCTACTATGTCTGCATTCCACCGTCCTAAACGAATCTGTGTTCCTGAACGTGCAGGATGGCTGAGTTCCGGAATGTCAGGACGGCTGAATTCTCGAATCCTGGCATGGCTGACCTGTAGAATCGTTAAACGTCTACATTCCGGAAGTGAGGGTACCTGCCTTCCAGACTCACAAGACGTCTATATTCTAGAACCGGAATGTGGCTGAGTTCTAGAATCCCTGGGATGCCACAATTCTGTAACCCTGAAATGTCTGCTAGCTGGAAGGGAAGGTGTCTGAGTTCCCCAATGCTACTATGTCTGCATTCCACCGTCCTTAACGAATCTGTGTTCCTGAACGTACAGGATGTCTGAGTTCCGGAATGTCAGGACGGCTGAACTCTCGAATCCTGGCATGGCTGACCTCTAGAATCGTTACACGTCTACATTCCTGAAGTGAGGGTGCCTGCCTTCCAGAATCATAAGATGTCTGCATTCTAGAACTGGAATGTGGCTGAGTTCTATAATCCCTAGGATGCCAGAATTATGAAACCCCGAAATGCCGGCTAGCCGGAAGTGAAGATGTCTGACGGCCAGAATGCTACTATGTATGCATTCCACTGTCCTAAACGAGTCTGTGTTCTTGAATGTACAGGACGGTTGTGTTCCAGAATGTCAGAATGGCTGAATTCTAGAATCCTGGCATGGCTGACCTCAAGAGTCATTAAACGTCAACATTCCGGAAGTGAGGGTGCCTGCCTTCCATAATCCTAAGACGTCTGCATTGTAGAACCAGAATGTGGCTGATTTCTAGAATCTCTGGGATGCCGGAATTCTGAAACCCTGAAATGTCTTCTAGTCGGAAGTGAAGGTGTCTGACGTCCGGAATGCTGTAATGTCTGCATTCCATCATCCTAAACGAGTCTGTGTCCTACAACGAGCAGGACGGCTGAGTTCCAGAATGTCTGGACGGCTGAATTGTAGAATCCTGGCATGGCTGAACTCTAGAATTGTTAAACGTCTATATTCCGGAACTGAGGGTGCCTGCCTTCCAGAATCATAAGACGTCTGCATTCTAGAACCGGAATGTTGCTGAGTTCTAGAATCCCTGGGATGCCGGAATTCTGAAACCCAGAAATATCTGCTATTCGGAAGTGAAGGTGTCTGACGACTGGAATGCTGTTATGTCTGTATTCCATCGTCCAAAAAGAGTCAGTGTTCTAGAATGTGCAGGACGGCTGAGTTCCGGAATGTCAGGATTGCTGAAATCTAGAATCCTGGCATGGCTGACCTCTAGAATCGTTAAACGTCTGCATTCCAGAAGTGAGGGTGCCTGCCTTCCAGAATCATAAGACGTCTGTATTCTAGAACCGGAATGTGGCTGAGTTCTAGAATCCCTGGGATGCCAGAATTCTGTAACCCTGAAATGTCTGCTAGCTGGAAGGGAAGGTGTCTGAGGTCCGGAATGCTACTGTGTCTGCATTCCACCATGCTAAACGAGTCTGTGTTCTAGAACGTGCAGAACGGCTGTGTTTTGGAATGTCAGAATGGCTGAATTCTACAATCCTGGCATGGCTCACCTCTAGAATCGTTAAACGTCTACATTCCGGAAGGGAGGGTTACTGCCTTCCAGAATGATAAGACATCTGTATTCTACAAACAGAAAGTGGCTGAGTTGTAGACTTCCTTGGATTCTGGAATTCTCATACCCTGAAATGTCTTCTAGCCGGACGTGAAGGTGTCTGACATCCGAAATGCTACTATGTCTGCATTCCACAGTACTAAACGAGTCTGTGATCTAGAATGTGCTGGACGGCTGAGGTACAGAATGTCAGGGTGGCTGAATTCTAGAATCCTGGCATCGCTGACCAGCAGAATGGTTAAACGTCTACATTGCTGAAGTGAGGGTGCCGGCCATCCAGAATCATACGACCTCTGCATTCTGGAACCGGAATGTAACTGAGTTCTAATTTCCCTGGGATGCCGGAATTCTGAAACCCTGAAATGTCTGCTAGCCGGAAGTGAAGGTGTCTGACGTCCGGAATGCTGCCCTGTCTGCATTCCATCGTCCAAAACGAGTCTGTGTTCTAGAATGTGCAGGACGGCTGAGTTCCGGAAGGTCAGGATTGCTGAAATCTAGAATCCTGGCATGGCGGACCTCTAGAATCCTTAAACGTCTACATTAGGGAAGTGAGGGTGCCTGCCTTCCAGAATCACAAGACGTCTGCATTCTAGAACCGGAATGTGGCTGAGTTCTTAGAATCCCTGGGATACCAGAATTCTGAAACCCTGAAATGTCTGCTAGACGGAAGTGCAGTTGTCTGACGTCTGGAATGCTACTATGTCGGCCATAAAGCATCCTAAACGAGTCTGTGTTCTTCAATGTGCAGGACGGCTGAGTTCCGGAATGTCAGGATTGCTGAATTCTAGAATCCTGGCATGGCTGACCTGTAGAATCGTTAAACGTCTACATTCCGGAAGTGAGGGTGCCTGCCTTCCAGACTCGTAAGACGTCTGCACTCTAGAACCAGAATGTGGCTGAGTTCTAGAATCCCTGGAATGCCGGAATTCTGAAAACCTGAAATGTCTGCTAGCCGGAAGTGAAGGTGTCTGACGTCCGGAATGCTGCCCTTTCTGCATTCCATCGTCCAAAACGAGTCTGTGTTCTAGAATGTGCAGGACGGCTGAGTTCTGGAATGTCAGGATTGCTGAAATCTAGAATCCTGGCATGGCGGACCTCTAGAATCGTTAAACGTCTACATTAGGGAAGTGAGGGTGCCTGCCTTCCAGAATCATATGACGTCTGCATTCTAGAACCGGAATGTGGCTGAGTTCTAGAATCCCTGGAATGCCGGAATTCTGAAACCCTGAAATGTCTGCTAGCTGGAAGGGAAGGTGTCTGAGTTCCCCAATGCTACTATGTCTGCATTCCACCGTCCTTAACGAATCTGTGTTCCTGAACGTACAGGATGGCTGAGTTCCGGAATGTCAGGACAGCTGAATTCTCGAATCCTGGCATGGCTGACCTCTAGAATCGTTAAACGTCTACATTCCTGAGGTGAGGGTGCCTGCCTTCCAGAATCATAAGATGTCTGCATTCTAGAACTGGAATGTGGCTGAGTTCTATAATCCCTAGGATGCCAGAATTATAAACCCCGAAATGCCGGCTAGCCGGAATTGAAGATGTCTGACGGCCAGAATGCTACTATGTATGCATTCCACTGTCCTAAACGAGTCTGTGTTCTTGAATGTACAGGACGGTTGTGTTCCAGAATGTCAGAATGGCTGAATTCTAGAATCCTGGCATGGCTGACCTCAAGAGTCATTAAACGTCAACATTCCGGAAGTGAGGGTGCCTGCCTTCCATAATCCTAAGACGTCTGCATTGTAGAACCAGAATGTGGCTGATTTCTAGAATCTCTGGGATGCCGGAATTCTGAAACCCTGAAATGTCTTCTAGTCGGAAGTGAAGGTGTCTGACGTCCGGAATGCTGTAATGTCTGCATTCCATCATCCTAAACGAGTCTGTGTTCTACAACGAGCAGGACGGCTGAGTTCCAGAATGTCTGGACGGCTGAATTGTAGAATCCTGGCATGGCTGAACTCTAGAATTGTTAAACGTCTATATTCCGGAACTGAGGGTGCCTGCCTTCCAGAATCATAAGACGTCTGCATTCTAGAACCGGAATGTGGCTGAGTTCTAGAATCCCTGGGATGCCGGAATTCTGAAACCCAGAAATATCTGCTATTCGGAAGTGAAGGTGTCTGACGACTGGAATGCTGTTATGTCTGTATTCCATCGTCCAAAAAGAGTCAGTGTTCTAGAATGTGCAGGACGGCTGAGTTCCGGAATGTCAGGATTGCTGAAATCTAGAATCCTGGCATGGCTGACCTCTAGATTCGTTAAACATCTGCATTCCAGAAGTGAGGGTGCCTGCCTTCCAGAATCATAAGACGTCTGTATTCTAGAACCGGAATGTGGCTGAGTTCTAGAATCCCTGGGATGCCAGAATTCTGTAACCCTGAAATGTCTGCTAGCTGGAAGGGAAGGTGTCTGAGGTCCAGAATGCTACTGTGTCTGCATTCCACCATGCTAAACGAGTCTGTGTTCTAGAACGTGCAGAACGACTGTGTTTTGGAATGTCAGGATGGCTGAATTCTACAAGCCTGGCATGGCTCACCTCTAGAATCGTTAAACGTCTACATTCTGGAAGGGAGGGTTACTGCCTTCCAGAATGATAAGACATCTGTATTCTACAACCAGAAAGTGGCTGAGTATCTAGAATCCCTGGGTTGCCAGAATTCTCAAACCCTGAAATGTCTTCTAACCGGACGTGAAGGTGTCTGACATCGGGAATGCTACTATGTCTGCATTCCACCGTACTAAACGAGTCTGTGTTCTAGAATGTGCTGGACGGCTGAGTTCCGGAATGTCAGGGTTGCAGAATTCTAGAATCCCGGCATGGCTGACCTCTAGAATCGTTAAATGTCTACATTCCGGAAGAGAGGGTGCCTGCCTTCCAGAATCAAAAGACGTCTGCATTCTAGAACTGGAATGTGGCTGAGTTCTAGAATCCCAGGGATGCTGAAATTCTGAAGCCCTGAAATGTCTGCTAGCCGGAAGTCAAGGTGTCTGACGTTCGGAATGCTACTATGTCTGCATTCCACCGACCTATGTGAGTCTCTCTTCTAGAATGTGCTGGACGGCTGAGTTCCAGAATGTCAGGATGGCAGAATTCTAGAATCCTGGCATGGCTGACCTCCAGAATCGTTAAACGTCTACATTCCGGAAGTGAGGGTGCCTGCCTTCCAGAATCATAAGAAGTCAGCATTCTATAACCGGAATGTGGCTGAGTTCTAGAATCCCTTGGATGCCGGAATTGTGAAACCCTGAAATGTCTGCTAGCCGGAAGTGAAGGTGTCTGATGTCCGGAATGCTGCCCTGTCTGCATTCCATCTTCCAAAACGAGTGTGTGTTCTAGAACGTGGAGGACGGCTGAGTTCCGGAATGTCAGGATGACTGAATTCTGGAATCCTCTCATGGCTGACCTCTAGAATCGTTAAACGTCTACACTCAAGAAGTGAGGCTGCCTCCCTCCCAGAATCATAAGACGTCTGCATTCTAGAACCGGAATGAGGCTGAGTTCTAGAATCCCTGGGATGCCAGAATTCTGTAACCATGAAATGTCTGCTAGCTGGAAGGGAAGGGGTCTGAGGTCCGGAATGCTACTATGTCTGCATTCCACCATCCTAAACGAATCTGTGTTCCTGAACGTGAAGGACGGCTGAGTTCTGGAATGTCAGGACGGCTGAATTCTAAAATCCTGGCATCGCAGACTAGTAGAATTGTTAAACGTCTACATTGCTGAAGTGAGGGTGCCTGCCTTCCAGAATCATACGACCTCTGCATTCTGGAACCGGAATGCAACTGAGTTCTAGATTCCCTGGGATGCCGGAATTCTGAAACCCTGAAATGTGTTCTAGCTGGAAGTGAAGGTGTCTGACGTCCGGAATGCTGCCCTGTCTGCATTCCATCGTCCAAAACGAGTCTGTGTTCTAGAATGTGCAGGACGGCTGAGTTCCGGAATGTCAGGAGTGCTGAAACCTAGAATCCTGGCATGGCGGACGTCTAGAATCGTTAAACATCTACATTAGGGAAGTGAGGGTGCCTGCCTTCCAGAATCATAAAACGTATGCATTCTAGAACCAGAATGTGGCTGAGTTCTAGAATCCCTGGGATACCGGAATTCTGAAACCCTGAAATGTCTGCTAGACGGAAGTGCAGTTGTCTGACGTCTGGAATGCTACTATGTCTGCCATAAAGCATCCTAAACGAGTCTGTGTTCTTCAATGTGCAGGACGGCTGAGTTCCGGAATGTCAGGATGGCTGAATTCTAGAATCCTGGCATGGCTGACCTCTAGAATCGTTAAACGTCTACATTCCGGAAGTGAGGGTGCCTGCCTTCCAGAATCGTAAGACGTCTGCACTCTAGAACCGGAATGTGGCTGAGTTCCAGAATCCCTGGGATGCGGAGTTCGGAAACCCTGAAATGTCTGCTAGCCGGAAGTGAAGGTGTCTGACGTCCGGAGTGCTGTTACATATGCATTCCATCATCCACATCGAGTCTCTGTTCTAGAATGTGCAGGACGGCTGAGTTCCGGAATGTCAGAATGGCTGAATTCTAGAATCCTGTCATGGCTGACATCTAGAATTGTTAAACGTCTACATTCAGGAAGTGAGGGTGCCTGCCTTCCAGAATCATTAGCCGTCTGCATTCTAGAACCGTAATGTGGCTGAGTTCTAGAATCCCTGGGATGCCAGAATTCTGTAACCATGAAATGTCTGCTATCTGGAAGTGAAGGTGTCTGAGGTCCGGAATGCTACTATGTCTGCATTCCACCATTCTAAACAAATCTGTGTTCCTGAACGTGAAGGACGACTGTGTTCTGGAATGTCAGGATGGCTGAATTCTAGAATCCTGGCATCGCTGACCAGCAGAAAGGTTAAACGTCTACATTGCTGAAGTGAGGGTGCCGGCCATCCAGAATCATACGACCTCTGCATTCTGGAACCGGAATGTAACTGAGTTCTAATTTCCCTGGGATGCCGGAATTCTGAAACCCTGAAATGTCTGCTAGCCGGAAGTGAAGGTGTCTGACGTCCGGAATGCTGCCCTGTCTGCATTCCATCGTCCAAAACGAGTCTGTGTTCTAGAATGTGCAGGACGGCTGAGTTCCGGAAGGTCAGGATTGCTGAAATCTAGAATCCTGGCATGGCGGACCTCTAGAATCCTTAAACGTCTACATTAGGGAAGTGAGGGTGCCTGCCTTCCAGAATCATAAGACGTCTGCATTCTAGAACCGGAATGTGGCTGAGTTCTTAGAATCCCTGGGATACCAGAATTCTGAAACCCTGAAATGTCTGCTAGACGGAAGTGCAGTTGTCTGACGTCTGGAATGCTACTATGTCGGCCATAAAGCATCCTGAACGAGTCTGTGTTCTTCAATGTGCAGGACGGCTGAGTTCCGGAATGTCAGGATTGCTGAATTCTAGAATCCTGGCATGGCTGACCTGTAGAATCGTTAAACGTCTACATTCCGGAAGTGAGGGTGCCTGCCTTCCAGACTCGTAAGACGTCTGCACTCTAGAACCAGAATGTGGCTGAGTTCTAGAATCCCTGGAATGCCGGAATTCTGAAAACCTGAAATGTCTGCTAGCCGGAAGTGAAGGTGTCTGACGTCCGGAATGCTGCCCTGTCTGCATTCCATCGTCCAAAACGAGTCTGTGTTCTAGAATGTGCAGGACGGCTGAGTTCTGGAATGTCAGGATTGCTGAAATCTAGAATCCTGGCATGGCGGACCTCTAGAATCGTTAAACGTCTACATAAGGGAAGTGAGGGTGCCTGCCTTCCAGAATCATATGACGTCTGCATTCTAGAACCGGAATGTGGCTGAGTTCAAGAATCCCTGGGATGCCGGAATTTTGAAACCCTGAAATGTCTGCTAGCTGGAAGGGAAGGTGTCAGAGTTCCCCAATGCTACTATGTCTGCATTCCACCGTCCTTAACGAATCTGTGTTCCTGAACGTACAGGATGGCTGAGTTCCGGAATGTCAGGAGAGCTGAATTCCCGAATCCTGGCATGGCTGACCTCTAGAATCGTTAAACGTCTACATTCCTGAGGTGAGGGTGCCTGCCTTCCAGAATCATAAGATGTCTGCATTCTAGAACTGGAATGTGGCTGAGTTCTATAATCCCTAGGATGTCAGAATTATGAAACCCCGAAATGCCGGCTAGCCGGAATTGAAGATGTCTGACGGCCAGAATGCTACTATGTATGCATTCCACTGTCCTAAACGAGTCTGTGTTCTTGAATGTACAGGACGGTTGTGTTCCAGAATGTCAGAATGGCTGAATTCTAGAATCCTGGCATGGCTGACCTCAAGAGTCATTAAACGTCAACATTCCGGAAGTGAGGGTGCCTGCCTTCCACAATCCTCAGACGTCTGCATTGTAGAACCAGAATGTGGCTGATTTCTAGAATCTCTGGGATGCCGGAATTCTGAAACCCTGAAATGTCTTCTAGTCGGAAGTGAAGGTGTCTGACGTCCGGAATGCTGTAATGTCTGCATTCCATCATCCTAAACGAGTCTGTGTTCTACAACGAGCAGGACGGCTGAGTTCCAGAATGTCTGGACGGCTGAATTGTAGAATCCTGGCATGGCTGAACTCTAGAATTGTTAAACGTCTATATTCCGGAACTGAGGGTGCCTGCCTTCCAGAATCATAAGACGTCTGCATTCTAGAACCGGAATGTGGCTGAGTTCTAGAATCCCTGGGATGCCGGAATTCTGAAACCCAGAAATATCTGCTATTCGGAAGTGAAGGTGTCTGACGACTGGAATGCTGTTATGTCTGTATTCCATCGTCCAAAAAGAGTCAGTGTTCTAGAATGTGCAGGACGGCTGAGTTCCGGAATGTCAGGATTGCTGAAATCTAGAATCCTGGCATGGCTGACCTCTAGATTCGTTAAACATCTGCATTCCAGAAGTGAGGGTGCCTGCCTTCCAGAATCATAAGACGTCTGTATTCTAGAACCGGAATGTGGCTGAGTTCTAGAATCCCTGGGATGCCAGAATTCTGTAACCCTGAAATGTCTGCTAGCTGGAAGGGAAGGTGTCTGAGGTCCGGAATGCTACTGTGTCTGCATTCCACCATGCTAAACGAGTCTGTGTTCTAGAACGTGCAGAACGACTGTGTTTTGGAATGTCAGGATGGCTGAATTCTACAAGCCTGGCATGGCTCACCTCTAGAATCGTTAAACGTCTACATTCCGGAAGGGAGGGTTACTGCCTTCCAGAATGATAAGACATCTGTATTCTACAACCAGAAAGTGGCTGAGTATCTAGAATCCCTGGGTTGCCAGAATTCTCAAACCCTGAAATGTCTTCTAACCGGACGTGAAGGTGTCTGACATCGGGAATGCTACTATGTCTGCATTCCACCGTACTAAACGAGTCTGTGTTCTAGAATGTGCTGGACGGCTGAGTTCCGGAATGTCAGGGTTGCAGAATTCTAGAATCCCGGCATGGCTGACCTCTAGAATCGTTAAATGTCTACATTCCGGAAGAGAGGGTGCCTGCCTTCCAGAATCAAAAGACGTCTGCATTCTAGAACTGGAATGTGGCTGAGTTCTAGAATCCCAGGGATGCTGAAATTCTGAAGCCCTGAAATGTCTGCTAGCCGGAAGTCAAGGTGTCTGACGTCCGGAATGCTACTATGTCTGCATTCCACCGACCTATGTGAGTCTCTCTTCTAGAATGTGCTGGACGGCTGAGTTCCAGAATGTCAGGATGGCAGAATTCTAGAATCCTGGCATGGCTGACCTCCAGAATCGTTAAACGTCTACATTCCGGAAGTGAGGGTGCCTGCCTTCCAGAATCATAAGAAGTCAGCATTCTATAACCGGAATGTGGCTGAGTTTTAGAATCCCTTGGATGCCGGAATTGTGAAACCCTGAAATGTCTGCTAGCCGGAAGTGAAGGTGTCTGATGTCCGGAATGCTGCCCTGTCTGCATTCCATCTTCCAAAACGAGTGTGTGTTCTAGAACGTGGAGGACGGCTGAGTTCCGGAATGTCAGGATGACTGAATTCTGGAATCCTCTCATGGCTGACCTCTAGAATCGTTAAACGTCTACACTCAAGAAGTGAGGCTGCCTCCCTCCCAGAATCATAAGACGTCTGCATTCTAGAACCGGAATGAGGCTGAGTTCTAGAATCCCTGGGATGCCAGAATTCTGTAACCATGAAATGTCTGCTAGCTGGAAGGGAAGGGGTCTGAGGTCCGGAATGCTACTATGTCTGCATTCCACCATCCTAAACGAATCTGTGTTCCTGAACGTGAAGGACGGCTGAGTTCTGGAATGTCAGGACGGCTGAATTCTAAAATCCTGGCATCGCAGACTAGTAGAATTGTTAAACGTCTACATTGCTGAAGTGAGGGTGCCTGCCTTCCAGAATCATACGACCTCTGCATTCTGGAACCGGAATGCAACTGAGTTCTAGATTCCCTGGGATGCCGGAATTCTGAAACCCTGAAATGTGTTCTAGCTGGAAGTGAAGGTGTCTGACGTCCGGAATGCTGCCCTGTCTGCATTCCATCGTCCAAAACGAGTCTGTGTTCTAGAATGTGCAGGACGGCTGAGTTCCGGAATGTCAGGAGTGCTGAAACCTAGAATCCTGGCATGGCGGACGTCTAGAATCGTTAAACATCTACATTAGGGAAGTGAGGGTGCCTGCCTTCCAGAATCATAAAACGTATGCATTCTAGAACCAGAATGTGGCTGAGTTCTAGAATCCCTGGGATACCGGAATTCTGAAACCCTGAAATGTCTGCTAGACGGAAGTGCAGTTGTCTGACGTCTGGAATGCTACTATGTCTGCCATAAAGCATCCTAAACGAGTCTGTGTTCTTCAATGTGCAGGACGGCTGAGTTCCGGAATGTCAGGATGGCTGAATTCTAGAATCCTGGCATGGCTGACCTCTAGAATCGTTAAACGTCTACATTCCGGAAGTGAGGGTGCCTGCCTTCCAGAATCGTAAGACGTCTGCACTCTAGAACCGGAATGTGGCTGAGTTCCAGAATCCCTGGGATGCGGAGTTCGGAAACCCTGAAATGTCTGCTAGCCGGAAGTGAAGGTGTCTGACGTCCGGAGTGCTGTTACATATGCATTCCATCATCCACATCGAGTCTCTGTTCTAGAATGTGCAGGACGGCTGAGTTCCGGAATGTCAGAATGGCTGAATTCTAGAATCCTGTCATGGCTGACATCTAGAATTGTTAAACGTCTACATTCAGGAAGTGAGGGTGCCTGCCTTCCAGAATCATTAGCCGTCTGCATTCTAGAACCGTAATGTGGCTGAGTTCTAGAATCCCTGGGATGCCAGAATTCTGTAACCATGAAATGTCTGCTATCTGGAAGTGAAGGTGTCTGAGGTCCGGAATGCTACTATGTCTGCATTCCACCATTCTAAACAAATCTGTGTTCCTGAACGTGAAGGACGACTGTGTTCTGGAATGTCAGGATGGCTGAATTCTAGAATCCTGGCATCGCTGACCAGCAGAAAGGTTAAACGTCTACATTGCTGAAGTGAGGGTGCCGGCCATCCAGAATCATACGACCTCTGCATTCTGGAACCGGAATGTAACTGAGTTCTAATTTCCCTGGGATGCCGGAATTCTGAAACCCTGAAATGTCTGCTAGCCGGAAGTGAAGGTGTCTGACGTCCGGAATGCTGCCCTGTCTGCATTCCATCGTCCAAAACGAGTCTGTGTTCTAGAATGTGCAGGACGGCTGAGTTCCGGAAGGTCAGGATTGCTGAAATCTAGAATCCTGGCATGGCGGACCTCTAGAATCCTTAAACGTCTACATTAGGGAAGTGAGGGTGCCTGCCTTCCAGAATCATAAGACGTCTGCATTCTAGAACCGGAATGTGGCTGAGTTCTTAGAATCCCTGGGATACCAGAATTCTGAAACCCTGAAATGTCTGCTAGACGGAAGTGCAGTTGTCTGACGTCTGGAATGCTACTATGTCGGCCATAAAGCATCCTGAACGAGTCTGTGTTCTTCAATGTGCAGGACGGCTGAGTTCCGGAATGTCAGGATTGCTGAATTCTAGAATCCTGGCATGGCTGACCTGTAGAATCGTTAAACGTCTACATTCCGGAAGTGAGGGTGCCTGCCTTCCAGACTCGTAAGACGTCTGCACTCTAGAACCAGAATGTGGCTGAGTTCTAGAATCCCTGGAATGCCGGAATTCTGAAAACCTGAAATGTCTGCTAGCCGGAAGTGAAGGTGTCTGACGTCCGGAATGCTGCCCTGTCTGCATTCCATCGTCCAAAACGAGTCTGTGTTCTAGAATGTGCAGGACGGCTGAGTTCTGGAATGTCAGGATTGCTGAAATCTAGAATCCTGGCATGGCGGACCTCTAGAATCGTTAAACGTCTACATAAGGGAAGTGAGGGTGCCTGCCTTCCAGAATCATATGACGTCTGCATTCTAGAACCGGAATGTGGCTGAGTTCAAGAATCCCTGGGATGCCGGAATTTTGAAACCCTGAAATGTCTGCTAGCTGGAAGGGAAGGTGTCAGAGTTCCCCAATGCTACTATGTCTGCATTCCACCGTCCTTAACGAATCTGTGTTCCTGAACGTACAGGATGGCTGAGTTCCGGAATGTCAGGAGAGCTGAATTCCCGAATCCTGGCATGGCTGACCTCTAGAATCGTTAAACGTCTACATTCCTGAGGTGAGGGTGCCTGCCTTCCAGAATCATAAGATGTCTGCATTCTAGAACTGGAATGTGGCTGAGTTCTATAATCCCTAGGATGTCAGAATTATGAAACCCCGAAATGCCGGCTAGCCGGAATTGAAGATGTCTGACGGCCAGAATGCTACTATGTATGCATTCCACTGTCCTAAACGAGTCTGTGTTCTTGAATGTACAGGACGGTTGTGTTCCAGAATGTCAGAATGGCTGAATTCTAGAATCCTGGCATGGCTGACCTCAAGAGTCATTAAACGTCAACATTCCGGAAGTGAGGGTGCCTGCCTTCCACAATCCTCAGACGTCTGCATTGTAGAACCAGAATGTGGCTGATTTCTAGAATCTCTGGGATGCCGGAATTCTGAAACCCTGAAATGTCTTCTAGTCGGAAGTGAAGGTGTCTGACGTCCGGAATGCTGTAATGTCTGCATTCCATCATCCTAAACGAGTCTGTGTTCTACAACGAGCAGGACGGCTGAGTTCCAGAATGTCTGGACGGCTGAATTGTAGAATCCTGGCATGGCTGAACTCTAGAATTGTTAAACGTCTATATTCCGGAACTGAGGGTGCCTGCCTTCCAGAATCATAAGACGTCTGCATTCTAGAACCGGAATGTGGCTGAGTTCTAGAATCCCTGGGATGCCGGAATTCTGAAACCCAGAAATATCTGCTATTCGGAAGTGAAGGTGTCTGACGACTGGAATGCTGTTATGTCTGTATTCCATCGTCCAAAAAGAGTCAGTGTTCTAGAATGTGCAGGACGGCTGAGTTCCGGAATGTCAGGATTGCTGAAATCTAGAATCCTGGCATGGCTGACCTCTAGATTCGTTAAACATCTGCATTCCAGAAGTGAGGGTGCCTGCCTTCCAGAATCATAAGACGTCTGTATTCTAGAACCGGAATGTGGCTGAGTTCTAGAATCCCTGGGATGCCAGAATTCTGTAACCCTGAAATGTCTGCTAGCTGGAAGGGAAGGTGTCTGAGGTCCGGAATGCTACTGTGTCTGCATTCCACCATGCTAAACGAGTCTGTGTTCTAGAACGTGCAGAACGACTGTGTTTTGGAATGTCAGGATGGCTGAATTCTACAAGCCTGGCATGGCTCACCTCTAGAATCGTTAAACGTCTACATTCCGGAAGGGAGGGTTACTGCCTTCCAGAATGATAAGACATCTGTATTCTACAACCAGAAAGTGGCTGAGTATCTAGAATCCCTGGGTTGCCAGAATTCTCAAACCCTGAAATGTCTTCTAACCGGACGTGAAGGTGTCTGACATCGGGAATGCTACTATGTCTGCATTCCACCGTACTAAACGAGTCTGTGTTCTAGAATGTGCTGGACGGCTGAGTTCCGGAATGTCAGGGTTGCAGAATTCTAGAATCCCGGCATGGCTGACCTCTAGAATCGTTAAATGTCTACATTCCGGAAGAGAGGGTGCCTGCCTTCCAGAATCAAAAGACGTCTGCATTCTAGAACTGGAATGTGGCTGAGTTCTAGAATCCCAGGGATGCTGAAATTCTGAAGCCCTGAAATGTCTGCTAGCCGGAAGTCAAGGTGTCTGACGTCCGGAATGCTACTATGTCTGCATTCCACCGACCTATGTGAGTCTCTCTTCTAGAATGTGCTGGACGGCTGAGTTCCAGAATGTCAGGATGGCAGAATTCTAGAATCCTGGCATGGCTGACCTCCAGAATCGTTAAACGTCTACATTCCGGAAGTGAGGGTGCCTGCCTTCCAGAATCATTAGAAGTCTGCATTCTATAACCGGAATGTGGCTGAGTTCTAGTATCCCTTGGATGCCGGAATTGTGAAACCCTGAAATGTCTGCTAGCCGGAAGTGAAGGTGTCTGATGTCCGGAATGCTGCCCTGTCTGCATTCCATCTTCCAAAACGAGTGTGTGTTCTAGAACGTGGAGGACGGCTGAGTTCCGGAATGTCAGGATGACTGAATTCTGGAATCCTCTCATGGCTGACCTCTAGAATCGTTAAACGTCTACACTCAAGAAGTGAGGCTGCCTCCCTCCCAGAATCATAAGACGTCTGCATTCTAGAACTGGAATGAGGCTGAGTTCTAGAATCCCTGGGATGCCAGAATTCTGAAACCCTGAAGTGTCTGCTGGCCGGAATTGAAAGTGTCTGACATCCGGAAAGCTACTATGTCTGCATTTCGCTGTCCTAAAAGAGTCTGTGTTCTAGAATGTGCAGAACGGCTTAGTTCCGGAATGTCAGGTCGGCTGAATTCTAGAATCCTGGCATGGCTGACTTCTAGAATCGTCAAACGTCTACATTCCGGTAGTGAGGCTGCCTGCCTTCCAGAATCATAAGACGTCTGCTTTCTAGAAGCGGAATTTGGCTGAATTCTAGAATCCGTGGGATGCCGTAATTCTGAAACCCTGAAATGTCTGCTGGCCGGAAGTGAAGGTGTCTGACATCCGGAATGCTACTATGTCTGCATTCCGCTGTCCTAAACGAGTCTGTGTTCTAGAATGTGCAGGACGGCTGAGTTCTGGGATGTCAGGATGGCTGAATTGTAGAATCCTGGCATGGCTGACCTCTAGAATCGTTAAATGTCTACATTCCGGAAATGAGAGTTTCTGCCTTCCACAATCATAAGACGTATGCATTCCAGAACCGGAATGGGGCTGAGTTCCAGAATCCCTGGGATGCCGGAATTCTGAAACCCTGAAATGTCTGCTGGCCGGAAGTGAAGTTGTCTGACGTCCAGAATGCCACTATGTCTCCATTCCACCGCCCTAAACGAGTCTGTGTTCTAGAATGTGCAGGACGGCTGAAATCCGGAATGTCAGGAAGACTGAATTCTACAATCCTTGTAGAGCTGACCACTAGAATTGTTAAACTTCTGCATTCCGGAAGTGAGGGTGCCTGCCTTCCAGAATCATAAGACGTCTGCATTCTAGAACCGGAATGTGGCTGAGTTCTAGAATCCCTGTGATGCCGGAATTCTGAAACCCTGAAATGCCTCCTAGCCGGAAGTCAAGGTGTCTGATGTCCGGGATGCTACTATGTCTGTATTCCAGTGTCCTAAACGAGTCTGTGTTCTAGAATCTGCAGGACGGCTGAGTTCCGGGATGTCAGGATGGCTGAATTCTAGAATCCTTGCATGGCTGACCTCTAGAATCGTTAACCGTCTACATTCCAGAAGTGAGGGTGCCTGCCTTCCAGGATCATAAGACGTCTGCATTCTACAACCAGAATGTGGCGGAGTTCTAGATTCCCTGGGATGCTGGAATCTGAAACCCTGAAGTGTCTGCTACCCGGAAGTGAACGTGTCTGACTTCCGCAATGCTACTATGTCTGCATTTCACCGTCCTAATCGAGGCTGTGTTCTAGAATGTGTAGGACGGCTGAGTTCCGGAAAGTCAGGATGGCTGAATTCTAGAATCCTGGCATGGCTGACCTCTAGAATTATTAAAAGTCTACATTCTGGAAGTGAGGGTGCCTCCCTTCCAGAATCATAAGACGTCTGCATTCTAGAACCGGAATGTGGCTGAGTTCTAGAATCCCGGGGATACCGGAATTCTGAAACCCTGAAATGTCTGCTAGACGGAAGTGCAGTTGTCTGACGTCTGGAATGCTACTATGTCTGCCATAAAGCATCCTAAACGAGTCTGTGTTCTTCAATGTGCAGGACGGCTGAGTTCCGGAATGTCAGGATGGCTGAATTCTAGAATCCTGGCATGGCTGACCTCTAGAATCGTTAAACGTCTACATTCCGGAAGTGAGGGTGCCTGACTTCCAGAATCGTAAGACGTCTGCACTCTAGAACCGGAATGTGGCTGAGTTCTAGAATCCCTGGGATGCGGAATTCTGAAACCCTGAAATGTCTGCTAGCCGGAAGTGAAGGTGTCTGACGTCTGGAGTGCTGTTACATCTGCATTCCATCGTCCACAACGAGTCTCTGTTCTAGAATGTGCAGGACGGCTGAGTTCCGGAATGTCAGAATGGCTGAAATCTAGAATCCTGTCAGGGCTGACATCTAGAATCGTTAAACGTCTACATTCAGGAAGTGAGGGTGCCTGCCTTCCAGAATCATAAGACATCTGCATTCTAGAACCGGAATGTGGCTGAGTTCTAGAATCCCTGGGATGCCAGAATTCTGAAGTCCTTAAATGTCTGCTATCTGGAAGTGAAGGTGTCTGAGGTCTGGAATGCTACTATGTCTGCATTCCACCGTCCTAAACGAATCTGTGTTCTTGAACGTGAAGGACGGCTGAGCTCCGGAAAGTCAGGATGGCTGAATTCTAGAATCCTGGCATGGCTGACCTCTAGGATCATTAAACGTCTACATTCCTGGAGTGAGTGTACCTGCCTTCCAGAATCATAAGACGTCTGCATTCTAGAACCGGAATGTGGCTGAGTTCTAGAATCCCTGGGATGCCAGAATTCTGTAACCATGAAATGTCTGCTAGCTGGAAGGGAAGGGGTCTGAGGTCCGGAATGCTACTATGTCTGCATTCCACCATCCTAAACGAATCTGTGTTCCTGAACGTGAAGGACGGCTGAGTTCTGGAATGTCAGGACGGCTGAATTCTAAAATCCTGGCATCGCAGACTAGTAGAATTGTTAAACGTCTACATTGCTGAAGTGAGGGTGCCTGCCTTCCAGAATCATACGACCTCTGCATTCTGGAACCGGAATGCAACTGAGTTCTAGATTCCCTGGGATGCCGGAATTCTGAAACCCTGAAATGTGTTCTAGCTGGAAGTGAAGGTGTCTGACGTCCGGAATGCTGCCCTGTCTGCATTCCATCGTCCAAAACGAGTCTGTGTTCTAGAATGTGCAGGACGGCTGAGTTCCGGAATGTCAGGAGTGCTGAAACCTAGAATCCTGGCATGGCGGACGTCTAGAATCGTTAAACATCTACATTAGGGAAGTGAGGGTGCCTGCCTTCCAGAATCATAAAACGTATGCATTCTAGAACCAGAATGTGGCTGAGTTCTAGAATCCCTGGGATACCGGAATTCTGAAACCCTGAAATGTCTGCTAGACGGAAGTGCAGTTGTCTGACGTCTGGAATGCTACTATGTCTGCCATAAAGCATCCTAAACGAGTCTGTGTTCTTCAATGTGCAGGACGGCTGAGTTCCGGAATGTCAGGATGGCTGAATTCTAGAATCCTGGCATGGCTGACCTCTAGAATCGTTAAACGTCTACATTCCGGAAGTGAGGGTGCCTGCCTTCCAGAATCGTAAGACGTCTGCACTCTAGAACCGGAATGTGGCTGAGTTCCAGAATCCCTGGGATGCGGAGTTCGGAAACCCTGAAATGTCTGCTAGCCGGAAGTGAAGGTGTCTGACGTCCGGAGTGCTGTTACATATGCATTCCATCATCCACATCGAGTCTCTGTTCTAGAATGTGCAGGACGGCTGAGTTCCGGAATGTCAGAATGGCTGAATTCTAGAATCCTGTCATGGCTGACATCTAGAATTGTTAAACGTCTACATTCAGGAAGTGAGGGTGCCTGCCTTCCAGAATCATTAGCCGTCTGCATTCTAGAACCGGAATGTGGCTGAGTTCTAGAATCCCTGGGATGCCAGAATTCTGTAACCATGAAATGTCTGCTATCTGGAAGTGAAGGTGTCTGAGGTCCGGAATGCTACTATGTCTGCATTCCACCATTCTAAACAAATCTGTGTTCCTGAACGTGAAGGACGACTGTGTTCTGGAATGTCAGGATGGCTGAATTCTAGAATCCTGGCATCGCTGACCAGCAGAATGGTTAAACGTCTACATTGCTGAAGTGAGGGTGCCGGCCATCCAGAATCATATGACCTCTGCATTCTGGAACCGGAATGTAACTGAGTTCTAATTTCCCTGGGATGCCGGAATTCTGAAACCCTGAAATGTCTGCTAGCCGGAAGTGAAGGTGTCTGACGTCCGGAATGCTGCCCTGTCTGCATTCCATCGTCCAAAACGAGTCTGTGTTCTAGAATGTGCAGGACGGCTGAGTTCCGGAAGGTCAGGATTGCTGAAATCTAGAATCCTGGCATGGCGGACCTCTAGAATCCTTAAACGTCTACATTAGGGAAGTGAGGGTGCCTGCCTTCCAGAATCATAAGACGTCTGCATTCTAGAACCGGAATGTGGCTGAGTTCTTAGAATCCCTGGGATACCAGAATTCTGAAACCCTGAAATGTCTGCTAGACGGAAGTGCAGTTGTCTGACGTCTGGAATGCTACTATGTCGGCCATAAAGCATCCTGAACGAGTCTGTGTTCTTCAATGTGCAGGACGGCTGAGTTCCGGAATGTCAGGATTGCTGAATTCTAGAATCCTGGCATGGCTGACCTGTAGAATCGTTAAACGTCTACATTCCGGAAGTGAGGGTGCCTGCCTTCCAGACTCGTAAGACGTCTGCACTCTAGAACCAGAATGTGGCTGAGTTCTAGAATCCCTGGAATGCCGGAATTCTGAAAACCTGAAATGTCTGCTAGCCGGAAGTGAAGGTGTCTGACGTCCGGAATGCTGCCCTGTCTGCATTCCATCGTCCAAAACGAGTCTGTGTTCTAGAATGTGCAGGACGGCTGAGTTCTGGAATGTCAGGATTGCTGAAATCTAGAATCCTGGCATGGCGGACCTCTAGAATCGTTAAACGTCTACATAAGGGAAGTGAGGGTGCCTGCCTTCCAGAATCATATGACGTCTGCATTCTAGAACCGGAATGTGGCTGAGTTCAAGAATCCCTGGGATGCCGGAATTTTGAAACCCTGAAATGTCTGCTAGCTGGAAGGGAAGGTGTCAGAGTTCCCCAATGCTACTATGTCTGCATTCCACCGTCCTTAACGAATCTGTGTTCCTGAACGTACAGGATGGCTGAGTTCCGGAATGTCAGGAGAGCTGAATTCCCGAATCCTGGCATGGCTGACCTCTAGAATCGTTAAACGTCTACATTCCTGAGGTGAGGGTGCCTGCCTTCCAGAATCATAAGATGTCTGCATTCTAGAACTGGAATGTGGCTGAGTTCTATAATCCCTAGGATGTCAGAATTATGAAACCCCGAAATGCCGGCTAGCCGGAATTGAAGATGTCTGACGGCCAGAATGCTACTATGTATGCATTCCACTGTCCTAAACGAGTCTGTGTTCTTGAATGTACAGGACGGTTGTGTTCCAGAATGTCAGAATGGCTGAATTCTAGAATCCTGGCATGGCTGACCTCAAGAGTCATTAAACGTCAACATTCCGGAAGTGAGGGTGCCTGCCTTCCACAATCCTCAGACGTCTGCATTGTAGAACCAGAATGTGGCTGATTTCTAGAATCTCTGGGATGCCGGAATTCTGAAACCCTGAAATGTCTTCTAGTCGGAAGTGAAGGTGTCTGACGTCCGGAATGCTGTAATGTCTGCATTCCATCATCCTAAACGAGTCTGTGTTCTACAACGAGCAGGACGGCTGAGTTCCAGAATGTCTGGACGGCTGAATTGTAGAATCCTGGCATGGCTGAACTCTAGAATTGTTAAACGTCTATATTCCGGAACTGAGGGTGCCTGCCTTCCAGAATCATAAGACGTCTGCATTCTAGAACCGGAATGTGGCTGAGTTCTAGAATCCCTGGGATGCCGGAATTCTGAAACCCAGAAATATCTGCTATTCGGAAGTGAAGGTGTCTGACGACTGGAATGCTGTTATGTCTGTATTCCATCGTCCAAAAAGAGTCAGTGTTCTAGAATGTGCAGGACGGCTGAGTTCCGGAATGTCAGGATTGCTGAAATCTAGAATCCTGGCATGGCTGACCTCTAGATTCGTTAAACATCTGCATTCCAGAAGTGAGGGTGCCTGCCTTCCAGAATCATAAGACGTCTGTATTCTAGAACCGGAATGTGGCTGAGTTCTAGAATCCCTGGGATGCCAGAATTCTGTAACCCTGAAATGTCTGCTAGCTGGAAGGGAAGGTGTCTGAGGTCCGGAATGCTACTGTGTCTGCATTCCACCATGCTAAACGAGTCTGTGTTCTAGAACGTGCAGAACGACTGTGTTTTGGAATGTCAGGATGGCTGAATTCTACAAGCCTGGCATGGCTCACCTCTAGAATCGTTAAACGTCTACATTCCGGAAGGGAGGGTTACTGCCTTCCAGAATGATAAGACATCTGTATTCTACAACCAGAAAGTGGCTGAGTATCTAGAATCCCTGGGTTGCCAGAATTCTCAAACCCTGAAATGTCTTCTAACCGGACGTGAAGGTGTCTGACATCGGGAATGCTACTATGTCTGCATTCCACCGTACTAAACGAGTCTGTGTTCTAGAATGTGCTGGACGGCTGAGTTCCGGAATGTCAGGGTTGCAGAATTCTAGAATCCCGGCATGGCTGACCTCTAGAATCGTTAAATGTCTACATTCCGGAAGAGAGGGTGCCTGCCTTCCAGAATCAAAAGACGTCTGCATTCTAGAACTGGAATGTGGCTGAGTTCTAGAATCCCAGGGATGCTGAAATTCTGAAGCCCTGAAATGTCTGCTAGCCGGAAGTCAAGGTGTCTGACGTCCGGAATGCTACTATGTCTGCATTCCACCGACCTATGTGAGTCTCTCTTCTAGAATGTGCTGGACGGCTGAGTTCCAGAATGTCAGGATGGCAGAATTCTAGAATCCTGGCATGGCTGACCTCCAGAATCGTTAAACGTCTACATTCCGGAAGTGAGGGTGCCTGCCTTCCAGAATCATAAGAAGTCAGCATTCTATAACCGGAATGTGGCTGAGTTTTAGAATCCCTTGGATGCCGGAATTGTGAAACCCTGAAATGTCTGCTAGCCGGAAGTGAAGGTGTCTGATGTCCGGAATGCTGCCCTGTCTGCATTCCATCTTCCAAAACGAGTGTGTGTTCTAGAACGTGGAGGACGGCTGAGTTCCGGAATGTCAGGATGACTGAATTCTGGAATCCTCTCATGGCTGACCTCTAGAATCGTTAAACGTCTACACTCAAGAAGTGAGGCTGCCTCCCTCCCAGAATCATAAGACGTCTGCATTCTAGAACCGGAATGAGGCTGAGTTCTAGAATCCCTGGGATGCCAGAATTCTGTAACCATGAAATGTCTGCTAGCTGGAAGGGAAGGGGTCTGAGGTCCGGAATGCTACTATGTCTGCATTCCACCATCCTAAACGAATCTGTGTTCCTGAACGTGAAGGACGGCTGAGTTCTGGAATGTCAGGACGGCTGAATTCTAAAATCCTGGCATCGCAGACTAGTAGAATTGTTAAACGTCTACATTGCTGAAGTGAGGGTGCCTGCCTTCCAGAATCATACGACCTCTGCATTCTGGAACCGGAATGCAACTGAGTTCTAGATTCCCTGGGATGCCGGAATTCTGAAACCCTGAAATGTGTTCTAGCTGGAAGTGAAGGTGTCTGACGTCCGGAATGCTGCCCTGTCTGCATTCCATCGTCCAAAACGAGTCTGTGTTCTAGAATGTGCAGGACGGCTGAGTTCCGGAATGTCAGGAGTGCTGAAACCTAGAATCCTGGCATGGCGGACGTCTAGAATCGTTAAACATCTACATTAGGGAAGTGAGGGTGCCTGCCTTCCAGAATCATAAAACGTATGCATTCTAGAACCAGAATGTGGCTGAGTTCTAGAATCCCTGGGATACCGGAATTCTGAAACCCTGAAATGTCTGCTAGACGGAAGTGCAGTTGTCTGACGTCTGGAATGCTACTATGTCTGCCATAAAGCATCCTAAACGAGTCTGTGTTCTTCAATGTGCAGGACGGCTGAGTTCCGGAATGTCAGGATGGCTGAATTCTAGAATCCTGGCATGGCTGACCTCTAGAATCGTTAAACGTCTACATTCCGGAAGTGAGGGTGCCTGCCTTCCAGAATCGTAAGACGTCTGCACTCTAGAACCGGAATGTGGCTGAGTTCCAGAATCCCTGGGATGCGGAGTTCGGAAACCCTGAAATGTCTGCTAGCCGGAAGTGAAGGTGTCTGACGTCCGGAGTGCTGTTACATATGCATTCCATCATCCACATCGAGTCTCTGTTCTAGAATGTGCAGGACGGCTGAGTTCCGGAATGTCAGAATGGCTGAATTCTAGAATCCTGTCATGGCTGACATCTAGAATTGTTAAACGTCTACATTCAGGAAGTGAGGGTGCCTGCCTTCCAGAATCATTAGCCGTCTGCATTCTAGAACCGTAATGTGGCTGAGTTCTAGAATCCCTGGGATGCCAGAATTCTGTAACCATGAAATGTCTGCTATCTGGAAGTGAAGGTGTCTGAGGTCCGGAATGCTACTATGTCTGCATTCCACCATTCTAAACAAATCTGTGTTCCTGAACGTGAAGGACGACTGTGTTCTGGAATGTCAGGATGGCTGAATTCTAGAATCCTGGCATCGCTGACCAGCAGAAAGGTTAAACGTCTACATTGCTGAAGTGAGGGTGCCGGCCATCCAGAATCATACGACCTCTGCATTCTGGAACCGGAATGTAACTGAGTTCTAATTTCCCTGGGATGCCGGAATTCTGAAACCCTGAAATGTCTGCTAGCCGGAAGTGAAGGTGTCTGACGTCCGGAATGCTGCCCTGTCTGCATTCCATCGTCCAAAACGAGTCTGTGTTCTAGAATGTGCAGGACGGCTGAGTTCCGGAAGGTCAGGATTGCTGAAATCTAGAATCCTGGCATGGCGGAACTCTAGAATCCTTAAACGTCTACATTAGGGAAGTGAGGGTGCCTGCCTTCCAGAATCATAAGACGTCTGCATTCTAGAACCGGAATGTGGCTGAGTTCTTAGAATCCCTGGGATACCAGAATTCTGAAACCCTGAAATGTCTGCTAGACGGAAGTGCAGTTGTCTGACGTCTGGAATGCTACTATGTCGGCCATAAAGCATCCTGAACGAGTCTGTGTTCTTCAATGTGCAGGACGGCTGAGTTCCGGAATGTCAGGATTGCTGAATTCTAGAATCCTGGCATGGCTGACCTGTAGAATCGTTAAACGTCTACATTCCGGAAGTGAGGGTGCCTGCCTTCCAGACTCGTAAGACGTCTGCACTCTAGAACCAGAATGTGGCTGAGTTCTAGAATCCCTGGAATGCCGGAATTCTGAAAACCTGAAATGTCTGCTAGCCGGAAGTGAAGGTGTCTGACGTCCGGAATGCTGCCCTGTCTGCATTCCATCGTCCAAAACGAGTCTGTGTTCTAGAATGTGCAGGACGGCTGAGTTCTGGAATGTCAGGATTGCTGAAATCTAGAATCCTGGCATGGCGGACCTCTAGAATCGTTAAACGTCTACATAAGGGAAGTGAGGGTGCCTGCCTTCCAGAATCATATGACGTCTGCATTCTAGAACCGGAATGTGGCTGAGTTCAAGAATCCCTGGGATGCCGGAATTTTGAAACCCTGAAATGTCTGCTAGCTGGAAGGGAAGGTGTCAGAGTTCCCCAATGCTACTATGTCTGCATTCCACCGTCCTTAACGAATCTGTGTTCCTGAACGTACAGGATGGCTGAGTTCCGGAATGTCAGGACAGCTGAATTCCCGAATCCTGGCATGGCTGACCTCTAGAATCGTTAAACGTCTACATTCCTGAGGTGAGGGTGCCTGCCTTCCAGAATCATAAGATGTCTGCATTCTAGAACTGGAATGTGGCTGAGTTCTATAATCCCTAGGATGTCAGAATTATGAAACCCCGAAATGCCGGCTAGCCGGAATTGAAGATGTCTGACGGCCAGAATGCTACTATGTATGCATTCCACTGTCCTAAACGAGTCTGTGTTCTTGAATGTACAGGACGGTTGTGTTCCAGAATGTCAGAATGGCTGAATTCTAGAATCCTGGCATGGCTGACCTCAAGAGTCATTAAACGTCAACATTCCGGAAGTGAGGGTGCCTGCCTTCCACAATCCTCAGACGTCTGCATTGTAGAACCAGAATGTGGCTGATTTCTAGAATCTCTGGGATGCCGGAATTCTGAAACCCTGAAATGTCTTCTAGTCGGAAGTGAAGGTGTCTGACGTCCGGAATGCTGTAATGTCTGCATTCCATCATCCTAAACGAGTCTGTGTTCTACAACGAGCAGGACGGCTGAGTTCCAGAATGTCTGGACGGCTGAATTGTAGAATCCTGGCATGGCTGAACTCTAGAATTGTTAAACGTCTATATTCCGGAACTGAGGGTGCCTGCCTTCCAGAATCATAAGACGTCTGCATTCTAGAACCGGAATGTGGCTGAGTTCTAGAATCCCTGGGATGCCGGAATTCTGAAACCCAGAAATATCTGCTATTCGGAAGTGAAGGTGTCTGACGACTGGAATGCTGTTATGTCTGTATTCCATCGTCCAAAAAGAGTCAGTGTTCTAGAATGTGCAGGACGGCTGAGTTCCGGAATGTCAGGATTGCTGAAATCTAGAATCCTGGCATGGCTGACCTCTAGATTCGTTAAACATCTGCATTCCAGAAGTGAGGGTGCCTGCCTTCCAGAATCATAAGACGTCTGTATTCTAGAACCGGAATGTGGCTGAGTTCTAGAATCCCTGGGATGCCAGAATTCTGTAACCCTGAAATGTCTGCTAGCTGGAAGGGAAGGTGTCTGAGGTCCGGAATGCTACTGTGTCTGCATTCGACCATGCTAAACGAGTCTGTGTTCTAGAACGTGCAGAACGACTGTGTTTTGGAAGGTCAGGATGGCTGAATTCTACAAGCCTGGCATGGCTCACCTCTAGAATCGTTAAACGTCTACATTCCGGAAGGGAGGGTTACTGCCTTCCAGAATGATAAGACATCTGTATTCTACAACCAGAAAGTGGCTGAGTATCTAGAATCCCTGGGTTGCCAGAATTCTCAAACCCTGAAATGTCTTCTAACCGGACGTGAAGGTGTCTGACATCGGGAATGCTATTATGTCTGCATTCCACCGTACTAAACGAGTCTGTGTTCTAGAATGTGCTGGACGGCTGAGTTCCGGAATGTCAGGGTTGCAGAATTCTAGAATCCCGGCATGGCTGACCTCTAGAATCGTTAAATGTCTACATTCCGGAAGAGAGGGTGCCTGCCTTCCAGAATCAAAAGACGTCTGCATTCTAGAACTGGAATGTGGCTGAGTTCTAGAATCCCAGGGATGCTGAAATTCTGAAGCCCTGAAATGTCTGCTAGCCGGAAGTCAAGGTGTCTGACGTCCGGAATGCTACTATGTCTGCATTCCACCGACCTATGTGAGTCTCTCTTCTAGAATGTGCTGGACGGCTGAGTTCCAGAATGTCAGGATGGCAGAATTCTAGAATCCTGGCATGGCTGACCTCCAGAATCGTTAAACGTCTACATTCCGGAAGTGAGGGTGCCTGCCTTCCAGAATCATTAGAAGTCTGCATTCTATAACCGGAATGTGGCTGAGTTCTAGTATCCCTTGGATGCCGGAATTGTGAAACCCTGAAATGTCTGCTAGCCGGAAGTGAAGGTGTCTGATGTCCGGAATGCTGCCCTGTCTGCATTCCATCTTCCAAAACGAGTGTGTGTTCTAGAACGTGGAGGACGGCTGAGTTCCGGAATGTCAGGATGACTGAATTCTGGAATCCTCTCATGGCTGACCTCTAGAATCGTTAAACGTCTACACTCAAGAAGTGAGGCTGCCTCCCTCCCAGAATCATAAGACGTCTGCATTCTAGAACTGGAATGAGGCTGAGTTCTAGAATCCCTGGGATGCCAGAATTCTGAAACCCTGAAGTGTCTGCTGGCCGGAATTGAAAGTGTCTGACATCCGGAAAGCTACTATGTCTGCATTTCGCTGTCCTAAAAGAGTCTGTGTTCTAGAATGTGCAGAACGGCTTAGTTCCGGAATGTCAGGTCGGCTGAATTCTAGAATCCTGGCATGGCTGACTTCTAGAATCGTCAAACGTCTACATTCCGGTAGTGAGGCTGCCTGCCTTCCAGAATCATAAGACGTCTGCTTTCTAGAAGCGGAATTTGGCTGAATTCTAGAATCCGTGGGATGCCGTAATTCTGAAACCCTGAAATGTCTGCTGGCCGGAAGTGAAGGTGTCTGACATCCGGAATGCTACTATGTCTGCATTCCGCTGTCCTAAACGAGTCTGTGTTCTAGAATGTGCAGGACGGCTGAGTTCTGGGATGTCAGGATGGCTGAATTGTAGAATCCTGGCATGGCTGACCTCTAGAATCGTTAAATGTCTACATTCCGGAAATGAGAGTTTCTGCCTTCCACAATCATAAGACGTATGCATTCCAGAACCGGAATGGGGCTGAGTTCCAGAATCCCTGGGATGCCGGAATTCTGAAACCCTGAAATGTCTGCTGGCCGGAAGTGAAGTTGTCTGACGTCCAGAATGCCACTATGTCTCCATTCCACCGCCCTAAACGAGTCTGTGTTCTAGAATGTGCAGGACGGCTGAAATCCGGAATGTCAGGAAGACTGAATTCTACAATCCTTGTAGAGCTGACCACTAGAATTGTTAAACTTCTGCATTCCGGAAGTGAGGGTGCCTGCCTTCCAGAATCATAAGACGTCTGCATTCTAGAACCGGAATGTGGCTGAGTTCTAGAATCCCTGTGATGCCGGAATTCTGAAACCCTGAAATGCCTCCTAGCCGGAAGTCAAGGTGTCTGATGTCCGGGATGCTACTATGTCTGTATTCCAGTGTCCTAAACGAGTCTGTGTTCTAGAATCTGCAGGACGGCTGAGTTCCGGGATGTCAGGATGGCTGAATTCTAGAATCCTTGCATGGCTGACCTCTAGAATCGTTAACCGTCTACATTCCAGAAGTGAGGGTGCCTGCCTTCCAGGATCATAAGACGTCTGCATTCTACAACCAGAATGTGGCGGAGTTCTAGATTCCCTGGGATGCTGGAATCTGAAACCCTGAAGTGTCTGCTACCCGGAAGTGAACGTGTCTGACTTCCGCAATGCTACTATGTCTGCATTTCACCGTCCTAATCGAGGCTGTGTTCTAGAATGTGTAGGACGGCTGAGTTCCGGAAAGTCAGGATGGCTGAATTCTAGAATCCTGGCATGGCTGACCTCTAGAATTATTAAAAGTCTACATTCTGGAAGTGAGGGTGCCTCCCTTCCAGAATCATAAGACGTCTGCATTCTAGAACCGGAATGTGGCTGAGTTCTAGAATCCCGGGGATACCGGAATTCTGAAACCCTGAAATGTCTGCTAGACGGAAGTGCAGTTGTCTGACGTCTGGAATGCTACTATGTCTGCCATAAAGCATCCTAAACGAGTCTGTGTTCTTCAATGTGCAGGACGGCTGAGTTCCGGAATGTCAGGATGGCTGAATTCTAGAATCCTGGCATGGCTGACCTCTAGAATCGTTAAACGTCTACATTCCGGAAGTGAGGGTGCCTGACTTCCAGAATCGTAAGACGTCTGCACTCTAGAACCGGAATGTGGCTGAGTTCTAGAATCCCTGGGATGCGGAATTCTGAAACCCTGAAATGTCTGCTAGCCGGAAGTGAAGGTGTCTGACGTCTGGAGTGCTGTTACATCTGCATTCCATCGTCCACAACGAGTCTCTGTTCTAGAATGTGCAGGACGGCTGAGTTCCGGAATGTCAGAATGGCTGAAATCTAGAATCCTGTCAGGGCTGACATCTAGAATCGTTAAACGTCTACATTCAGGAAGTGAGGGTGCCTGCCTTCCAGAATCATAAGACATCTGCATTCTAGAACCGGAATGTGGCTGAGTTCTAGAATCCCTGGGATGCCAGAATTCTGAAGTCCTTAAATGTCTGCTATCTGGAAGTGAAGGTGTCTGAGGTCTGGAATGCTACTATGTCTGCATTCCACCGTCCTAAACGAATCTGTGTTCTTGAACGTGAAGGACGGCTGAGCTCCGGAAAGTCAGGATGGCTGAATTCTAGAATCCTGGCATGGCTGACCTCTAGGATCATTAAACGTCTACATTCCTGGAGTGAGTGTACCTGCCTTCCAGAATCATAAGACGTCTGCATTCTAGAACCGGAATGTGGCTGAGTTCTAGAATCCCTGGGATGCCAGAATTCTGTAACCATGAAATGTCTGCTAGCTGGAAGGGAAGGGGTCTGAGGTCCGGAATGCTACTATGTCTGCATTCCACCATCCTAAACGAATCTGTGTTCCTGAACGTGAAGGACGGCTGAGTTCTGGAATGTCAGGACGGCTGAATTCTAAAATCCTGGCATCGCAGACTAGTAGAATTGTTAAACGTCTACATTGCTGAAGTGAGGGTGCCTGCCTTCCAGAATCATACGACCTCTGCATTCTGGAACCGGAATGCAACTGAGTTCTAGATTCCCTGGGATGCCGGAATTCTGAAACCCTGAAATGTGTTCTAGCTGGAAGTGAAGGTGTCTGACGTCCGGAATGCTGCCCTGTCTGCATTCCATCGTCCAAAACGAGTCTGTGTTCTAGAATGTGCAGGACGGCTGAGTTCCGGAATGTCAGGAGTGCTGAAACCTAGAATCCTGGCATGGCGGACGTCTAGAATCGTTAAACATCTACATTAGGGAAGTGAGGGTGCCTGCCTTCCAGAATCATAAAACGTATGCATTCTAGAACCAGAATGTGGCTGAGTTCTAGAATCCCTGGGATACCGGAATTCTGAAACCCTGAAATGTCTGCTAGACGGAAGTGCAGTTGTCTGACGTCTGGAATGCTACTATGTCTGCCATAAAGCATCCTAAACGAGTCTGTGTTCTTCAATGTGCAGGACGGCTGAGTTCCGGAATGTCAGGATGGCTGAATTCTAGAATCCTGGCATGGCTGACCTCTAGAATCGTTAAACGTCTACATTCCGGAAGTGAGGGTGCCTGCCTTCCAGAATCGTAAGACGTCTGCACTCTAGAACCGGAATGTGGCTGAGTTCCAGAATCCCTGGGATGCGGAGTTCGGAAACCCTGAAATGTCTGCTAGCCGGAAGTGAAGGTGTCTGACGTCCGGAGTGCTGTTACATATGCATTCCATCATCCACATCGAGTCTCTGTTCTAGAATGTGCAGGACGGCTGAGTTCCGGAATGTCAGAATGGCTGAATTCTAGAATCCTGTCATGGCTGACATCTAGAATTGTTAAACGTCTACATTCAGGAAGTGAGGGTGCCTGCCTTCCAGAATCATTAGCCGTCTGCATTCTAGAACCGTAATGTGGCTGAGTTCTAGAATCCCTGGGATGCCAGAATTCTGTAACCATGAAATGTCTGCTATCTGGAAGTGAAGGTGTCTGAGGTCCGGAATGCTACTATGTCTGCATTCCACCATTCTAAACAAATCTGTGTTCCTGAACGTGAAGGACGACTGTGTTCTGGAATGTCAGGATGGCTGAATTCTAGAATCCTGGCATCGCTGACCAGCAGAATGGTTAAACGTCTACATTGCTGAAGTGAGGGTGCCGGCCATCCAGAATCATACGACCTCTGCATTCTGGAACCGGAATGTAACTGAGTTCTAATTTCCCTGGGATGCCGGAATTCTGAAACCCTGAAATGTCTGCTAGCCGGAAGTGAAGGTGTCTGACGTCCGGAATGCTGCCCTGTCTGCATTCCATCGTCCAAAACGAGTCTGTGTTCTAGAATGTGCAGGACGGCTGAGTTCCGGAAGGTCAGGATTGCTGAAATCTAGAATCCTGGCATGGCGGACCTCTAGAATCCTTAAACGTCTACATTAGGGAAGTGAGGGTGCCTGCCTTCCAGAATCATAAGACGTCTGCATTCTAGAACCGGAATGTGGCTGAGTTCTTAGAATCCCTGGGATACCAGAATTCTGAAACCCTGAAATGTCTGCTAGACGGAAGTGCAGTTGTCTGACGTCTGGAATGCTACTATGTCGGCCATAAAGCATCCTGAACGAGTCTGTGTTCTTCAATGTGCAGGACGGCTGAGTTCCGGAATGTCAGGATTGCTGAATTCTAGAATCCTGGCATGGCTGACCTGTAGAATCGTTAAACGTCTACATTCCGGAAGTGAGGGTGCCTGCCTTCCAGACTCGTAAGACGTCTGCACTCTAGAACCAGAATGTGGCTGAGTTCTAGAATCCCTGGAATGCCGGAATTCTGAAAACCTGAAATGTCTGCTAGCCGGAAGTGAAGGTGTCTGACGTCCGGAATGCTGCCCTGTCTGCATTCCATCGTCCAAAACGAGTCTGTGTTCTAGAATGTGCAGGACGGCTGAGTTCTGGAATGTCAGGATTGCTGAAATCTAGAATCCTGGCATGGCGGACCTCTAGAATCGTTAAACGTCTACATAAGGGAAGTGAGGGTGCCTGCCTTCCAGAATCATATGACGTCTGCATTCTAGAACCGGAATGTGGCTGAGTTCAAGAATCCCTGGGATGCCGGAATTTTGAAACCCTGAAATGTCTGCTAGCTGGAAGGGAAGGTGTCAGAGTTCCCCAATGCTACTATGTCTGCATTCCACCGTCCTTAACGAATCTGTGTTCCTGAACGTACAGGATGGCTGAGTTCCGGAATGTCAGGAGAGCTGAATTCCCGAATCCTGGCATGGCTGACCTCTAGAATCGTTAAACGTCTACATTCCTGAGGTGAGGGTGCCTGCCTTCCAGAATCATAAGATGTCTGCATTCTAGAACTGGAATGTGGCTGAGTTCTATAATCCCTAGGATGTCAGAATTATGAAACCCCGAAATGCCGGCTAGCCGGAATTGAAGATGTCTGACGGCCAGAATGCTACTATGTATGCATTCCACTGTCCTAAACGAGTCTGTGTTCTTGAATGTACAGGACGGTTGTGTTCCAGAATGTCAGAATGGCTGAATTCTAGAATCCTGGCATGGCTGACCTCAAGAGTCATTAAACGTCAACATTCCGGAAGTGAGGGTGCCTGCCTTCCACAATCCTAAGACGTCTGCATTGTAGAACCAGAATGTGACTGATTTCTAGAATCTCTGGGATGCCGGAATTCTGAAACCCTGAAATGTCTTCTAGTCGGAAGTGAAGGTGTCTGACGTCCGGAATGCTGTAATGTCTGCATTCCATCATCCTAAACGAGTCTGTGTTCTACAACGAGCAGGACGGCTGAGTTCCAGAATGTCTGGACGGCTGAATTGTAGAATCCTGGCATGGCTGAACTCTAGAATTGTTAAACGTCTATATTCCGGAACTGAGGGTGCCTGCCTTCCAGAATCATAAGACGTCTGCATTCTAGAACCGGAATGTGGCTGAGTTCTAGAATCCCTGGGATGCCGGAATTCTGAAACCCAGAAATATCTGCTATTCGGAAGTGAAGGTGTCTGACGACTGGAATGCTGTTATGTCTGTATTCCATCGTCCAAAAAGAGTCAGTGTTCTAGAATGTGCAGGACGGCTGAGTTCCGGAATGTCAGGATTGCTGAAATCTAGAATCCTGGCATGGCTGACCTCTAGAATCGTTAAACGTCTGCATTCCAGAAGTGAGGGTGCCTGCCTTCCAGAATCATAAGACGTCTGTATTCTAGAACCGGAATGTGGCTGAGTTCTAGAATCCCTGGGATGCCAGAATTCTGTAACCCTGAAATGTCTGCTAGCTGGAAGGGAAGGTGTCTGAGGTCCGGAATGCTACTGTGTCTGCATTCCACCATGCTAAACGAGTCTGTGTTCTAGAACGTGCAGAACGGCTGTGTTTTGGAATGTCAGGATGGCTGAATTCTACAATCCTGGCATGGCTCACCTCTAGAATCGTTAAACGTCTACATTCCGGAAGGGAGGGTTACTGCCTTTCAGAATGATAAGACATCTGTATTCTACAACGGGAAAGTGGCTGAGTTGTAGAATTCCTGGGATTCCGGAATTCTCATACCCGGAAATGTCTTCTAGCCGGACATGAAGGTGTCTGACATCCGGAATGCTACTATGTCTGCATTCCACCGTACTAAACGAGTCTGTGTTCTAGAATGTGCTGGAAGGCTGAGTTGCAGAATGTCAGAGTGGCTGAATTCTAGAATCCTGGCATGGCTGACCTCTAGAAACGTTAAATGTCTATATTGCGGAGGTGAGTGTGCCTGCCTTCCAGAATCATAAGACGTCTGCATTCTAGAACCGGAATGTGGCTGAGTTCTAGAATCCCTGGGATGCCGGAATTCTGAAGCCCTGAAATGTCTGCTAGCTGGAAGTCAAGATGTCTGACGCCCGGAATGCTACTATGTCTGCATTCCACCGACCTATGTGAGTCTCTCTTCTAGAATGTGCTGGACGGCTGAGTTCCGGAATGTCAGTATGGCAGAATTCTAGAATCCTGGCATGGCTGACCTCCAGAATCATTAAACGTCTACATTCCGGAAGTGAGGGTGCCTGCCTTCCAGAATCATAAGACGTCTGCATTCTAGAACCGGAATGTGGCTGAGTTCTGGAATCCTTGGGATGCCGGAATTCTGAAACCCTGAAATGTCTGCTAGCCGGAAGTGAAGGTGTCTGACGTCCGGAATGCTGCCCTGTCTGCATTCCATCGTCGAAAACGAGTCTGTGTTCTAGAACGTGGAGGACGGCTGAGTTCCGGAATGTCAGGATGGCTGAATTGTAGAATCCTCTCATGGCTGACCTCTAGAATCGTTAAACGTCTACATTCCAGAAGTGAGGGTGCCTCCCTCCCAGAATCATAAGACATCTGCATTCAAGAACCGGAATGTGGCTGAGATCTAGAATCCCTGGGATGCCGGAATTCTGAAAACCTGAAATGTCTGCTAGCCGGAAGTGAAGGTGTCTGACGTCCGGAATTCTGCCCTGTCTGCATTCCATCGTCCAAAACGAGTCTGTGTTCTAGAATATGCAGGACGGCTGAGTTCTGGAATGTCAGGATTGCTGAAATCTAGAATCCTGGCATGGCGGACCTCTAGAATCGTTAAACGTCTACATTAGGGAAGTGAGGGTGCCTGCCTTCCAGAATCATAAGACGTCTGCATTCTAGAACCGGAATGTGGCTGAGTTCAAGAATCCCTGGTATGCCGGAATTCTGAAACCCTGAAATGTCTGCTAGCTGGAAGGGAAGGTGTCTGGGGTCCCCAATGCTACTATGTCTGCATTCCACCGTCCTAAACGAATCTGTGTTCCTGAACGTGCAGGATGGCTGAGTTCCGGAATGTCAGGACGGCTGAATTCTCGAATCCTGGCATGGCTGACCTGTAGAATCGTTAAACGTCTACATTCCGGAAGTGAGGGTACCTGCCTTCCAGACTCACAAGACGTCTATATTCTAGAACCGGAATGTGGCTGAGTTCTAGAATCCCTGGGATGCCACAATTCTGTAACCCTGAAATGTCTGCTAGCTGGAAGGGAAGGTGTCTGAGTTCCCCAATGCTACTATGTCTGCATTAAACCGTCCTTAACGAATCTGTGTTCCTGAACGTACAGGATGTCTGAGTTCCGGAATGTCAGGACGGCTGAATTCTCGAATCCTGGCATGGCTGACCTCTAGAATCGTTACACGTCTACATTCCTGAAGTGAGGGTGCCTGCCTTCCAGAATCATAAGATGTCTGCATTCTAGAACTGGAATGTGGCTGAGTTCTATAATCCCTAGGATGCCAGAATTATGAAACCCCGAAATGCCGGCTAGCCGGAAGTGAAGATGTCTGACGGCCAGAATGCTACTATGTATGCATTCCACTGTCCTAAACGAGTCTGTGTTCTTGAATGTACCGGACGGCTGTGTTCCAGAATGTCAGAATGGCTGAATTCTAGAATCCTGGCATGGCTGACCTCAAGAGTCATTAAACGTCAACATTCCGGAAGTGAGGGTGCCTGCCTTCCATAATCCTAAGACGTCTGCATTGTAGAACCAGAATGTGGCTGATTTCTAGAATCTCTGGGATGCCGGAATTCTGAAACCCTGAAATGTCTTCTAGTCGGAAGTGAAGGTGTCTGACGTCCGGAATGCTGTAATGTCTGTATTCCATCATCCTAAACGAGTCTGTGTCCTACAACGAGCAGGACGGCTGAGTTCCAGAATGTCTGGACGGCTGAATTGTAGAATCTTGGCATGGCGGACCTGTAGAATCGTTAAACGTCTACATTAGGGAAGTGAGGGTGCCTGCCTTCCAGAATCATAAGACGTCTGCATTCTAGAACCGGAATGTGGCTGAGTTCAAGAATCCCTGGTATGCCGGAATTCTGAAACCCTGAAATGTCTGCTAGCTGGAAGGGAAGGTGTCTGGGGTCCCCAATGCTACTATGTCTGCATTCCACCGTCCTAAACGAATCTGTGTTCCTGAACGTGCAGGATGGCTGAGTTCCGGAATGTCAGGACGGCTGAATTCTCGAATCCTGGCATGGCTGACCTGTAGAATCGTTAAACGTCTACATTCCGGAAGTGAGGGTACCTGCCTTCCAGACTCACAAGACGTCTATATTCTAGAACCGGAATGTGGCTGAGTTCTAGAATCCCTGGGATGCCACAATTCTGTAACCCTGAAATGTCTGCTAGCTGGAAGGGAAGGTGTCTGAGTTCCCCAATGCTACTATGTCTGCATTCCACCGTCCTTAACGAATCTGTGTTCCTGAACGTACAGGATGTCTGAGTTCCGGAATGTCAGGACGGCTGAACTCTCGAATCCTGGCATGGCTGACCTCTAGAATCGTTACACGTCTACATTCCTGAAGTGAGGGTGCCTGCCTTCCAGAATCATAAGATGTCTGCATTCTAGAACTGGAATGTGGCTGAGTTCTATAATCCCTAGGATGCCAGAATTATGAAACCCCGAAATGCCGGCTAGCCGGAAGTGAAGATGTCTGACGGCCAGAATGCTACTATGTATGCATTCCACTGTCCTAAACGAGTCTGTGTTCTTGAATGTACAGGACGGTTGTGTTCCAGAATGTCAGAATGGCTGAATTCTAGAATCCTGGCATGGCTGACCTCAAGAGTCATTAAACGTCAACATTCCGGAAGTGAGGGTGCCTGCCTTCCATAATCCTAAGACGTCTGCATTGTAGAACCAGAATGTGGCTGATTTCTAGAATCTCTGGGATGCCGGAATTCTGAAACCCTGAAATGTCTTCTAGTCGGAAGTGAAGGTGTCTGACGTCCGGAATGCTGTAATGTCTGCATTCCATCATCCTAAACGAGTCTGTGTCCTACAACGAGCAGGACGGCTGAGTTCCAGAATGTCTGGACGGCTGAATTGTAGAATCCTGGCATGGCTGAACTCTAGAATTGTTAAACGTCTATATTCCGGAACTGAGGGTGCCTGCCTTCCAGAATCATAAGACGTCTGCATTCTAGAACCGGAATGTTGCTGAGTTCTAGAATCCCTGGGATGCCGGAATTCTGAAACCCAGAAATATCTGCTATTCGGAAGTGAAGGTGTCTGACGACTGGAATGCTGTTATGTCTGTATTCCATCGTCCAAAAAGAGTCAGTGTTCTAGAATGTGCAGGACGGCTGAGTTCCGGAATGTCAGGATTGCTGAAATCTAGAATCCTGGCATGGCTGACCTCTAGAATCGTTAAACGTCTGCATTCCAGAAGTGAGGGTGCCTGCCTTCCAGAATCATAAGACGTCTGTATTCTAGAACCGGAATGTGGCTGAGTTCTAGAATCCCTGGGATGCCAGAATTCTGTAACCCTGAAATGTCTGCTAGCTGGAAGGGAAGGTGTCTGAGGTCCGGAATGCTACTGTGTCTGCATTCCACCATGCTAAACGAGTCTGTGTTCTAGAACGTGCAGAACGGCTGTGTTTTGGAATGTCAGAATGGCTGAATTCTACAATCCTGGCATGACTCACCTCTAGAATCGTTAAACGTCTACATTCCGGAAGGGAGGGTTACTGCCTTCCAGAATGATAAGACATCTGTATTCTACAAACAGAAAGTGGCTGAGTTGTAGACTTCCTTGGATTCTGGAATTCTCATACCCTGAAATGTCTTCTAGCCGGACGTGAAGGTGTCTGACATCCGAAATGCTACTATGTCTGCATTCCACCGTACTAAACGAGTCTGTGATCTAGAATGTGCTGGACGGCTGAGGTACAGAATGTCAGGGTGGCTGAATTCTAGAATCCTGGCATCGCTGACCAGCAGAATGGTTAAACGTCTACACTGCTGAAGTGAGGGTGCCGGCCATCCAGAATCATACGACCTCTGCATTCTGGAACCGGAATGTAACTGAGTTCTAATTTCCCTGGGATGCCGGAATTCTGAAACCCTGAAATGTCTGCTAGCCGGAAGTGAAGGTGTCTGACGTCCGGAATGCTGTAATGTCTGCATTCCATCATCCTAAACGAGTCTGTGTTCTACAACGAGCAGGACGGCTGAGTTGCAGAATGTCTGGACGGCTGAATTGTAGAATCCTGGCATGGCTGAACTCTAGAATTGTTAAACGTCTATATTCCGGAACTGAGGGTGCCTGCCTTCCAGAATCATAAGACGTCTGCATTCTAGAACCGGAATGTGGCTGAGTTCTAGAATCCCTGGGATGCCGGAATTCTGAAACCCAGAAATATCTGCTATTCGGAAGTGAAGGTGTCTGACGACTGGAATGCTGTTATGTCTGTATTCCATCGTCCAAAAAGAGTCAGTGTTCTAGAATGTGCAGGACGGCTGAGTTCCGGAATGTCAGGATTGCTGAAATCTAGAATCCTGGCATGGCTGACCTCTAGATTCGTTAAACATCTGCATTCCAGAAGTGAGGGTGCCTGCCTTCCAGAATCATAAGACGTCTGTATTCTAGAACCGGAATGTGGCTGAGTTCTAGAATCCCTGGGATGCCAGAATTCTGTAACCCTGAAATGTCTGCTAGCTGGAAGGGAAGGTGTCTGAGGTCCGGAATGCTACTGTGTCTGCATTCCACCATGCTAAACGAGTCTGTGTTCTAGAACGTGCAGAACGACTGTGTTTTGGAATGTCAGGATGGCTGAATTCTACAAGCCTGGCATGGCTCACCTCTAGAATCATTAAACGTCTACATTCCGGAAGGGAGGGTTACTGCCTTCCAGAATGATAAGACATCTGTATTCTACAACCAGAAAGTGGCTGAGTATCTAGAATCCCTGGGTTGCCAGAATTCTCAAACCCTGAAATGTCTTCTAACCGGACGTGAAGGTGTCTGACATCGGGAATGCTACTATGTCTGCATTCCACCGTACTAAACGAGTCTGTGTTCTAGAATGTGCTGGACGGCTGAGTTCCGGAATGTCAGGGTTGCAGAATTCTAGAATCCCGGCATGGCTGACCTCTAGAATCGTTAAATGTTTACATTCCGGAAGAGAGGGTGCCTGCCTTCCAGAATCAAAAGACGTCTGCATTCTAGAACTGGAATGTGGCTGAGTTCTAGAATCCCAGGGATGCTGAAATTCTGAAGCCCTGAAATGTCTGCTAGCCGGAAGTCAAGGTGTCTGACGTCCGGAATGCTACTATGTCTGCATTCCACCGACCTATGTGAGTCTCTCTTCTAGAATGTGCTGGACGGCTGAGTTCCAGAATGTCAGGATGGCAGAATTCTAGAATCCTGGCATGGCTGACCTCCAGAATCGTTAAACGTCTACATTCCGGAAGTGAGGGTGCCTGCCTTCCAGAATCATAAGAAGTCTGCATTCTATAACCGGAATGTGGCTGAGTTCTAGTATCCCTTGGATGCCGGAATTGTGAAACCCTGAAATGTCTGCTAGCCGGAAGTGAAGGTGTCTGATGTCCGGAATGCTGCCCTGTCTGCATTCCATCTTCCAAAACGAGTGTGTGTTCTAGAACGTGGAGGTCGGCTGAGTTCCGGAATGTCAGGATGACTGAATTCTGGAATCCTCTCATGGCTGACCTCTAGAATCGTTAAACGTCTACACTCAAGAAGTGAGGCTGCCTCCCTCCCAGAATCATAAGACGTCTGCATTCTAGAACTGGAATGAGGCTGAGTTCTAGAATCCCTGGGATGCCAGAATTCTGAAACCCTGAAGTGTCTGCTGGCCGGAATTGAAAGTGTCTGACATCCGGAAAGCTACTATGTCTGCATTTCGCTGTCCTAAAAGAGTCTGTGTTCTAGAATGTGCAGAACGGCTTAGTTCCGGAATGTCAGGTCGGCTGAATTCTAGAATCCTGGCATGGCTGACTTCTAGAATCGTCAAACGTCTACATTCCGGTAGTGAGGCTGCCTGCCTTCCAGAATCATAAGACGTCTGCTTTCTAGAAGCGGAATTTGGCTGAATTCTAGAATCCGTGGGATGCCGTAATTCTGAAACCCTGAAATGTCTGCTGGCCGGAAGTGAAGGTGTCTGACATCCGGAATGCTACTATGTCTGCATTCCGCTGTCCTAAACGAGTCTGTGTTCTAGAATGTGCAGGACGGCTGAGTTCTGGGATGTCAGGATGGCTGAATTGTAGAATCCTGGCATGGCTGACCTCTAGAATCGTTAAATGTCTACATTCCGGAAATGAGAGTTTCTGCCTTCCACAATCATAAGACGTATGCATTCCAGAACCGGAATGGGGCTGAGTTCCAGAATCCCTGGGATGCCGGAATTCTGAAACCCTGAAATGTCTGCTGGCCGGAAGTGAAGTTGTCTGACGTCCAGAATGCCACTATGTCTCCATTCCACCGCCCTAAACGAGTCTGTGTTCTAGAATGTGCAGGACGGCTGAAATCCGGAATGTCAGGAAGACTGAATTCTACAATCCTTGTAGAGCTGACCACTAGAATTGTTAAACTTCTGCATTCCGGAAGTGAGGGTGCCTGCCTTCCAGAATCATAAGACGTCTGCATTCTAGAACCGGAATGTGGCTGAGTTCTAGAATCCCTGTGATGCCGGAATTCTGAAACCCTGAAATGCCTCCTAGCCGGAAGTCAAGGTGTCTGATGTCCGGGATGCTACTATGTCTGTATTCCACTGTCCTAAACGAGTCTGTGTTCTAGAATCTGCAGGACGGCTGAGTTCCGGGATGTCAGGATGGCTGAATTCTAGAATCCTTGCATGGCTGACCTCTAGAATCGTTAAATATCTACATTCCAGAAGTGAGGGTGCCTGCCTTCCAGGATCATAAGACGTCTGCATTCTACAACCAGAATGTGGCGGAGTTCTAGATTCCCTGGGATGCCAGAATCTGAAACCCTGAAGTGTCTGCTACCCGGAAGTGAACGTGTCTGACTTCCGCAATGCTACTATGTCTGCATTTCACCGTCCTAATCGAGGCTGTGTTCTAGAATGTGTAGGACGGCTGAGTTCCGGAAAGTCAGGATGGCTGAATTCTAGAATCCTGGCATGGCTGACCTCTAGAATTATTAAAAGTCTACATTCTGGAAGTGAGGGTGCCTCCCTTCCAGAATCATAAGACGTCTGCATTCTAGAACCGGAATGTGGCTGAGTTCTAGAATCCCGGGGATACCGGAATTCTGAAACCCTGAAATGTCTGCTAGACGGAAGTGCAGTTGTCTGACGTCTGGAATGCTACTATGTCTGCCATAAAGCATCCTAAACGAGTCTGTGTTCTTCAATGTGCAGGACGGCTGAGTTCCGGAAGGTCAGGATGGCTGAATTCTAGAATCCTGGCATGGCTGACCTCTAGAATCGTTAAACGTCTACATTCCGGAAGTGAGGGTGCCTGACTTCCAGAATCGTAAGACGTCTGCACTCTAGAACCGGAATGTGGCTGAGTTCTAGAATCCCTGGGATGCGGAATTCTGAAACCCTGAAATGTCTGCTAGCCGGAAGTGAAGGTGTCTGACGTCTGGAGTGCTGTTACATCTGCATTCCATCGTCCACAACGAGTCTCTGTTCTAGAATGTGCAGGACGGCTGAGTTCCGGAATGTCAGAATGGCTGAAATCTAGAATCCTGTCAGGGCTGACATCTAGAATCGTTAAACGTCTACATTCAGGAAGTGAGGGTGCCTGCCTTCCAGAATCATAAGACATCTGCATTCTAGAACCGGAATGTGGCTGAGTTCTAGAATCCCTGGGATGCCAGAATTCTGTAACCCTGAAATGTCTGCTAGCTGGAAGGGAAGGTGTCTGAGGTCCAGAATGCTACTGTGTCTGCATTCCACCATGCTAAACGAGTCTGTGTTCTAGAACGTGCAGAACGACTGTGTTTTGGAATGTCAGGATGGCTGAATTCTACAAGCCTGGCATGGCTCACCTCTAGAATCGTTAAACGTCTACATTCCGGAAGGGAGGGTTACTGCCTTCCAGAATGATAAGACATCTGTATTCTACAACCAGAAAGTGGCTGAGTATCTAGAATCCCTGGGTTGCCAGAATTCTCAAACCCTGAAATGTCTTCTAACCGGACGTGAAGGTGTCTGACATCGGGAATGCTACTATGTCTGCATTCCACCGTACTAAACGAGTCTGTGTTCTAGAATGTGCTGGACGGCTGAGTTCCGGAATGTCAGGGTTGCAGAATTCTAGAATCCCGGCATGGCTGACCTCTAGAATCGTTAAATGTCTACATTCCGGAAGAGAGGGTGCCTGCCTTCCAGAATCAAAAGACGTCTGCATTCTAGAACTGGAATGTGGCTGAGTTCTAGAATCCCAGGGATGCTGAAATTCTGAAGCCCTGAAATGTCTGCTAGCCGGAAGTCAAGGTGTCTGACGTCCGGAATGCTACTATGTCTGCATTCCACCGACCTATGTGAGTCTCTCTTCTAGAATGTGCTGGACGGCTGAGTTCCAGAATGTCAGGATGGCAGAATTCTAGAATCCTGGCATGGCTGACCTCCAGAATCGTTAAACGTCTACATTCCGGAAGTGAGGGTGCCTGCCTTCCAGAATCATAAGAAGTCAGCATTCTATAACCGGAATGTGGCTGAGTTTTAGAATCCCTTGGATGCCGGAATTGTGAAACCCTGAAATGTCTGCTAGCCGGAAGTGAAGGTGTCTGATGTCCGGAATGCTGCCCTGTCTGCATTCCATCTTCCAAAACGAGTGTGTGTTCTAGAACGTGGAGGACGGCTGAGTTCCGGAATGTCAGGATGACTGAATTCTGGAATCCTCTCATGGCTGACCTCTAGAATCGTTAAACGTCTACACTCAAGAAGTGAGGCTGCCTCCCTCCCAGAATCATAAGACGTCTGCATTCTAGAACCGGAATGAGGCTGAGTTCTAGAATCCCTGTGATGCCAGAATTCTGTAACCATGAAATGTCTGCTAGCTGGAAGGGAAGGGGTCTGAGGTCCGGAATGCTACTATGTCTGCATTCCACCATCCTAAAGGAATCTGTGTTTCTGAACGTGAAGGACGGCTGAGTTCTGGAATGTCAGGACGGCTGAATTCTAAAATCCTGGCATCGCAGACTAGTAGAATTGTTAAACGTCTACATTGCTGAAGTGAGGGTGCCTGCCTTCCAGAATCATACGACCTCTGCATTCTGGAACCGGAATGCAACTGAGTTCTAGATTCCCTGGGATGCCGGAATTCTGAAACCCTGAAATGTGTTCTAGCTGGAAGTGAAGGTGTCTGACGTCCGGAATGCTGCCCTGTCTGCATTCCATCGTCCAAAACGAGTCTGTGTTCTAGAATGTGCAGGACGGCTGAGTTCCGGAATGTCAGGAGTGCTGAAACCTAGAATCCTGGCATGGCGGACGTCTAGAATCGTTAAACATCTACATTAGGGAAGTGAGGGTGCCTGCCTTCCAGAATCATAAAACGTATGCATTCTAGAACCAGAATGTGGCTGAGTTCTAGAATCCCTGGGATACCGGAATTCTGAAACCCTGAAATGTCTGCTAGACGGAAGTGCAGTTGTCTGACGTCTGGAATGCTACTATGTCTGCCATAAAGCATCCTAAACGAGTCTGTGTTCTTCAATGTGCAGGACGGCTGAGTTCCGGAATGTCAGGATGGCTGAATTCTAGAATCCTGGCATGGCTGACCTCTAGAATCGTTAAACGTCTACATTCCGGAAGTGAGGGTGCCTGCCTTCCAGAATCGTAAGACGTCTGCACTCTAGAACCGGAATGTGGCTGAGTTCCAGAATCCCTGGGATGCGGAGTTCGGAAACCCTGAAATGTCTGCTAGCCGGAAGTGAAGGTGTCTGACGTCCGGAGTGCTGTTACATATGCATTCCATCATCCACATCGAGTCTCTGTTCTAGAATGTGCAGGACGGCTGAGTTCCGGAATGTCAGAATGGCTGAATTCTAGAATCCTGTCATGGCTGACATCTAGAATTGTTAAACGTCTACATTCAGGAAGTGAGGGTGCCTGCCTTCCAGAATCATTAGTCGTCTGCATTCTAGAACCGTAATGTGGCTGAGTTCTAGAATCCCTGGGATGCCAGAATTCTGTAACCATGAAATGTCTGCTATCTGGAAGTGAAGGTGTCTGAGGTCCGGAATGCTACTATGTCTGCATTCCACCATTCTAAACAAATCTGTGTTCCTGAACGTGAAGGACGACTGTGTTCTGGAATGTCAGGATGGCTGAATTCTAGAATCCTGGCATCGCTGACCAGCAGAAAGGTTAAACGTCTACATTGCTGAAGTGAGGGTGCCGGCCATCCAGAATCATACGACCTCTGCATTCTGGAACCGGAATGTAACTGAGTTCTAATTTCCCTGGGATGCCGGAATTCTGAAACCCTGAAATGTCTGCTAGCCGGAAGTGAAGGTGTCTGACGTCCGGAATGCTGCCCTGTCTGCATTCCATCGTCCAAAACGAGTCTGTGTTCTAGAATGTGCAGGACGGCTGAGTTCCGGAAGGTCAGGATTGCTGAAATCTAGAATCCTGGCATGGCGGACCTCTAGAATCCTTAAACGTCTACATTAGGGAAGTGAGGGTGCCTGCCTTCCAGAATCATAAGACGTCTGCATTCTAGAACCGGAATGTGGCTGAGTTCTTAGAATCCCTGGGATACCAGAATTCTGAAACCCTGAAATGTCTGCTAGACGGAAGTGCAGTTGTCTGACGTCTGGAATGCTACTATGTCGGCCATAAAGCATCCTGAACGAGTCTGTGTTCTTCAATGTGCAGGACGGCTGAGTTCCGGAATGTCAGGATTGCTGAATTCTAGAATCCTGGCATGGCTGACCTGTAGAATCGTTAAACGTCTACATTCCGGAAGTGAGGGTGCCTGCCTTCCAGACTCGTAAGACGTCTGCACTCTAGAACCAGAATGTGGCTGAGTTCTAGAATCCCTGGAATGCCGGAATTCTGAAAACCTGAAATGTCTGCTAGCCGGAAGTGAAGGTGTCTGACGTCCGGAATGCTGCCCTGTCTGCATTCCATCGTCCAAAACGAGTCTGTGTTCTAGAATGTGCAGGACGGCTGAGTTCTGGAATGTCAGGATTGCTGAAATCTAGAATCCTGGCATGGCGGACCTCTAGAATCGTTAAACGTCTACATAAGGGAAGTGAGGGTGCCTGCCTTCCAGAATCATATGACGTCTGCATTCTAGAACCGGAATGTGGCTGAGTTCAAGAATCCCTGGGATGCCGGAATTTTGAAACCCTGAAATGTCTGCTAGCTGGAAGGGAAGGTGTCAGAGTTCCCCAATGCTACTATGTCTGCATTCCACCGTCCTTAACGAATCTGTGTTCCTGAACGTACAGGATGGCTGAGTTCCGGAATGTCAGGACAGCTGAATTCCCGAATCCTGGCATGGCTGACCTCTAGAATCGTTAAACGTCTACATTCCTGAGGTGAGGGTGCCTGCCTTCCAGAATCATAAGATGTCTGCATTCTAGAACTGGAATGTGGCTGAGTTCTATAATCCCTAGGATGTCAGAATTATGAAACCCCGAAATGCCGGCTAGCCGGAATTGAAGATGTCTGACGGCCAGAATGCTACTATGTATGCATTCCACTGTCCTAAACGAGTCTGTGTTCTTGAATGTACAGGACGGTTGTGTTCCAGAATGTCAGAATGGCTGAATTCTAGAATCCTGGCATGGCTGACCTCAAGAGTCATTAAACGTCAACATTCCGGAAGTGAGGGTGCCTGCCTTCCACAATCCTCAGACGTCTGCATTGTAGAACCAGAATGTGGCTGATTTCTAGAATCTCTGGGATGCCGGAATTCTGAAACCCTGAAATGTCTTCTAGTCGGAAGTGAAGGTGTCTGACGTCCGGAATGCTGTAATGTCTGCATTCCATCATCCTAAACGAGTCTGTGTTCTACAACGAGCAGGACGGCTGAGTTCCAGAATGTCTGGACGGCTGAATTGTAGAATCCTGGCATGGCTGAACTCTAGAATTGTTAAACGTCTATATTCCGGAACTGAGGGTGCCTGCCTTCCAGAATCATAAGACGTCTGCATTCTAGAACCGGAATGTGGCTGAGTTCTAGAATCCCTGGGATGCCGGAATTCTGAAACCCAGAAATATCTGCTATTCGGAAGTGAAGGTGTCTGACGACTGGAATGCTGTTATGTCTGTATTCCATCGTCCAAAAAGAGTCAGTGTTCTAGAATGTGCAGGACGGCTGAGTTCCGGAATGTCAGGATTGCTGAAATCTAGAATCCTGGCATGGCTGACCTCTAGATTCGTTAAACATCTGCATTCCAGAAGTGAGGGTGCCTGCCTTCCAGAATCATAAGACGTCTGTATTCTAGAACCGGAATGTGGCTGAGTTCTAGAATCCCTGGGATGCCAGAATTCTGTAACCCTGAAATGTCTGCTAGCTGGAAGGGAAGGTGTCTGAGGTCCGGAATGCTACTGTGTCTGCATTCCACCATGCTAAACGAGTCTGTGTTCTAGAACGTGCAGAACGACTGTGTTTTGGAATGTCAGGATGGCTGAATTCTACAAGCCTGGCATGGCTCACCTCTAGAATCGTTAAACGTCTACATTCCGGAAGGGAGGGTTACTGCCTTCCAGAATGATAAGACATCTGTATTCTACAACCAGAAAGTGGCTGAGTATCTAGAATCCCTGGGTTGCCAGAATTCTCAAACCCTGAAATGTCTTCTAACCGGACGTGAAGGTGTCTGACATCGGGAATGCTACTATGTCTGCATTCCACCGTACTAAACGAGTCTGTGTTCTAGAATGTGCTGGACGGCTGAGTTCCGGAATGTCAGGGTTGCAGAATTCTAGAATCCCGGCATGGCTGACCTCTAGAATCGTTAAATGTCTACATTCCGGAAGAGAGGGTGCCTGCCTTCCAGAATCAAAAGACGTCTGCATTCTAGAACTGGAATGTGGCTGAGTTCTAGAATCCCAGGGATGCTGAAATTCTGAAGCCCTGAAATGTCTGCTAGCCGGAAGTCAAGGTGTCTGACGTCCGGAATGCTACTATGTCTGCATTCCACCGACCTATGTGAGTCTCTCTTCTAGAATGTGCTGGACGGCTGAGTTCCAGAATGTCAGGATGGCAGAATTCTAGAATCCTGGCATGGCTGACCTCCAGAATCGTTAAACGTCTACATTCCGGAAGTGAGGGTGCCTGCCTTCCAGAATCATAAGAAGTTTGCATTCTTTAACCGGAATGTGGCTGAGTTCTAGTATCCCTTGGATGCCGGAATTGTGAAACCCTGAAATGTCTGCTAGCCGGAAGTGAAGGTGTCTGATGTCCGGAATGCTGCCCTGTCTGCATTCCATCTTCCGAAACGAGTGTGTGTTCTAGAACGTGGAGGACGGCTGAGTTCCGGAATGTCAGGATGACTGAATTCTGGAATCCTCTCATGGCTGACCTCTAGAATCGTTAAACGTCTACACTCAAGAAGTGAGGCTGCCTCCCTCCCAGAATCATAAGACGTCTGCATTCTAGAACTGGAATGAGGCTGAGTTCTAGAATCCCTGGGATGCCAGAATTCTGAAACCCTGAAGTGTCTGCTGGCCGGAATTGAAAGTGTCTGACATCCGGAAAGCTACTATGTCTGCATTTCGCTGTCCTAAAAGAGTCTGTGTTCTAGAATGTGCAGAACGGCTTAGTTCCGGAATGTCAGGTCGGCTGAATTCTAGAATCCTGGCATGGCTGACTTCTAGAATCGTCAAACGTCTACATTCCGGTAGTGAGGCTGCCTGCCTTCCAGAATCATAAGACGTCTGCTTTCTAGAAGCGGAATTTGGCTGAATTCTAGAATCCGTGGGATGCCGTAATTCTGAAACCCTGAAATGTCTGCTGGCCGGAAGTGAAGGTGTCTGACATCCGGAATGCTACTATGTCTGCATTCCGCTGTCCTAAACGAGTCTGTGTTCTAGAATGTGCAGGACGGCTGAGTTCTGGGATGTCAGGATGGCTGAATTGTAGAATCCTGGCATGGCTGACCTCTAGAATCGTTAAATGTCTACATTCCGGAAATGAGAGTTTCTGCCTTCCACAATCATAAGACGTATGCATTCCAGAACCGGAATGGGGCTGAGTTCCAGAATCCCTGGGATGCCGGAATTCTGAAACCCTGAAATGTCTGCTGGCCGGAAGTGAAGTTGTCTGACGTCCAGAATGCCACTATGTCTCCATTCCACCGCCCTAAACGAGTCTGTGTTCTAGAATGTGCAGGACGGCTGAAATCCGGAATGTCAGGAAGGCTGAATTCTACAATCCTTGTAGAGCTGACCACTAGAATTGTTAAACTTCTGCATTCCGGAAGTGAGGGTGCCTGCCTTCCAGAATCATAAGACGTCTGCATTCTAGAACCGGAATGTGGCTGAGTTCTAGAATCCCTGTGATGCCGGAATTCTGAAACCCTGAAATGCCTCCTAGCCGGAAGTCAAGGTGTCTGATGTCCGGGATGCTACTATGTCTGTATTCCACTGTCCTAAACGAGTCTGTGTTCTAGAATCTGCAGGACGGCTGAGTTCCGGGATGTCAGGATGGCTGAATTCTAGAATCCTTGCATGGCTGACCTCTAGAATCGTTAAACGTCTACATTCCAGAAGTGAGGGTGCCTGCCTTCCAGGATCATAAGACGTCTGCATTCTACAACCAGAATGTGGCGGAGTTCTAGATTCCCTGGGATGCCGGAATCTGAAACCCTGAAGTGTCTGCTACCCGGAAGTGAACGTGTCTGACTTCCGCAATGCTACTATGTCTGCATTTCACCGTCCTAATCGAGGCTGTGTTCTAGAATGTGTAGGACGGCTGAGTTCCGGAAAGTCAGGAGTGCTGAAACCTAGAATCCTGGCATGGCTGACCTCTAGAATTATTAAAAGTCTACATTCTGGAAGTGAGGGTGCCTCCCTTCCAGAATCATAAGACGTCTGCATTCTAGAACCGGAATGTGGCTGAGTTCTAGAATCCCGGGGATACCGGAATTCTGAAACCCTGAAATGTCTGCTAGACGGAAGTGCAGTTGTCTGACGTCTGGAATGCTACTATGTCTGCCATAAAGCATCCTAAACGAGTCTGTGTTCTTCAATGTGCAGGACGGCTGAGTTCCGGAATGTCAGGATGGCTGAATTCTAGAATCCTGGCATGGCTGACCTCTAGAATCGTTAAACGTCTACATTCCGGAAGTGAGGGTGCCTGACTTCCAGAATCGTAAGACGTCTGCACTCTAGAACCGGAATGTGGCTGAGTTCTAGAATCCCTGGGATGCGGAATTCTGAAACCCTGAAATGTCTGCTAGCCGGAAGTGAAGGTGTCTGACGTCTGGAGTGCTGTTACATCTGCATTCCATCGTCCACAACGAGTCTCTGTTCTAGAATGTGCAGGACGGCTGAGTTCCGGAATGTCAGAATGGCTGAAATCTAGAATCCTGTCAGGGCTGACATCTAGAATCGTTAAACGTCTACATTCAGGAAGTGAGGGTGCCTGCCTTCCAGAATCATAAGACATCTGCATTCTAGAACCGGAATGTGGCTGAGTTCTAGAATCCCTGGGATGCCAGAATTCTGAAGTCCTTAAATGTCTGCTATCTGGAAGTGAAGGTGTCTGAGGTCTGGAATGCTACTATGTCTGCATTCCACCGTCCTAAACGAATCTGTGTTCTTGAACGTGAAGGACGGCTGAGCTCCGGAAAGTCAGGATGGCTGAATTCTAGAATCCTGGCATGGCTGACCTCTAGGATCATTAAACGTCTACATTCCTGGAGTGAGTGTACCTGCCTTCCAGAATCATAAGACGTCTGCATTCTAGAACCGGAATGTGGCTGAGTTCTAGAATCCCTGGGATGCCAGAATTCTGTAACCATGAAATGTCTGCTAGCTGGAAGGGAAGGGGTCTGAGGTCCGGAATGCTACTATGTCTGCATTCCACCATCCTAAACGAATCTGTGTTCCTGAACGTGAAGGACGGCTGAGTTCTGGAATGTCAGGACGGCTGAATTCTAAAATCCTGGCATCGCAGACTAGTAGAATTGTTAAACGTCTACATTGCTGAAGTGAGGGTGCCTGCCTTCCAGAATCATACGACCTCTGCATTCTGGAACCGGAATGCAACTGAGTTCTAGATTCCCTGGGATGCCGGAATTCTGAAACCCTGAAATGTGTTCTAGCTGGAAGTGAAGGTGTCTGACGTCCGGAATGCTGCCCTGTCTGCATTCCATCGTCCAAAACGAGTCTGTGTTCTAGAATGTGCAGGACGGCTGAGTTCCGGAATGTCAGGAGTGCTGAAACCTAGAATCCTGGCATGGCGGACGTCTAGAATCGTTAAACATCTACATTAGGGAAGTGAGGGTGCCTGCCTTCCAGAATCATAAAACGTATGCATTCTAGAACCAGAATGTGGCTGAGTTCTAGAATCCCTGGGATACCGGAATTCTGAAACCCTGAAATGTCTGCTAGACGGAAGTGCAGTTGTCTGACGTCTGGAATGCTACTATGTCTGCCATAAAGCATCCTAAACGAGTCTGTGTTCTTCAATGTGCAGGACGGCTGAGTTCCGGAATGTCAGGATGGCTGAATTCTAGAATCCTGGCATGGCTGACCTCTAGAATCGTTAAACGTCTACATTCCGGAAGTGAGGGTGCCTGCCTTCCAGAATCGTAAGACGTCTGCACTCTAGAACCGGAATGTGGCTGAGTTCCAGAATCCCTGGGATGCGGAGTTCGGAAACCCTGAAATGTCTGCTAGCCGGAAGTGAAGGTGTCTGACGTCCGGAGTGCTGTTACATATGCATTCCATCATCCACATCGAGTCTCTGTTCTAGAATGTGCAGGACGGCTGAGTTCCGGAATGTCAGAATGGCTGAATTCTAGAATCCTGTCATGGCTGACATCTAGAATTGTTAAACGTCTACATTCAGGAAGTGAGGGTGCCTGCCTTCCAGAATCATTAGCCGTCTGCATTCTAGAACCGTAATGTGGCTGAGTTCTAGAATCCCTGGGATGCCAGAATTCTGTAACCATGAAATGTCTGCTATCTGGAAGTGAAGGTGTCTGAGGTCCGGAATGCTACTATGTCTGCATTCCACCATTCTAAACAAATCTGTGTTCCTGAACGTGAAGGACGACTGTGTTCTGGAATGTCAGGATGGCTGAATTCTAGAATCCTGGCATCGCTGACCAGCAGAAAGGTTAAACGTCTACATTGCTGAAGTGAGGGTGCCGGCCATCCAGAATCATACGACCTCTGCATTCTGGAACCGGAATGTAACTGAGTTCTAATTTCCCTGGGATGCCGGAATTCTGAAACCCTGAAATGTCTGCTAGCCGGAAGTGAAGGTGTCTGACGTCCGGAATGCTGCCCTGTCCGCATTCCATCGTCCAAAACGAGTCTGTGTTCTAGAATGTGCAGGACGGCTGAGTTCCGGAAGGTCAGGATTGCTGAAATCTAGAATCCTGGCATGGCGGACCTCTAGAATCCTTAAACGTCTACATTAGGGAAGTGAGGGTGCCTGCCTTCCAGAATCATAAGACGTCTGCATTCTAGAACCGGAATGTGGCTGAGTTCTTAGAATCCCTGGGATACCAGAATTCTGAAACCCTGAAATGTCTGCTAGACGGAAGTGCAGTTGTCTGACGTCTGGAATGCTACTATGTCGGCCATAAAGCATCCTGAACGAGTCTGTGTTCTTCAATGTGCAGGACGGCTGAGTTCCGGAATGTCAGGATTGCTGAATTCTAGAATCCTGGCATGGCTGACCTGTAGAATCGTTAAACGTCTACATTCCGGAAGTGAGGGTGCCTGCCTTCCAGACTCGTAAGACGTCTGCACTCTAGAACCAGAATGTGGCTGAGTTCTAGAATCCCTGGAATGCCGGAATTCTGAAAACCTGAAATGTCTGCTAGCCGGAAGTGAAGGTGTCTGACGTCCGGAATGCTGCCCTGTCTGCATTCCATCGTCCAAAACGAGTCTGTGTTCTAGAATGTGCAGGACGGCTGAGTTCTGGAATGTCAGGATTGCTGAAATCTAGAATCCTGGCATGGCGGACCTCTAGAATCGTTAAACGTCTACATAAGGGAAGTGAGGGTGCCTGCCTTCCAGAATCATATGACGTCTGCATTCTAGAACCGGAATGTGGCTGAGTTCAAGAATCCCTGGGATGCCGGAATTTTGAAACCCTGAAATGTCTGCTAGCTGGAAGGGAAGGTGTCAGAGTTCCCCAATGCTACTATGTCTGCATTCCACCGTCCTTAACGAATCTGTGTTCCTGAACGTACAGGATGGCTGAGTTCCGGAATGTCAGGACAGCTGAATTCCCGAATCCTGGCATGGCTGACCTCTAGAATCGTTAAACGTCTACATTCCTGAGGTGAGGGTGCCTGCCTTCCAGAATCATAAGATGTCTGCATTCTAGAACTGGAATGTGGCTGAGTTCTATAATCCCTAGGATGTCAGAATTATGAAACCCCGAAATGCCGGCTAGCCAGAATTGAAGATGTCTGACGGTCAGAATGCTACTATGTATGCATTCCACTGTCCTAAACGAGTCTGTGTTCTTGAATGTACAGGACGGTTGTGTTCCAGAATGTCAGAATGGCTGAATTCTAGAATCCTGGCATGGCTGACCTCAAGAGTCATTAAACGTCAACATTCCGGAAGTGAGGGTGCCTGCCTTCCACAATCCTAAGACGTCTGCATTGTAGAACCAGAATGTGGCTGATTTCTAGAATCTCTGGGATGCCGGAATTCTGAAACCCTGAAATGTCTTCTAGTCGGAAGTGAAGGTGTCTGACGTCCGGAATGCTGTAATGTCTGCATTCCATCATCCTAAACGAGTCTGTGTTCTACAACGAGCAGGACGGCTGAGTTCCAGAATGTCTGGACGGCTGAATTGTAGAATCCTGGCATGGCTGAACTCTAGAATTGTTAAACGTCTATATTCCTGAACTGAGGGTGCCTGCCTTCCAGAATCATAAGACGTCTGCATTCTAGAACCGGAATGTGGCTGAGTTCTAGAATCCCTGGGATGCCGGAATTCTGAAACCCAGAAATATCTGCTATTCGGAAGTGAAGGTGTCTGACGACTGGAATGCTGTTATGTCTGTATTCCATCGTCCAAAAAGAGTCAGTGTTCTAGAATGTGCAGGACGGCTGAGTTCCGGAATGTCAGGATTGCTGAAATCTAGAATCCTGGCATGGCTGACCTCTAGAATCGTTAAACGTCTGCATTCCAGAAGTGAGGGTGCCTGCCTTCCAGAATCATAAGACGTCTGTATTCTAGAACCGGAATGTGGCTGAGTTCTAGAATCCCTGGGATGCCAGAATTCTGTAACCCTGAAATGTCTGCTAGCTGGAAGGGAAGGTGTCTGAGGTCCGGAATGCTACTGTGTCTGCATTCCACCATGCTAAACGAGTCTGTGTTCTAGAACGTGCAGAACGGCTGTGTTTTGGAATGTCAGGATGGCTGAATTCTACAATCCTGGCATGGCTCACCTCTAGAATTGTTAAACGTCTACATTCCGGAAGGGAGGTTTACTGCCTTTCAGAATGATAAGACATCTGTATTCTACAACGGGAAAGTGGCTGAGTTGTAGAATTCCTGGGATTCCGGAATTCTCATACCCGGAAATGTCTTCTAGCCGGACATGAAGGTGTCTGACATCCGGAATGCTACTATGTCTGCATTCCACCGTACTAAACGAGTCTGTGTTCTAGAATGTGCTGGAAGGCTGAGTTGCAGAATGTCAGAGTGGCTGAATTCTAGAATCCTGGCATGGCTGACCTCTAGAAACGTTAAATGTCTATATTGCGGAGGTGAGGGTGCCTGCCTTCCAGAATCATAAGACGTCTACATTGTTGAACCGGAATGTGGCTGAGTTCTAGAATCCCTGGGATGCCGGAATTCTGAAGCCCTGAAATGTCTGCTAGCTGGAAGTCAAGATGTCTGACGCCCGGAATGCTACTATGTCTGCATTCCACCGACCTATGTGAGTCTCTCTTCTAGAATGTGCTGGACGGCTGAGTTCCGGAATGTCAGTATGGCAGAATTCTAGAATCCTGGCATGGCTGACCTCCAGAATCATTAAACGTCTACATTCCGGAAGTGAGGGTGCCTGCCTTCCAGAATCATAAGACGTCTGCATTCTAGAACCGGAATGTGGCTGAGTTCTGGAATCCCTGGGATGCCGGAATTCTGAAACCCTGAAATGTCTGCTAGCCGGAAGTGAAGGTGTCTGACGTCCGGAATGCTGCCCTGTCTGCATTCCATCGTCGAAAACGAGTCTGTGTTCTAGAACGTGGAGGACGGCTGAGTTCCGGAATGTCAGGATGGCTGAATTGTAGAATCCTCTCATGGCTGACCTCTAGAATCGTTAAACGTCTACATTCCAGAAGTGAGGGTGCCTCCCTCCCAGAATCATAAGACATCTGCATTCAAGAACCGGAATGTGGCTGAGTTCTAGAATCCCTGGGATGCCGGAATTCTGAAAACCTGAAATGTCTGCTAGCCGGAAGTGAAGGTGTCTGACGTCCGGAATGCTGCCCTGTCTGCATTCCATCGTCCAAAACGAGTCTGTGTTCTAGAATATGCAGTACGGCTGAGTTCTGGAATGTCAGGATTGCTGAAATCTAGAATCCTGGCATGGCGGACCTCTAGAATCGTTAAACGTCTACATTAGGGAAGTGAGGGTGCCTGCCTTCCAGAATCATAAGACGTCTGCATTCTAGAACCGGAATGTGGCTGAGTTCAAGAATCCCTGGTATGCCGGAATTCTGAAACCCTGAAATGTCTGCTAGCTGGAAGGGAAGGTGTCTGGGGTCCCCAATGCTACTATGTCTGCATTCCACCGTCCTAAACGAATCTGTGTTCCTGAACGTGCAGGATGGCTGAGTTCCGGAATGTCAGGACGGCTGAATTCTCGAATCCTGGCATGGCTGACCTGTAGAATCGTTAAACGTCTACATTCCGGAAGTGAGGGTACCTGCCTTCCAGACTCACAAGACGTCTATATTCTAGAACCGGAATGTGGCTGAGTTCTAGAATCCCTGGGATGCCACAATTCTGTAACCCTGAAATGTCTGCTAGCTGGAAGGGAAGGTGTCTGAGTTCCCCAATGCTACTATGTCTGCATTCCACCGTCCTTAACGAATCTGTGTTCCTGAACGTACAGGATGTCTGAGTTCCGGAATGTCAGGACGGCTGAATTCTCGAATCCTGGCATGGCTGACCTCTAGAATCGTTACACATCTACATTCCTGAAGTGAGGGTGCCTGCCTTCCAGAATCATAAGATGTCTGCATTCTAGAACTGGAATGTGGCTGAGTTCTATAATCCCTAGGATGCCAGAATTATGAAACCCCGAAATGCCGGCTAGCCGGAAGTGAAGATGTCTGACGGCCAGAATGCTACTATGTATGCATTCCACTGTCCTAAACGAGTCTGTGTTCTTGAATGTACCGGACGGTTGTGTTCCAGAATGTCAGAATGGCTGAATTCTAGAATCCTGGCATGGCTGACCTCAAGAGTCATTAAACGTCAACATTCCGGAAGTGAGGGTGCCTGCCTTCCATAATCCTAAGACGTCTGCATTGTAGAACCAGAATGTGGCTGATTTCTAGAATCTCTGGGATGCCGGAATTCTGAAACCCTGAAATGTCTTCTAGTCGGAAGTGAAGGTGTCTGACGTCCGGAATGCTGTAATGTCTGCATTCCATCATCCTAAACGAGTCTGTGTCCTACAACGAGCAGGACGGCTGAGTTCCAGAATGTCTGGACGGCTGAATTGTAGAATCCTGGCATGGCGGACCTCTAGAATCGTTAAACGTCTACATTAGGGAAGTGAGGGTGCCTGCCTTCCAGAATCATAAGACGTCTGCATTCTAGAACCGGAATGTGGCTGAGTTCAAGAATCCCTGGTATGCCGGAATTCTGAAACCCTGAAATGTCTGCTAGCTGGAAGGGAAGGTGTCTGGGGTCCCCAATGCTACTATGTCTGCATTCCACCGTCCTAAACGAATCTGTGTTCCTGAACGTGCAGGATGGCTGAGTTCCGGAATGTCAGGACGGCTGAATTCTCGAATCCTGGCATGGCTGACCTGTAGAATCGTTAAACGTCTACATTCCGGAAGTGAGGGTACCTGCCTTCCAGACTCACAAGACGTCTATATTCTAGAACCGGAATGTGGCTGAGTTCTAGAATCCCTGGGATGCCACAATTCTGTAACCCTGAAATGTCTGCTAGCTGGAAGGGAAGGTGTCTGAGTTCCCCAATGCTACTATGTCTGCATTCCACCGTCCTTAACGAATCTGTGTTCCTGAACGTACAGGATGTCTGAGTTCCGGAATGTCAGGACGGCTGAACTCTCGAATCCTGGCATGGCTGACCTCTAGAATCGTTACACGTCTACATTCCTGAAGTGAGGGTGCCTGCCTTCCAGAATCATAAGATGTCTGCATTCTAGAACTGGAATGTGGCTGAGTTCTATAATCCCTAGGATGCCAGAATTATGAAACCCCGAAATGCCGGCTAGCCGGAAGTGAAGATGTCTGACGGCCAGAATGCTACTATGTATGCATTCCACTGTCCTAAACGAGTCTGTGTTCTTGAATGTACAGGACGGTTGTGTTCCAGAATGTCAGAATGGCTGAATTCTAGAATCCTGGCATGGCTGACCTCAAGAGTCATTAAACGTCAACATTCCGGAAGTGAGGGTGCCTGCCTTCCATAATCCTAAGACGTCTGCATTGTAGAACCAGAATGTGGCTGATTTCTAGAATCTCTGGGATGCCGGAATTCTGAAACCCTGAAATGTCTTCTAGTCGGAAGTGAAGGTGTCTGACGTCCGGAATGCTGTAATGTCTGCATTCCATCATCCTAAACGAGTCTGTGTCCTACAACGAGCAGGACGGCTGAGTTCCAGAATGTCTGGACGGCTGAATTGTAGAATCCTGGCATGGCTGAACTCTAGAATTGTTAAACGTCTATATTCCGGAACTGAGGGTGCCTGCCTTCCAGAATCATAAGACGTCTGCATTCTAGAACCGGAATGTTGCTGAGTTCTAGAATCCCTGGGATGCCGGAATTCTGAAACCCAGAAATATCTGCTATTCGGAAGTGAAGGTGTCTGACGACTGGAATGCTGTTATGTCTGTATTCCATCGTCCAAAAAGAGTCAGTGTTCTAGAATGTGCAGGACGGCTGAGTTCCGGAATGTCAGGATTGCTGAAATCTAGAATCCTGGCATGGCTGACCTCTAGAATCGTTAAACGTCTGCATTCCAGAAGTGAGGGTGCCTGCCTTCCAGAATCATAAGACGTCTGTATTCTAGAACCGGAATGTGGCTGAGTTCTAGAATCCCTGGGATGCCAGAATTCTGTAACCCTGAAATGTCTGCTAGCTGGAAGGGAAGGTGTCTGAGGTCCGGAATGCTACTGTGTCTGCATTCCACCATGCTAAACGAGTCTGTGTTCTAGAACGTGCAGAACGGCTGTGTTTTGGAATGTCAGAATGGCTGAATTCTACAATCCTGGCATGGCTCACTTCTAGAATCGTTAAACGTCTACATTCCGGAAGGGAGGGTTACTGCCTTCCAGAATGATAAGACATCTGTATTCTACAAACAGAAAGTGGCTGAGTTGTAGACTTCCTTGGATTCTGGAATTCTCATACCCTGAAATGTCTTCTAGCCGGACGTGAAGGTGTCTGACATCCGAAATGCTACTATGTCTGCATTCCACCGTACTAAACGAGTCTGTGATCTAGAATGTGCTGGACGGCTGAGGTACAGAATGTCAGGGTGGCTGAATTCTAGAATCCTGGCATCGCTGACCAGCAGAATGGTTAAACGTCTACATTGCTGAAGTGAGGGTGCCGGCCATCCAGAATCATACGACCTCTGCATTCTGGAACCGGAATGTAACTGAGTTCTAATTTCCCTGGGATGCCGGAATTCTGAAACCCTGAAATGTCTGCTAGCCGGAAGTGAAGGTGTCTGACGTCCGGAATGCTGCCCTGTCTGCATTCCATCGTCCAAAACGAGTCTGTGTTCTAGAATGTGCAGGACGGCTGAGTTCCGGAAGGTCAGGATTGCTGAAATCTAGAATCCTGGCATGGCGGACCTCTAGAATCCTTAAACGTCTACATTAGGGAAGTGAGGGTGCCTGCCTTCCAGAATCATAAGACGTCTGCATTCTAGAACCGGAATGTGGCTGAGTTCTTAGAATCCCTGGGATACCAGAATTCTGAAACCCTGAAATGTCTGCTAGACGGAAGTGCAGTTGTCTGACGTCTGGAATGCTACTATGTCGGCCATAAAGCATCCTAAACGAGTCTGTGTTCTTCAATGTGCAGGACGGCTGAGTTCCGGAATGTCAGGATTGCTGAATTCTAGAATCCTGGCATGGCTGACCTGTAGAATCGTTAAACGTCTACATTCCGGAAGTGAGGGTGCCTGCCTTCCAGACTCGTAAGACGTCTGCACTCTAGAACCAGAATGTGGCTGAGTTCTAGAATCCCTGGAATGCCGGAATTCTGAAAACCTGAAATGTCTGCTAGCCGGAAGTGAAGGTGTCTGACGTCCGGAATGCTGCCCTGTCTGCATTCCATCGTCCAAAACGAGTCTGTGTTCTAGAATGTGCAGGACGGCTGAGTTCTGGAATGTCAGGATTGCTGAAATCTAGAATCCTGGCATGGCGGACCTCTAGAATCGTTAAACGTCTACATTAGGGAAGTGAGGGTGCCTGCCTTCCAGAATCATATGACGTCTGCATTCTAGAACCGGAATGTGGCTGAGTTCTAGAATCCCTGGGATGCCGGAATTCTGAAACCCTGAAATGTCTGCTAGCTGGAAGGGAAGGTGTCTGAGTTCCCCAATGCTACTATGTCTGCATTCCACCGTCCTTAACGAATCTGTGTTCCTGAACGTACAGGATGGCTGAGTTCCGGAATGTCAGGACAGCTGAATTCTCGAATCCTGGCATGGCTGACCTCTAGAATCGTTAAACGTCTACATTCCTGAGGTGAGGGTGCCTGCCTTCCAGAATCATAAGATGTCTGCATTCTAGAACTGGAATGTGGCTGAGTTCTATAATCCCTAGGATGCCAGAATTATAAACCCCGAAATGCCGGCTAGCCGGAATTGAAGATGTCTGACGGCCAGAATGCTACTATGTATGCATTCCACTGTCCTAAACGAGTCTGTGTTCTTGAATGTACAGGACGGTTGTGTTCCAGAATGTCAGAATGGCTGAATTCTAGAATCCTGGCATGGCTGACCTCAAGAGTCATTAAACGTCAACATTCCGGAAGTGAGGGTGCCTGCCTTCCATAATCCTAAGACGTCTGCATTGTAGAACCAGAATGTGGCTGATTTCTAGAATCTCTGGGATGCCGGAATTCTGAAACCCTGAAATGTCTTCTAGTCGGAAGTGAAGGTGTCTGACGTCCGGAATGCTGTAATGTCTGCATTCCATCATCCTAAACGAGTCTGTGTTCTACAACGAGCAGGACGGCTGAGTTCCAGAATGTCTGGACGGCTGAATTGTAGAATCCTGGCATGGCTGAACTCTAGAATTGTTAAACGTCTATATTCCGGAACTGAGGGTGCCTGCCTTCCAGAATCATAAGACGTCTGCATTCTAGAACCGGAATGTGGCTGAGTTCTAGAATCCCTGGGATGCCGGAATTCTGAAACCCAGAAATATCTGCTATTCGGAAGTGAAGGTGTCTGACGACTGGAATGCTGTTATGTCTGTATTCCATCGTCCAAAAAGAGTCAGTGTTCTAGAATGTGCAGGACGGCTGAGTTCCGGAATGTCAGGATTGCTGAAATCTAGAATCCTGGCATGGCTGACCTCTAGATTCGTTAAACATCTGCATTCCAGAAGTGAGGGTGCCTGCCTTCCAGAATCATAAGACGTCTGTATTCTAGAACCGGAATGTGGCTGAGTTCTAGAATCCCTGGGATGCCAGAATTCTGTAACCCTGAAATGTCTGCTAGCTGGAAGGGAAGGTGTCTGAGGTCCAGAATGCTACTGTGTCTGCATTCCACCATGCTAAACGAGTCTGTGTTCTAGAACGTGCAGAACGACTGTGTTTTGGAATGTCAGGATGGCTGAATTCTACAAGCCTGGCATGGCTCACCTCTAGAATCGTTAAACGTCTACATTCCGGAAGGGAGGGTTACTGCCTTCCAGAATGATAAGACATCTGTATTCTACAACCAGAAAGTGGCTGAGTATCTAGAATCCCTGGGTTGCCAGAATTCTCAAACCCTGAAATGTCTTCTAACCGGACGTGAAGGTGTCTGACATCGGGAATGCTACTATGTCTGCATTCCACCGTACTAAACGAGTCTGTGTTCTAGAATGTGCTGGACGGCTGAGTTCCGGAATGTCAGGGTTGCAGAATTCTAGAATCCCGGCATGGCTGACCTCTAGAATCGTTAAATGTCTACATTCCGGAAGAGAGGGTGCCTGCCTTCCAGAATCAAAAGACGTCTGCATTCTAGAACTGGAATGTGGCTGAGTTCTAGAATCCCAGGGATGCTGAAATTCTGAAGCCCTGAAATGTCTGCTAGCCGGAAGTCAAGGTGTCTGACGTCCGGAATGCTACTATGTCTGCATTCCACCGACCTATGTGAGTCTCTCTTCTAGAATGTGCTGGACGGCTGAGTTCCAGAATGTCAGGATGGCAGAATTCTAGAATCCTGGCATGGCTGACCTCCAGAATCGTTAAACGTCTACATTCCGGAAGTGAGGGTGCCTGCCTTCCAGAATCATAAGAAGTCAGCATTCTATAACCGGAATGTGGCTGAGTTCTAGAATCCCTTGGATGCCGGAATTGTGAAACCCTGAAATGTCTGGTAGCCGGAAGTGAAGGTGTCTGATGTCCGGAATGCTGCCCTGTCTGCATTCCATCTTCCAAAACGAGTGTGTGTTCTAGAACGTGGAGGACGGCTGAGTTCCGGAATGTCAGGATGACTGAATTCTGGAATCCTCTCATGGCTGACCTCTAGAATCGTTAAACGTCTACACTCAAGAAGTGAGGCTGCCTCCCTCCCAGAATCATAAGACGTCTGCATTCTAGAACTGGAATGAGGCTGAGTTCTAGAATCCCTGGGATGCCAGAATTCTGAAACCCTGAAGTGTCTGCTGGCCGGAATTGAAAGTGTCTGACATCCGGAAAGCTACTATGTCTGCATTTCGCTGTCCTAAAAGAGTCTGTGTTCTAGAATGTGCAGAACGGCTTAGTTCCGGAATGTCAGGTCGGCTGAATTCTAGAATCCTGGCATGGCTGACTTCTAGAATCGTCAAACGTCTACATTCCGGTAGTGAGGCTGCCTGCCTTCCAGAATCATAAGACGTCTGCTTTCTAGAAGCGGAATTTGGCTGAATTCTAGAATCCGTGGGATGCCGTAATTCTGAAACCCTGAAATGTCTGCTGGCCGGAAGTGAAGGTGTCTGACATCCGGAATGCTACTATGTCTGCATTCCGCTGTCCTAAACGAGTCTGTGTTCTAGAATGTGCAGGACGGCTGAGTTCTGGGATGTCAGGATGGCTGAATTGTAGAATCCTGGCATGGCTGACCTCTAGAATCGTTAAATGTCTACATTCCGGAAATGAGAGTTTCTGCCTTCCACAATCATAAGACGTATGCATTCCAGAACCGGAATGGGGCTGAGTTCCAGAATCCCTGGGATGCCGGAATTCTGAAACCCTGAAATGTCTGCTGGCCGGAAGTGAAGTTGTCTGACGTCCAGAATGCCACTATGTCTCCATTCCACCGCCCTAAACGAGTCTGTGTTCTAGAATGTGCAGGACGGCTGAAATCCGGAATGTCAGGAAGACTGAATTCTACAATCCTTGTAGAGCTGACCACTAGAATTGTTAAACTTCTGCATTCCGGAAGTGAGGGTGCCTGCCTTCCAGAATCATAAGACGTCTGCATTCTAGAACCGGAATGTGGCTGAGTTCTAGAATCCCTGTGATGCCGGAATTCTGAAACCCTGAAATGCCTCCTAGCCGGAAGTCAAGGTGTCTGATGTCCGGGATGCTACTATGTCTGTATTCCACTGTCCTAAACGAGTCTGTGTTCTAGAATCTGCAGGACGGCTGAGTTCCGGGATGTCAGGATGGCTGAATTCTAGAATCCTTGCATGGCTGACCTCTAGAATCGTTAAATATCTACATTCCAGAAGTGAGGGTGCCTGCCTTCCAGGATCATAAGACGTCTGCATTCTACAACCAGAATGTGGCGGAGTTCTAGATTCCCTGGGATGCCAGAATCTGAAACCCTGAAGTGTCTGCTACCCGGAAGTGAACGTGTCTGACTTCCGCAATGCTACTATGTCTGCATTTCACCGTCCTAATCGAGGCTGTGTTCTAGAATGTGTAGGACGGCTGAGTTCCGGAAAGTCAGGATGGCTGAATTCTAGAATCCTGGCATGGCTGACCTCTAGAATTATTAAAAGTCTACATTCTGGAAGTGAGGGTGCCTCCCTTCCAGAATCATAAGACGTCTGCATTCTAGAACCGGAATGTGGCTGAGTTCTAGAATCCCGGGGATACCGGAATTCTGAAACCCTGAAATGTCTGCTAGACGGAAGTGCAGTTGTCTGACGTCTGGAATGCTACTATGTCTGCCATAAAGCATCCTAAACGAGTCTGTGTTCTTCAATGTGCAGGACGGCTGAGTTCCGGAAGGTCAGGATGGCTGAATTCTAGAATCCTGGCATGGCTGACCTCTAGAATCGTTAAACGTCTACATTCCGGAAGTGAGGGTGCCTGACTTCCAGAATCGTAAGACGTCTGCACTCTAGAACCGGAATGTGGCTGAGTTCTAGAATCCCTGGGATGCGGAATTCTGAAACCCTGAAATGTCTGCTAGCCGGAAGTGAAGGTGTCTGACGTCTGGAGTGCTGTTACATCTGCATTCCATCGTCCACAACGAGTCTCTGTTCTAGAATGTGCAGGACGGCTGAGTTCCGGAATGTCAGAATGGCTGAAATCTAGAATCCTGTCAGGGCTGACATCTAGAATCGTTAAACGTCTACATTCAGGAAGTGAGGGTGCCTGCCTTCCAGAATCATAAGACATCTGCATTCTAGAACCGGAATGTGGCTGAGTTCTAGAATCCCTGGGATGCCAGAATTCTGTAACCCTGAAATGTCTGCTAGCTGGAAGGGAAGGTGTCTGAGGTCCAGAATGCTACTGTGTCTGCATTCCACCATGCTAAACGAGTCTGTGTTCTAGAACGTGCAGAACGACTGTGTTTTGGAATGTCAGGATGGCTGAATTCTACAAGCCTGGCATGGCTCACCTCTAGAATCGTTAAACGTCTACATTCCGGAAGGGAGGGTTACTGCCTTCCAGAATGATAAGACATCTGTATTCTACAACCAGAAAGTGGCTGAGTATCTAGAATCCCTGGGTTGCCAGAATTCTCAAACCCTGAAATGTCTTCTAACCGGACGTGAAGGTGTCTGACATCGGGAATGCTACTATGTCTGCATTCCACCGTACTAAACGAGTCTGTGTTCTAGAATGTGCTGGACGGCTGAGTTCCGGAATGTCAGGGTTGCAGAATTCTAGAATCCCGGCATGGCTGACCTCTAGAATCGTTAAATGTCTACATTCCGGAAGAGAGGGTGCCTGCCTTCCAGAATCAAAAGACGTCTGCATTCTAGAACTGGAATGTGGCTGAGTTCTAGAATCCCAGGGATGCTGAAATTCTGAAGCCCTGAAATGTCTGCTAGCCGGAAGTCAAGGTGTCTGACGTCCGGAATGCTACTATGTCTGCATTCCACCGACCTATGTGAGTCTCTCTTCTAGAATGTGCTGGACGGCTGAGTTCCAGAATGTCAGGATGGCAGAATTCTAGAATCCTGGCATGGCTGACCTCCAGAATCGTTAAACGTCTACATTCCGGAAGTGAGGGTGCCTGCCTTCCAGAATCATAAGAAGTCAGCATTCTATAACCGGAATGTGGCTGAGTTTTAGAATCCCTTGGATGCCGGAATTGTGAAACCCTGAAATGTCTGCTAGCCGGAAGTGAAGGTGTCTGATGTCCGGAATGCTGCCCTGTCTGCATTCCATCTTCCAAAACGAGTGTGTGTTCTAGAACGTGGAGGACGGCTGAGTTCCGGAATGTCAGGATGACTGAATTCTGGAATCCTCTCATGGCTGACCTCTAGAATCGTTAAACGTCTACACTCAAGAAGTGAGGCTGCCTCCCTCCCAGAATCATAAGACGTCTGCATTCTAGAACCGGAATGAGGCTGAGTTCTAGAATCCCTGTGATGCCAGAATTCTGTAACCATGAAATGTCTGCTAGCTGGAAGGGAAGGGGTCTGAGGTCCGGAATGCTACTATGTCTGCATTCCACCATCCTAAACGAATCTGTGTTCCTGAACGTGAAGGACGGCTGAGTTCTGGAATGTCAGGACGGCTGAATTCTAAAATCCTGGCATCGCAGACTAGTAGAATTGTTAAACGTCTACATTGCTGAAGTGAGGGTGCCTGCCTTCCAGAATCATACGACCTCTGCATTCTGGAACCGGAATGCAACTGAGTTCTAGATTCCCTGGGATGCCGGAATTCTGAAACCCTGAAATGTGTTCTAGCTGGAAGTGAAGGTGTCTGACGTCCGGAATGCTGCCCTGTCTGCATTCCATCGTCCAAAACGAGTCTGTGTTCTAGAATGTGCAGGACGGCTGAGTTCCGGAATGTCAGGAGTGCTGAAACCTAGAATCCTGGCATGGCGGACGTCTAGAATCGTTAAACATCTACATTAGGGAAGTGAGGGTGCCTGCCTTCCAGAATCATAAAACGTATGCATTCTAGAACCAGAATGTGGCTGAGTTCTAGAATCCCTGGGATACCGGAATTCTGAAACCCTGAAATGTCTGCTAGACGGAAGTGCAGTTGTCTGACGTCTGGAATGCTACTATGTCTGCCATAAAGCATCCTAAACGAGTCTGTGTTCTTCAATGTGCAGGACGGCTGAGTTCCGGAATGTCAGGATGGCTGAATTCTAGAATCCTGGCATGGCTGACCTCTAGAATCGTTAAACGTCTACATTCCGGAAGTGAGGGTGCCTGCCTTCCAGAATCGTAAGACGTCTGCACTCTAGAACCGGAATGTGGCTGAGTTCCAGAATCCCTGGGATGCGGAGTTCGGAAACCCTGAAATGTCTGCTAGCCGGAAGTGAAGGTGTCTGACGTCCGGAGTGCTGTTACATATGCATTCCATCATCCACATCGAGTCTCTGTTCTAGAATGTGCAGGACGGCTGAGTTCCGGAATGTCAGAATGGCTGAATTCTAGAATCCTGTCATGGCTGACATCTAGAATTGTTAAACGTCTACATTCAGGAAGTGAGGGTGCCTGCCTTCCAGAATCATTAGTCGTCTGCATTCTAGAACCGTAATGTGGCTGAGTTCTAGAATCCCTGGGATGCCAGAATTCTGTAACCATGAAATGTCTGCTATCTGGAAGTGAAGGTGTCTGAGGTCCGGAATGCTACTATGTCTGCATTCCACCATTCTAAACAAATCTGTGTTCCTGAACGTGAAGGACGACTGTGTTCTGGAATGTCAGGATGGCTGAATTCTAGAATCCTGGCATCGCTGACCAGCAGAAAGGTTAAACGTCTACATTGCTGAAGTGAGGGTGCCGGCCATCCAGAATCATACGACCTCTGCATTCTGGAACCGGAATGTAACTGAGTTCTAATTTCCCTGGGATGCCGGAATTCTGAAACCCTGAAATGTCTGCTAGCCGGAAGTGAAGGTGTCTGACGTCCGGAATGCTGCCCTGTCTGCATTCCATCGTCCAAAACGAGTCTGTGTTCTAGAATGTGCAGGACGGCTGAGTTCCGGAAGGTCAGGATTGCTGAAATCTAGAATCCTGGCATGGCGGAACTCTAGAATCCTTAAACGTCTACATTAGGGAAGTGAGGGTGCCTGCCTTCCAGAATCATAAGACGTCTGCATTCTAGAACCGGAATGTGGCTGAGTTCTTAGAATCCCTGGGATACCAGAATTCTGAAACCCTGAAATGTCTGCTAGACGGAAGTGCAGTTGTCTGACGTCTGGAATGCTACTATGTCGGCCATAAAGCATCCTGAACGAGTCTGTGTTCTTCAATGTGCAGGACGGCTGAGTTCCGGAATGTCAGGATTGCTGAATTCTAGAATCCTGGCATGGCTGACCTGTAGAATCGTTAAACGTCTACATTCCGGAAGTGAGGGTGCCTGCCTTCCAGACTCGTAAGACGTCTGCACTCTAGAACCAGAATGTGGCTGAGTTCTAGAATCCCTGGAATGCCGGAATTCTGAAAACCTGAAATGTCTGCTAGCCGGAAGTGAAGGTGTCTGACGTCCGGAATGCTGCCCTGTCTGCATTCCATCGTCCAAAACGAGTCTGTGTTCTAGAATGTGCAGGACGGCTGAGTTCTGGAATGTCAGGATTGCTGAAATCTAGAATCCTGGCATGGCGGACCTCTAGAATCGTTAAACGTCTACATAAGGGAAGTGAGGGTGCCTGCCTTCCAGAATCATATGACGTCTGCATTCTAGAACCGGAATGTGGCTGAGTTCAAGAATCCCTGGGATGCCGGAATTTTGAAACCCTGAAATGTCTGCTAGCTGGAAGGGAAGGTGTCAGAGTTCCCCAATGCTACTATGTCTGCATTCCACCGTCCTTAACGAATCTGTGTTCCTGAACGTACAGGATGGCTGAGTTCCGGAATGTCAGGACAGCTGAATTCCCGAATCCTGGCATGGCTGACCTCTAGAATCGTTAAACGTCTACATTCCTGAGGTGAGGGTGCCTGCCTTCCAGAATCATAAGATGTCTGCATTCTAGAACTGGAATGTGGCTGAGTTCTATAATCCCTAGGATGTCAGAATTATGAAACCCCGAAATGCCGGCTAGCCGGAATTGAAGATGTCTGACGGCCAGAATGCTACTATGTATGCATTCCACTGTCCTAAACGAGTCTGTGTTCTTGAATGTACAGGACGGTTGTGTTCCAGAATGTCAGAATGGCTGAATTCTAGAATCCTGGCATGGCTGACCTCAAGAGTCATTAAACGTCAACATTCCGGAAGTGAGGGTGCCTGCCTTCCACAATCCTCAGACGTCTGCATTGTAGAACCAGAATGTGGCTGATTTCTAGAATCTCTGGGATGCCGGAATTCTGAAACCCTGAAATGTCTTCTAGTCGGAAGTGAAGGTGTCTGACGTCCGGAATGCTGTAATGTCTGCATTCCATCATCCTAAACGAGTCTGTGTTCTACAACGAGCAGGACGGCTGAGTTCCAGAATGTCTGGACGGCTGAATTGTAGAATCCTGGCATGGCTGAACTCTAGAATTGTTAAACGTCTATATTCCGGAACTGAGGGTGCCTGCCTTCCAGAATCATAAGACGTCTGCATTCTAGAACCGGAATGTGGCTGAGTTCTAGAATCCCTGGGATGCCGGAATTCTGAAACCCAGAAATATCTGCTATTCGGAAGTGAAGGTGTCTGACGACTGGAATGCTGTTATGTCTGTATTCCATCGTCCAAAAAGAGTCAGTGTTCTAGAATGTGCAGGACGGCTGAGTTCCGGAATGTCAGGATTGCTGAAATCTAGAATCCTGGCATGGCTGACCTCTAGATTCGTTAAACATCTGCATTCCAGAAGTGAGGGTGCCTGCCTTCCAGAATCATAAGACGTCTGTATTCTAGAACCGGAATGTGGCTGAGTTCTAGAATCCCTGGGATGCCAGAATTCTGTAACCCTGAAATGTCTGCTAGCTGGAAGGGAAGGTGTCTGAGGTCCGGAATGCTACTGTGTCTGCATTCCACCATGCTAAACGAGTCTGTGTTCTAGAACGTGCAGAACGACTGTGTTTTGGAATGTCAGGATGGCTGAATTCTACAAGCCTGGCATGGCTCACCTCTAGAATCGTTAAACGTCTACATTCCGGAAGGGAGGGTTACTGCCTTCCAGAATGATAAGACATCTGTATTCTACAACCAGAAAGTGGCTGAGTATCTAGAATCCCTGGGTTGCCAGAATTCTCAAACCCTGAAATGTCTTCTAACCGGACGTGAAGGTGTCTGACATCGGGAATGCTACTATGTCTGCATTCCACCGTACTAAACGAGTCTGTGTTCTAGAATGTGCTGGACGGCTGAGTTCCGGAATGTCAGGGTTGCAGAATTCTAGAATCCCGGCATGGCTGACCTCTAGAATCGTTAAATGTCTACATTCCGGAAGAGAGGGTGCCTGCCTTCCAGAATCAAAAGACGTCTGCATTCTAGAACTGGAATGTGGCTGAGTTCTAGAATCCCAGGGATGCTGAAATTCTGAAGCCCTGAAATGTCTGCTAGCCGGAAGTCAAGGTGTCTGACGTCCGGAATGCTACTATGTCTGCATTCCACCGACCTATGTGAGTCTCTCTTCTAGAATGTGCTGGACGGCTGAGTTCCAGAATGTCAGGATGGCAGAATTCTAGAATCCTGGCATGGCTGACCTCCAGAATCGTTAAACGTCTACATTCCGGAAGTGAGGGTGCCTGCCTTCCAGAATCATAAGAAGTTTGCATTCTTTAACCGGAATGTGGCTGAGTTCTAGTATCCCTTGGATGCCGGAATTGTGAAACCCTGAAATGTCTGCTAGCCGGAAGTGAAGGTGTCTGATGTCCGGAATGCTGCCCTGTCTGCATTCCATCTTCCAAAACGAGTGTGTGTTCTAGAACGTGGAGGACGGCTGAGTTCCGGAATGTCAGGATGACTGAATTCTGGAATCCTCTCATGGCTGACCTCTAGAATCGTTAAACGTCTACACTCAAGAAGTGAGGCTGCCTCCCTCCCAGAATCATAAGACGTCTGCATTCTAGAACTGGAATGAGGCTGAGTTCTAGAATCCCTGGGATGCCAGAATTCTGAAACCCTGAAGTGTCTGCTGGCCGGAATTGAAAGTGTCTGACATCCGGAAAGCTACTATGTCTGCATTTCGCTGTCCTAAAAGAGTCTGTGTTCTAGAATGTGCAGAACGGCTTAGTTCCGGAATGTCAGGTCGGCTGAATTCTAGAATCCTGGCATGGCTGACTTCTAGAATCGTCAAACGTCTACATTCCGGTAGTGAGGCTGCCTGCCTTCCAGAATCATAAGACGTCTGCTTTCTAGAAGCGGAATTTGGCTGAATTCTAGAATCCGTGGGATGCCGTAATTCTGAAACCCTGAAATGTCTGCTGGCCGGAAGTGAAGGTGTCTGACATCCGGAATGCTACTATGTCTGCATTCCGCTGTCCTAAACGAGTCTGTGTTCTAGAATGTGCAGGACGGCTGAGTTCTGGGATGTCAGGATGGCTGAATTGTAGAATCCTGGCATGGCTGACCTCTAGAATCGTTAAATGTCTACATTCCGGAAATGAGAGTTTCTGCCTTCCACAATCATAAGACGTATGCATTCCAGAACCGGAATGGGGCTGAGTTCCAGAATCCCTGGGATGCCGGAATTCTGAAACCCTGAAATGTCTGCTGGCCGGAAGTGAAGTTGTCTGACGTCCAGAATGCCACTATGTCTCCATTCCACCGCCCTAAACGAGTCTGTGTTCTAGAATGTGCAGGACGGCTGAAATCCGGAATGTCAGGAAGGCTGAATTCTACAATCCTTGTAGAGCTGACCACTAGAATTGTTAAACTTCTGCATTCCGGAAGTGAGGGTGCCTGCCTTCCAGAATCATAAGACGTCTGCATTCTAGAACCGGAATGTGGCTGAGTTCTAGAATCCCTGTGATGCCGGAATTCTGAAACCCTGAAATGCCTCCTAGCCGGAAGTCAAGGTGTCTGATGTCCGGGATGCTACTATGTCTGTATTCCACTGTCCTAAACGAGTCTGTGTTCTAGAATCTGCAGGACGGCTGAGTTCCGGGATGTCAGGATGGCTGAATTCTAGAATCCTTGCATGGCTGACCTCTAGAATCGTTAAACGTCTACATTCCAGAAGTGAGGGTGCCTGCCTTCCAGGATCATAAGACGTCTGCATTCTACAACCAGAATGTGGCGGAGTTCTAGATTCCCTGGGATGCCGGAATCTGAAACCCTGAAGTGTCTGCTACCCGGAAGTGAACGTGTCTGACTTCCGCAATGCTACTATGTCTGCATTTCACCGTCCTAATCGAGGCTGTGTTCTAGAATGTGTAGGACGGCTGAGTTCCGGAAAGTCAGGAGTGCTGAAACCTAGAATCCTGGCATGGCTGACCTCTAGAATTATTAAAAGTCTACATTCTGGAAGTGAGGGTGCCTCCCTTCCAGAATCATAAGACGTCTGCATTCTAGAACCGGAATGTGGCTGAGTTCTAGAATCCCGGGGATACCGGAATTCTGAAACCCTGAAATGTCTGCTAGACGGAAGTGCAGTTGTCTGACGTCTGGAATGCTACTATGTCTGCCATAAAGCATCCTAAACGAGTCTGTGTTCTTCAATGTGCAGGACGGCTGAGTTCCGGAATGTCAGGATGGCTGAATTCTAGAATCCTGGCATGGCTGACCTCTAGAATCGTTAAACGTCTACATTCCGGAAGTGAGGGTGCCTGACTTCCAGAATCGTAAGACGTCTGCACTCTAGAACCGGAATGTGGCTGAGTTCTAGAATCCCTGGGATGCGGAATTCTGAAACCCTGAAATGTCTGCTAGCCGGAAGTGAAGGTGTCTGACGTCTGGAGTGCTGTTACATCTGCATTCCATCGTCCACAACGAGTCTCTGTTCTAGAATGTGCAGGACGGCTGAGTTCCGGAATGTCAGAATGGCTGAAATCTAGAATCCTGTCAGGGCTGACATCTAGAATCGTTAAACGTCTACATTCAGGAAGTGAGGGTGCCTGCCTTCCAGAATCATAAGACATCTGCATTCTAGAACCGGAATGTGGCTGAGTTCTAGAATCCCTGGGATGCCAGAATTCTGAAGTCCTTAAATGTCTGCTATCTGGAAGTGAAGGTGTCTGAGGTCTGGAATGCTACTATGTCTGCATTCCACCGTCCTAAACGAATCTGTGTTCTTGAACGTGAAGGACGGCTGAGCTCCGGAAAGTCAGGATGGCTGAATTCTAGAATCCTGGCATGGCTGACCTCTAGGATCATTAAACGTCTACATTCCTGGAGTGAGTGTACCTGCCTTCCAGAATCATAAGACGTCTGCATTCTAGAACCGGAATGTGGCTGAGTTCTAGAATCCCTGGGATGCCAGAATTCTGTAACCATGAAATGTCTGCTAGCTGGAAGGGAAGGGGTCTGAGGTCCGGAATGCTACTATGTCTGCATTCCACCATCCTAAACGAATCTGTGTTCCTGAACGTGAAGGACGGCTGAGTTCTGGAATGTCAGGACGGCTGAATTCTAAAATCCTGGCATCGCAGACTAGTAGAATTGTTAAACGTCTACATTGCTGAAGTGAGGGTGCCTGCCTTCCAGAATCATACGACCTCTGCATTCTGGAACCGGAATGCAACTGAGTTCTAGATTCCCTGGGATGCCGGAATTCTGAAACCCTGAAATGTGTTCTAGCTGGAAGTGAAGGTGTCTGACGTCCGGAATGCTGCCCTGTCTGCATTCCATCGTCCAAAACGAGTCTGTGTTCTAGAATGTGCAGGACGGCTGAGTTCCGGAATGTCAGGAGTGCTGAAACCTAGAATCCTGGCATGGCGGACGTCTAGAATCGTTAAACATCTACATTAGGGAAGTGAGGGTGCCTGCCTTCCAGAATCATAAAACGTATGCATTCTAGAACCAGAATGTGGCTGAGTTCTAGAATCCCTGGGATACCGGAATTCTGAAACCCTGAAATGTCTGCTAGACGGAAGTGCAGTTGTCTGACGTCTGGAATGCTACTATGTCTGCCATAAAGCATCCTAAACGAGTCTGTGTTCTTCAATGTGCAGGACGGCTGAGTTCCGGAATGTCAGGATGGCTGAATTCTAGAATCCTGGCATGGCTGACCTCTAGAATCGTTAAACGTCTACATTCCGGAAGTGAGGGTGCCTGCCTTCCAGAATCGTAAGACGTCTGCACTCTAGAACCGGAATGTGGCTGAGTTCCAGAATCCCTGGGATGCGGAGTTCGGAAACCCTGAAATGTCTGCTAGCCGGAAGTGAAGGTGTCTGACGTCCGGAGTGCTGTTACATATGCATTCCATCATCCACATCGAGTCTCTGTTCTAGAATGTGCAGGACGGCTGAGTTCCGGAATGTCAGAATGGCTGAATTCTAGAATCCTGTCATGGCTGACATCTAGAATTGTTAAACGTCTACATTCAGGAAGTGAGGGTGCCTGCCTTCCAGAATCATTAGCCGTCTGCATTCTAGAACCGTAATGTGGCTGAGTTCTAGAATCCCTGGGATGCCAGAATTCTGTAACCATGAAATGTCTGCTATCTGGAAGTGAAGGTGTCTGAGGTCCGGAATGCTACTATGTCTGCATTCCACCATTCTAAACAAATCTGTGTTCCTGAACGTGAAGGACGACTGTGTTCTGGAATGTCAGGATGGCTGAATTCTAGAATCCTGGCATCGCTGACCAGCAGAAAGGTTAAACGTCTACATTGCTGAAGTGAGGGTGCCGGCCATCCAGAATCATACGACCTCTGCATTCTGGAACCGGAATGTAACTGAGTTCTAATTTCCCTGGGATGCCGGAATTCTGAAACCCTGAAATGTCTGCTAGCCGGAAGTGAAGGTGTCTGACGTCCGGAATGCTGCCCTGTCCGCATTCCATCGTCCAAAACGAGTCTGTGTTCTAGAATGTGCAGGACGGCTGAGTTCCGGAAGGTCAGGATTGCTGAAATCTAGAATCCTGGCATGGCGGACCTCTAGAATCCTTAAACGTCTACATTAGGGAAGTGAGGGTGCCTGCCTTCCAGAATCATAAGACGTCTGCATTCTAGAACCGGAATGTGGCTGAGTTCTTAGAATCCCTGGGATACCAGAATTCTGAAACCCTGAAATGTCTGCTAGACGGAAGTGCAGTTGTCTGACGTCTGGAATGCTACTATGTCGGCCATAAAGCATCCTGAACGAGTCTGTGTTCTTCAATGTGCAGGACGGCTGAGTTCCGGAATGTCAGGATTGCTGAATTCTAGAATCCTGGCATGGCTGACCTGTAGAATCGTTAAACGTCTACATTCCGGAAGTGAGGGTGCCTGCCTTCCAGACTCGTAAGACGTCTGCACTCTAGAACCAGAATGTGGCTGAGTTCTAGAATCCCTGGAATGCCGGAATTCTGAAAACCTGAAATGTCTGCTAGCCGGAAGTGAAGGTGTCTGACGTCCGGAATGCTGCCCTGTCTGCATTCCATCGTCCAAAACGAGTCTGTGTTCTAGAATGTGCAGGACGGCTGAGTTCTGGAATGTCAGGATTGCTGAAATCTAGAATCCTGGCATGGCGGACCTCTAGAATCGTTAAACGTCTACATAAGGGAAGTGAGGGTGCCTGCCTTCCAGAATCATATGACGTCTGCATTCTAGAACCGGAATGTGGCTGAGTTCAAGAATCCCTGGGATGCCGGAATTTTGAAACCCTGAAATGTCTGCTAGCTGGAAGGGAAGGTGTCAGAGTTCCCCAATGCTACTATGTCTGCATTCCACCGTCCTTAACGAATCTGTGTTCCTGAACGTACAGGATGGCTGAGTTCCGGAATGTCAGGACAGCTGAATTCCCGAATCCTGGCATGGCTGACCTCTAGAATCGTTAAACGTCTACATTCCTGAGGTGAGGGTGCCTGCCTTCCAGAATCATAAGATGTCTGCATTCTAGAACTGGAATGTGGCTGAGTTCTATAATCCCTAGGATGTCAGAATTATGAAACCCCGAAATGCCGGCTAGCCAGAATTGAAGATGTCTGACGGTCAGAATGCTACTATGTATGCATTCCACTGTCCTAAACGAGTCTGTGTTCTTGAATGTACAGGACGGTTGTGTTCCAGAATGTCAGAATGGCTGAATTCTAGAATCCTGGCATGGCTGACCTCAAGAGTCATTAAACGTCAACATTCCGGAAGTGAGGGTGCCTGCCTTCCACAATCCTAAGACGTCTGCATTGTAGAACCAGAATGTGGCTGATTTCTAGAATCTCTGGGATGCCGGAATTCTGAAACCCTGAAATGTCTTCTAGTCGGAAGTGAAGGTGTCTGACGTCCGGAATGCTGTAATGTCTGCATTCCATCATCCTAAACGAGTCTGTGTTCTACAACGAGCAGGACGGCTGAGTTCCAGAATGTCTGGACGGCTGAATTGTAGAATCCTGGCATGGCTGAACTCTAGAATTGTTAAACGTCTATATTCCTGAACTGAGGGTGCCTGCCTTCCAGAATCATAAGACGTCTGCATTCTAGAACCGGAATGTGGCTGAGTTCTAGAATCCCTGGGATGCCGGAATTCTGAAACCCAGAAATATCTGCTATTCGGAAGTGAAGGTGTCTGACGACTGGAATGCTGTTATGTCTGTATTCCATCGTCCAAAAAGAGTCAGTGTTCTAGAATGTGCAGGACGGCTGAGTTCCGGAATGTCAGGATTGCTGAAATCTAGAATCCTGGCATGGCTGACCTCTAGAATCGTTAAACGTCTGCATTCCAGAAGTGAGGGTGCCTGCCTTCCAGAATCATAAGACGTCTGTATTCTAGAACCGGAATGTGGCTGAGTTCTAGAATCCCTGGGATGCCAGAATTCTGTAACCCTGAAATGTCTGCTAGCTGGAAGGGAAGGTGTCTGAGGTCCGGAATGCTACTGTGTCTGCATTCCACCATGCCAAACGAGTCTGTGTTCTAGAACGTGCAGAACGGCTGTGTTTTGGAATGTCAGGATGGCTGAATTCTACAATCCTGGCATGGCTCACCTCTAGAATCGTTAAACGTCTACATTCCGGAAGGGAGGTTTACTGCCTTTCAGAATGATAAGACATCTGTATTCTACAACGGGAAAGTGGCTGAGTTGTAGAATTCCTGGGATTCCGGAATTCTCATACCCGGAAATGTCTTCTAGCCGGACATGAAGGTGTCTGACATCCGGAATGCTACTATGTCTGCATTCCACCGTACTAAACGAGTCTGTGTTCTAGAATGTGCTGGAAGGCTGAGTTGCAGAATGTCAGAGTGGCTGAATTCTAGAATCCTGGCATGGCTGACCTCTAGAAACGTTAAATGTCTATATTGCGGAGGTGAGGGTGCCTGCCTTCCAGAATCATAAGACGTCTACATTGTTGAACCGGAATGTGGCTGAGTTCTAGAATCCCTGGGATGCCGGAATTCTGAAGCCCTGAAATGTCTGCTAGCTGGAAGTCAAGATGTCTGACGCCCGGAATGCTACTATGTCTGCATTCCACCGACCTATGTGAGTCTCTCTTCTAGAATGTGCTGGACGGCTGAGTTCCGGAATGTCAGTATGGCAGAATTCTAGAATCCTGGCATGGCTGACCTCCAGAATCATTAAACGTCTACATTCCGGAAGTGAGGGTGCCTGCCTTCCAGAATCATAAGACGTCTGCATTCTAGAACCGGAATGTGGCTGAGTTCTGGAATCCCTGGGATGCCGGAATTCTGAAACCCTGAAATGTCTGCTAGCCGGAAGTGAAGGTGTCTGACGTCCGGAATGCTGCCCTGTCTGCATTCCATCGTCGAAAACGAGTCTGTGTTCTAGAACGTGGAGGACGGCTGAGTTCCGGAATGTCAGGATGGCTGAATTGTAGAATCCTCTCATGGCTGACCTCTAGAATCGTTAAACGTCTACATTCCAGAAGTGAGGGTGCCTCCCTCCCAGAATCATAAGACATCTGCATTCAAGAACCGGAATGTGGCTGAGTTCTAGAATCCCTGGGATGCCGGAATTCTGAAAACCTGAAATGTCTGCTAGCCGGAAGTGAAGGTGTCTGACGTCCGGAATGCTGCCCTGTCTGCATTCCATCGTCCAAAACGAGTCTGTGTTCTAGAATATGCAGGACGGCTGAGTTCTGGAATGTCAGGATTGCTGAAATCTAGAATCCTGGCATGGCGGACCTCTAGAATCGTTAAACGTCTACATTAGGGAAGTGAGGGTGCCTGCCTTCCAGAATCATAAGACGTCTGCATTCTAGAACCGGAATGTGGCTGAGTTCAAGAATCCCTGGTATGCCGGAATTCTGAAACCCTGAAATGTCTGCTAGCTGGAAGGGAAGGTGTCTGGGGTCCCCAATGCTACTATGTCTGCATTCCACCGTCCTAAACGAATCTGTGTTCCTGAACGTGCAGGATGGCTGAGTTCCGGAATGTCAGGACGGCTGAATTCTCGAATCCTGGCATGGCTGACCTGTAGAATCGTTAAACGTCTACATTCCGGAAGTGAGGGTACCTGCCTTCCAGACTCACAAGACGTCTATATTCTAGAACCGGAATGTGGCTGAGTTCTAGAATCCCTGGGATGCCACAATTCTGTAACCCTGAAATGTCTGCTAGCTGGAAGGGAAGGTGTCTGAGTTCCCCAATGCTACTATGTCTGCATTCCACCGTCCTTAACGAATCTGTGTTCCTGAACGTACAGGATGTCTGAGTTCCGGAATGTCAGGACGGCTGAATTCTCGAATCCTGGCATGGCTGACCTCTAGAATCGTTACACGTCTACATTCCTGAAGTGAGGGTGCCTGCCTTCCAGAATCATAAGATGTCTGCATTCTAGAACTGGAATGTGGCTGAGTTCTATAATCCCTAGGATGCCAGAATTATGAAACCCCGAAATGCCGGCTAGCCGGAAGTGAAGATGTCTGACGGCCAGAATGCTACTATGTATGCATTCCACTGTCCTAAACGAGTCTGTGTTCTTGAATGTACCGGACGGTTGTGTTCCAGAATGTCAGAATGGCTGAATTCTAGAATCCTGGCATGGCTGACCTCAAGAGTCATTAAACGTCAACATTCCGGAAGTGAGGGTGCCTGCCTTCCATAATCCTAAGACGTCTGCATTGTAGAACCAGAATGTGGCTGATTTCTAGAATCTCTGGGATGCCGGAATTCTGAAACCCTGAAATGTCTTCTAGTCGGAAGTGAAGGTGTCTGACGTCCGGAATGCTGTAATGTCTGCATTCCATCATCCTAAACGAGTCTGTGTCCTACAACGAGCAGGACGGCTGAGTTCCAGAATGTCTGGACGGCTGAATTGTAGAATCCTGGCATGGCGGACCTCTAGAATCGTTAAACGTCTACATTAGGGAAGTGAGGGTGCCTGCCTTCCAGAATCATAAGACGTCTGCATTCTAGAACCGGAATGTGGCTGAGTTCAAGAATCCCTGGTATGCCGGAATTCTGAAACCCTGAAATGTCTGCTAGCTGGAAGGGAAGGTGTCTGGGGTCCCCAATGCTACTATGTCTGCATTCCACCGTCCTAAACGAATCTGTGTTCCTGAACGTGCAGGATGGCTGAGTTCCGGAATGTCAGGACGGCTGAATTCTCGAATCCTGGCATGGCTGACCTGTAGAATCGTTAAACGTCTACATTCCGGAAGTGAGGGTACCTGCCTTCCAGACTCACAAGACGTCTATATTCTAGAACCGGAATGTGGCTGAGTTCTAGAATCCCTGGGATGCCACAATTCTGTAACCCTGAAATGTCTGCTAGCTGGAAGGGAAGGTGTCTGAGTTCCCCAATGCTACTATGTCTGCATTCCACCGTCCTTAACGAATCTGTGTTCCTGAACGTACAGGATGTCTGAGTTCCGGAATGTCAGGACGGCTGAACTCTCGAATCCTGGCATGGCTGACCTCTAGAATCGTTACACGTCTACATTCCTGAAGTGAGGGTGCCTGCCTTCCAGAATCATAAGATGTCTGCATTCTAGAACTGGAATGTGGCTGAGTTCTATAATCCCTAGGATGCCAGAATTATGAAACCCCGAAATGCCGGCTAGCCGGAAGTGAAGATGTCTGACGGCCAGAATGCTACTATGTATGCATTCCACTGTCCTAAACGAGTCTGTGTTCTTGAATGTACAGGACGGTTGTGTTCCAGAATGTCAGAATGGCTGAATTCTAGAATCCTGGCATGGCTGACCTCAAGAGTCATTAAACGTCAACATTCCGGAAGTGAGGGTGCCTGCCTTCCATAATCCTAAGACGTCTGCATTGTAGAACCAGAATGTGGCTGATTTCTAGAATCTCTGGGATGCCGGAATTCTGAAACCCTGAAATGTCTTCTAGTCGGAAGTGAAGGTGTCTGACGTCCGGAATGCTGTAATGTCTGCATTCCATCATCCTAAACGAGTCTGTGTCCTACAACGAGCAGGACGGCTGAGTTCCAGAATGTCTGGACGGCTGAATTGTAGAATCCTGGCATGGCTGAACTCTAGAATTGTTAAACGTCTATATTCCGGAACTGAGGGTGCCTGCCTTCCAGAATCATAAGACGTCTGCATTCTAGAACCGGAATGTTGCTGAGTTCTAGAATCCCTGGGATGCCGGAATTCTGAAACCCAGAAATATCTGCTATTCGGAAGTGAAGGTGTCTGACGACTGGAATGCTGTTATGTCTGTATTCCATCGTCCAAAAAGAGTCAGTGTTCTAGAATGTGCAGGACGGCTGAGTTCCGGAATGTCAGGATTGCTGAAATCTAGAATCCTGGCATGGCTGACCTCTAGAATCGTTAAACGTCTGCATTCCAGAAGTGAGGGTGCCTGCCTTCCAGAATCATAAGACGTCTGTATTCTAGAACCGGAATGTGGCTGAGTTCTAGAATCCCTGGGATGCCAGAATTCTGTAACCCTGAAATGTCTGCTAGCTGGAAGGGAAGGTGCCTGAGGTCCGGAATGCTACTGTGTCTGCATTCCACCATGCTAAACGAGTCTGTGTTCTAGAACGTGCAGAACGGCTGTGTTTTGGAATGTCAGAATGGCTGAATTCTACAATCCTGGCATGGCTCACCTCTAGAATCGTTAAACGTCTACATTCCGGAAGGGAGGGTTACTGCCTTCCAGAATGATAAGACATCTGTATTCTACAAACAGAAAGTGGCTGAGTTGTAGACTTCCTTGGATTCTGGAATTCTCATACCCTGAAATGTCTTCTAGCCGGACGTGAAGGTGTCTGACATCCGAAATGCTACTATGTCTGCATTCCACCGTACTAAACGAGTCTGTGATCTAGAATGTGCTGGACGGCTGAGGTACAGAATGTCAGGGTGGCTGAATTCTAGAATCCTGGCATCGCTGACCAGCAGAATGGTTAAACGTCTACATTGCTGAAGTGAGGGTGCCGGCCATCCAGAATCATACGACCTCTGCATTCTGGAACCGGAATGTAACTGAGTTCTAATTTCCCTGGGATGCCGGAATTCTGAAACCCTGAAATGTCTGCTAGCCGGAAGTGAAGGTGTCTGACGTCCGGAATGCTGCCCTGTCTGCATTCCATCGTCCAAAACGAGTCTGTGTTCTAGAATGTGCAGGACGGCTGAGTTCCGGAAGGTCAGGATTGCTGAAATCTAGAATCCTGGCATGGCGGACCTCTAGAATCCTTAAACGTCTACATTAGGGAAGTGAGGGTGCCTGCCTTCCAGAATCATAAGACGTCTGCATTCTAGAACCGGAATGTGGCTGAGTTCTTAGAATCCCTGGGATACCAGAATTCTGAAACCCTGAAATGTCTGCTAGACGGAAGTGCAGTTGTCTGACGTCTGGAATGCTACTATGTCGGCCATAAAGCATCCTAAACGAGTCTGTGTTCTTCAATGTGCAGGACGGCTGAGTTCCGGAATGTCAGGATTGCTGAATTCTAGAATCCTGGCATGGCTGACCTGTAGAATCGTTAAACGTCTACATTCCGGAAGTGAGGGTGCCTGCCTTCCAGACTCGTAAGACGTCTGCACTCTAGAACCAGAATGTGGCTGAGTTCTAGAATCCCTGGAATGCCGGAATTCTGAAAACCTGAAATGTCTGCTAGCCGGAAGTGAAGGTGTCTGACGTCCGGAATGCTGCCCTGTCTGCATTCCATCGTCCAAAACGAGTCTGTGTTCTAGAATGTGCAGGACGGCTGAGTTCTGGAATGTCAGGATTGCTGAAATCTAGAATCCTGGCATGGCGGACCTCTAGAATCGTTAAACGTCTACATTAGGGAAGTGAGGGTGCCTGCCTTCCAGAATCATATGACGTCTGCATTCTAGAACCGGAATGTGGCTGAGTTCTAGAATCCCTGGGATGCCGGAATTCTGAAACCCTGAAATGTCTGCTAGCTGGAAGGGAAGGTGTCTGAGTTCCCCAATGCTACTATGTCTGCATTCCACCGTCCTTAACGAATCTGTGTTCCTGAACGTACAGGATGGCTGAGTTCCGGAATGTCAGGACAGCTGAATTCTCGAATCCTGGCATGGCTGACCTCTAGAATCGTTAAACGTCTACATTCCTGAGGTGAGGGTGCCTGCCTTCCAGAATCATAAGATGTCTGCATTCTAGAACTGGAATGTGGCTGAGTTCTATAATCCCTAGGATGCCAGAATTATAAACCCCGAAATGCCGGCTAGCCGGAATTGAAGATGTCTGACGGCCAGAATGCTACTATGTATGCATTCCACTGTCCTAAACGAGTCTGTGTTCTTGAATGTACAGGACGGTTGTGTTCCAGAATGTCAGAATGGCTGAATTCTAGAATCCTGGCATGGCTGACCTCAAGAGTCATTAAACGTCAACATTCCGGAAGTGAGGGTGCCTGCCTTCCATAATCCTAAGACGTCTGCATTGTAGAACCAGAATGTGGCTGATTTCTAGAATCTCTGGGATGCCGGAATTCTGAAACCCTGAAATGTCTTCTAGTCGGAAGTGAAGGTGTCTGACGTCCGGAATGCTGTAATGTCTGCATTCCATCATCCTAAACGAGTCTGTGTTCTACAACGAGCAGGACGGCTGAGTTCCAGAATGTCTGGACGGCTGAATTGTAGAATCCTGGCATGGCTGAACTCTAGAATTGTTAAACGTCTATATTCCGGAACTGAGGGTGCCTGCCTTCCAGAATCATAAGACGTCTGCATTCTAGAACCGGAATGTGGCTGAGTTCTAGAATCCCTGGGATGCCGGAATTCTGAAACCCAGAAATATCTGCTATTCGGAAGTGAAGGTGTCTGACGACTGGAATGCTGTTATGTCTGTATTCCATCGTCCAAAAAGAGTCAGTGTTCTAGAATGTGCAGGACGGCTGAGTTCCGGAATGTCAGGATTGCTGAAATCTAGAATCCTGGCATGGCTGACCTCTAGATTCGTTAAACATCTGCATTCCAGAAGTGAGGGTGCCTGCCTTCCAGAATCATAAGACGTCTGTATTCTAGAACCGGAATGTGGCTGAGTTCTAGAATCCCTGGGATGCCAGAATTCTGTAACCCTGAAATGTCTGCTAGCTGGAAGGGAAGGTGTCTGAGGTCCAGAATGCTACTGTGTCTGCATTCCACCATGCTAAACGAGTCTGTGTTCTAGAACGTGCAGAACGACTGTGTTTTGGAATGTCAGGATGGCTGAATTCTACAAGCCTGGCATGGCTCACCTCTAGAATCGTTAAACGTCTACATTCCGGAAGGGAGGGTTACTGCCTTCCAGAATGATAAGACATCTGTATTCTACAACCAGAAAGTGGCTGAGTATCTAGAATCCCTGGGTTGCCAGAATTCTCAAACCCTGAAATGTCTTCTAACCGGACGTGAAGGTGTCTGACATCGGGAATGCTACTATGTCTGCATTCCACCGTACTAAACGAGTCTGTGTTCTAGAATGTGCTGGACGGCTGAGTTCCGGAATGTCAGGGTTGCAGAATTCTAGAATCCCGGCATGGCTGACCTCTAGAATCGTTAAATGTCTACATTCCGGAAGAGAGGGTGCCTGCCTTCCAGAATCAAAAGACGTCTGCATTCTAGAACTGGAATGTGGCTGAGTTCTAGAATCCCAGGGATGCTGAAATTCTGAAGCCCTGAAATGTCTGCTAGCCGGAAGTCAAGGTGTCTGACGTCCGGAATGCTACTATGTCTGCATTCCACCGACCTATGTGAGTCTCTCTTCTAGAATGTGCTGGACGGCTGAGTTCCAGAATGTCAGGATGGCAGAATTCTAGAATCCTGGCATGGCTGACCTCCAGAATCGTTAAACGTCTACATTCCGGAAGTGAGGGTGCCTGCCTTCCAGAATCATAAGAAGTCAGCATTCTATAACCGGAATGTGGCTGAGTTCTAGAATCCCTTGGATGCCGGAATTGTGAAACCCTGAAATGTCTGGTAGCCGGAAGTGAAGGTGTCTGATGTCCGGAATGCTGCCCTGTCTGCATTCCATCTTCCAAAACGAGTGTGTGTTCTAGAACGTGGAGGACGGCTGAGTTCCGGAATGTCAGGATGACTGAATTCTGGAATCCTCTCATGGCTGACCTCTAGAATCGTTAAACGTCTACACTCAAGAAGTGAGGCTGCCTCCCTCCCAGAATCATAAGACGTCTGCATTCTAGAACTGGAATGAGGCTGAGTTCTAGAATCCCTGGGATGCCAGAATTCTGAAACCCTGAAGTGTCTGCTGGCCGGAATTGAAAGTGTCTGACATCCGGAAAGCTACTATGTCTGCATTTCGCTGTCCTAAAAGAGTCTGTGTTCTAGAATGTGCAGAACGGCTTAGTTCCGGAATGTCAGGTCGGCTGAATTCTAGAATCCTGGCATGGCTGACTTCTAGAATCGTCAAACGTCTACATTCCGGTAGTGAGGCTGCCTGCCTTCCAGAATCATAAGACGTCTGCTTTCTAGAAGCGGAATTTGGCTGAATTCTAGAATCCGTGGGATGCCGTAATTCTGAAACCCTGAAATGTCTGCTGGCCGGAAGTGAAGGTGTCTGACATCCGGAATGCTACTATGTCTGCATTCCGCTGTCCTAAACGAGTCTGTGTTCTAGAATGTGCAGGACGGCTGAGTTCTGGGATGTCAGGATGGCTGAATTGTAGAATCCTGGCATGGCTGACCTCTAGAATCGTTAAATGTCTACATTCCGGAAATGAGAGTTTCTGCCTTCCACAATCATAAGACGTATGCATTCCAGAACCGGAATGGGGCTGAGTTCCAGAATCCCTGGGATGCCGGAATTCTGAAACCCTGAAATGTCTGCTGGCCGGAAGTGAAGTTGTCTGACGTCCAGAATGCCACTATGTCTCCATTCCACCGCCCTAAACGAGTCTGTGTTCTAGAATGTGCAGGACGGCTGAAATCCGGAATGTCAGGAAGGCTGAATTCTACAATCCTTGTAGAGCTGACCACTAGAATTGTTAAACTTCTGCATTCCGGAAGTGAGGGTGCCTGCCTTCCAGAATCATAAGACGTCTGCATTCTAGAACCGGAATGTGGCTGAGTTCTAGAATCCCTGTGATGCCGGAATTCTGAAACCCTGAAATGCCTCCTAGCCGGAAGTCAAGGTGTCTGATGTCCGGGATGCTACTATGTCTGTATTCCACTGTCCTAAACGAGTCTGTGTTCTAGAATCTGCAGGACGGCTGAGTTCCGGGATGTCAGGATGGCTGAATTCTAGAATCCTTGCATGGCTGACCTCTAGAATCGTTAAACGTCTACATTCCAGAAGTGAGGGTGCCTGCCTTCCAGGATCATAAGACGTCTGCATTCTACAACCAGAATGTGGCGGAGTTCTAGATTCCCTGGGATGCCGGAATCTGAAACCCTGAAGTGTCTGCTACCCGGAAGTGAACGTGTCTGACTTCCGCAATGCTACTATGTCTGCATTTCACCGTCCTAATCGAGGCTGTGTTCTAGAATGTGTAGGACGGCTGAGTTCCGGAAAGTCAGGATGGCTGAATTCTAGAATCCTGGCATGGCTGACCTCTAGAATGATTAAAAGTCTACATTCTGGAAGTGAGGGTGCCTCCCTTCCAGAATCATAAGACGTCTGCATTCTAGAACCGGAATGTGGCTGAGTTCTAGAATCCCGGGGATACCGGAATTCTGAAACCCTGAAATGTCTGCTAGACGGAAGTGCAGTTGTCTGACGTCTGGAATGCTACTATGTCTGCCATAAAGCATCCTAAACGAGTCTGTGTTCTTCAATGTGCAGGACGGCTGAGTTCCGGAATGTCAGGATGGCTGAATTCTAGAATCCTGGCATGGCTGACCTCTAGAATCGTTAAACGTCTACATTCCGGAAGTGAGGGTGCCTGACTTCCAGAATCGTAAGACGTCTGCACTCTAGAACCGGAATGTGGCTGAGTTCTAGAATCCCTGGGATGCGGAATTCTGAAACCCTGAAATGTCTGCTAGCCGGAAGTGAAGGTGTCTGACGTCTGGAGTGCTGTTACATCTGCATTCCATCGTCCACAACGAGTCTCTGTTCTAGAATGTGCAGGACGGCTGAGTTCCGGAATGTCAGAATGGCTGAAATCTAGAATCCTGTCAGGGCTGACCTCTAGAATCGTTAAACGTCTACATTCAGGAAGTGAGGGTGCCTGCCTTCCAGAATCATAAGACATCTGCATTCTAGAACCGGAATGTGGCTGAGTTCTAGAATCCCTGGGATGCCAGAATTCTGAAGTCCTAAAATGTCTGCTATCTGGAAGTGAAGGTGTCTGAGGTCTGGAATGCTACTATGTCTGCATTCCACCGTCCTAAACGAATCTGTGTTCTTGAACGTGAAGGACGGCTGAGTTCCGGAATGTCAGGATGGCTGAATTCTAGAATCCTGGCATGGCTGACCTCTAGGATCATTAAACGTCTACATTCCTGGAGTGAGTGTACCTGCCTTCCAGAATCATAAGACGTCTGCATTCTAGAACCGGAATGTGGCTGAGTTCTAGAATCCCTGGGATGCCAGAATTCTGTAACCATGAAATGTCTGCTAGCTGGAAGGGAAGGGGTCTGAGGTCCGGAATGCTACTATGTCTGCATTCCACCATCCTAAACGAATCTGTGTTCCTGAACGTGAAGGACGGCTGAGTTCTGGAATGTCAGGACGGCTGAATTCTAAAATCCTGGCATCGCAGACTAGTAGAATTGTTAAACGTCTACATTGCTGAAGTGAGGGTGCCTGCCTTCCAGAATCATACGACCTCTGCATTCTGGAACCGGAATGTAACTGAGTTCTAGATTCCCTGGGATGCCGGAATTCTGAAACCCTGAAATGTGTTCTAGCTGGAAGTGAAGGTGTCTGACGTCCGGAATGCTGCCCTGTCTGCATTCCATCGTCCAAAACGAGTCTGTGTTCTAGAATGTGCAGGACGGCTGAGTTCCGGAATGTCAGGAGTGCTGAAACCTAGAATCCTGTCATGGCGGACGTCTAGAATCGTTAAACATCTACATTAGGGAAGTGAGGGTGCCTGCCTTCCAGAATCATAAAACGTATGCATTCTAGAACCAGAATGTGGCTGAGTTCTAGAATCCCTGGGATACCGGAATTCTGAAACCCTGAAATGTCTGCTAGACGGAAGTGCAGTTGTCTGACGTCTGGAATGCTACTATGTCTGCCATAAAGCATCCTAAACGAGTCTGTGTTCTTCAATGTGCAGGACGGCTGAGTTCCGGAATGTCAGGATGGCTGAATTCTAGAATCCTGGCATGGCTGACCTCTAGAATCGTTAAACGTCTACATTCCGGAAGTGAGGGTGCCTGCCTTCCAGAATCGTAAGACGTCTGCACTCTAGAACCGGAATGTGGCTGAGTTCCAGAATCCCTGGGATGCGGAGTTCGGAAACCCTGAAATGTCTGCTAGCCGGAAGTGAAGGTGTCTGACGTCCGGAGTGCTGTTACATATGCATTCCATCATCCACATCGAGTCTCTGTTCTAGAATGTGCAGGACGGCTGAGTTCCGGAATGTCAGAATGGCTGAATTCTAGAATCCTGTCATGGCTGACATCTAGAATTGTTAAACGTCTACATTCAGGAAGTGAGGGTGCCTGCCTTCCAGAATCATTAGCCGTCTGCATTCTAGAACCGGAATGTGGCTGAGTTCTAGAATCCCTGGGATGCCAGAATTCTGTAACCATGAAATGTCTGCTATCTGGAAGTGAAGGTGTCTGAGGTCCGGAATGCTACTATGTCTGCATTCCACCATTCTAAACAAATCTGTGTTCCTGAACGTGAAGGACGACTGTGTTCTGGAATGTCAGGAGGGCTGAATTCTAGAATCCTGGCATCGCTGACCAGCAGAAAGGTTAAACGTCTACATTGCTGAAGTGAGGGTGCCGGCCATCCAGAATCATACGACCTCTGCATTCTGGAACCGGAATGTAACTGAGTTCTAATTTCCCTGGGATGCCGGAATTCTGAAACCCTGAAATGTCTGCTAGCCGGAAGTGAAGGTGTCTGACGTCCGGAATGCTGCCCTGTCTGCATTCCATCGTCCAAAACGAGTCTGTGTTCTAGAATGTGCAGGACGGCTGAGTTCCGGAAGGTCAGGATTGCTGAAATCTAGAATCCTGGCATGGCGGACCTCTAGAATCCTTAAACGTCTACATTAGGGAAGTGAGGGTGCCTGCCTTCCAGAATCATAAGACGTCTGCATTCTAGAACCGGAATGTGGCTGAGTTCTTAGAATCCCTGGGATACCAGAATTCTGAAACCCTGAAATGTCTGCTAGACGGAAGTGCAGTTGTCTGACGTCTGGAATGCTACTATGTCGGCCATAAAGCATCCTAAACGAGTCTGTGTTCTTCAATGTGCAGGACGGCTGAGTTCCGGAATGTCAGGATTGCTGAATTCTAGAATCCTGGCATGGCTGACCTGTAGAATCATTAAACGTCTACATTCCGGAAGTGAGGGTGCCTGCCTTCCAGACTCGTAAGACGTCTGCACTCTAGAACCAGAATGTGGCTGAGTTCTAGAATCCCTGGAATGCCGGAATTCTGAAAACCTGAAATGTCTGCTAGCCGGAAGTGAAGGTGTCTGACGTCCGGAATGCTGCCCTGTCTGCATTCCATCGTCCAAAACGAGTCTGTGTTCTAGAATGTGCAGGACGGCTGAGTTCTGGAATGTCAGGATTGCTGAAATCTAGAATCCTGGCATGGCGGACCTCTAGAATCGTTAAACGTCTACATAAGGGAAGTGAGGGTGCCTGCCTTCCAGAATCATATGACGTCTGCATTCTAGAACCGGAATGTGGCTGAGTTCAAGAATCCCTGGGATGCCGGAATTCTGAAACCCTGAAATGTCTGCTAGCTGGAAGGGAAGGTGTCTGAGTTCCCCAATGCTACTATGTCTGCATTCCACCGTCCTTAACGAATCTGTGTTCCTGAACGTACAGGATGTCTGAGTTCCGGAATGTCAGGACGGCTGAATTCTCGAATCCTGGCATGGCTGACCTCTAGAATCGTTACACGTCTACATTCCTGAAGTGAGGGTGCCTGCCTTCCAGAATCATAAGATGTCTGCATTCTAGAACTGGAATGTGGCTGAGTTCTATAATCCCTAGGATGCCAGAATTATGAAACCCCGAAATGCCGGCTAGCCGGAAGTGAAGATGTCTGACGGCCAGAATGCTACTATGTATGCATTCCACTGTCCTAAACGAGTCTGTGTTCTTGAATGTACAGGACGGTTGTGTTCCAGAATGTCAGAATGGCTGAATTCTAGAATCCTGGCATGGCTGACCTCAAGAGTCATTAAACGTCAACATTCCGGAAGTGAGGGTGATTGCCTTCCACAATCCTAAGACGTCTGCATTGTAGAACCAGAATGTGGCTGATTTCTAGAATCTCTGGGATGCCGGAATTCTGAAACCCTGAAATGTCTTCTAGTCGGAAGTGAAGGTGTCTGACGTCCGGAATGCTGTAATGTCTGCATTCCATCATCCTAAACGAGTCTGTGTTCTACAACGAGCAGGACGGCTGAGTTCCAGAATGTCTGGACGGCTGAATTGTAGAATCCTGGCATGGCTGAACTCTAGAATTGTTAAACGTCTATATTCCGGAACTGAGGGTGCCTGCCTTCCAGAATCATAAGACGTCTGCATTCTAGAACCGGAATGTGGCTGAGTTCTAGAATCCCTGGGATGCCGGAATTCTGAAACCCAGAAATATCTGCTATTCGGAAGTGAAGGTGTCTGACGACTGGAATGCTGTTATGTCTGTATTCCATCGTCCAAAAAGAGTCAGTGTTCTAGAATGTGCAGGACGGCTGAGTTCCGGAATGTCAGGATTGCTGAAATCTAGAATCCTGGCATGGCTGACCTCTAGAATCGTTAAACGTCTGCATTCCAGAAGTGAGGGTGCCTGCCTTCCAGAATCATAAGACGTCTGTATTCTAGAACCGGAATGTGGCTGAGTTCTAGAATCCCTGGGATGCCAGAATTCTGTAACCCTGAAATGTCTGCTAGCTGGAAGGGAAGGTGTCTGAGGTCCGGAATGCTACTGTGTCTGCATTCCACCATGCTAAACGAGTCTGTGTTCTAGAACGTGCAGAACGGCTGTGTTTTGGAATGTCAGGATGGCTGAATTCTACAATCTTGGCATGGCTCACCTCTAGAATCGTTAAACGTCTACATTCCGGAAGGGAGGGTTACTGCCTTTCAGAATGATAAGACATCTGTATTCTACAACGGGAAAGTGGCTGAGTTGTAGAATTCCTGGGATTCCGGAATTCTCATACCCGGAAATGTCTTCTAGCCGGACATGAAGGTGTCTGACATCCGGAATGCTACTATGTCTGCATTCCACCGTACTAAACGAGTCTGTGTTCTAGAATGTGCTGGAAGGCTGAGTTCCAGAATGTCAGAGTGGCTGAATTCTAGAATCCTGGCATGGCTGACCTCTAGAAACGTTAAATGTCTATATTGCGGAGGTGAGGGTGCCTGCCTTCCAGAATCATAAGACGTCTACATTGTTGAACCGGAATGTGGCTGAGTTCTAGAATCCCTGGGATGCCGGAATTCTGAAGCCCTGAAATGTCTGCTAGCTGGAAGTCAAGATGTCTGACGCCCGGAATGCTACTATGTCTGCATTCCACCGACCTATGTGAGTCTCTCTTCTAGAATGTGCTGGACGGCTGAGTTCCGGAATGTCAGTATGGCAGAATTCTAGAATCCTGGCATGGCTGACCTCCAGAATCATTAAACGTCTACATTCCGGAAGTGAGGGTGCCTGCCTTCCAGAATCATAAGACGTCTGCATTCTAGAACCGGAATGTGGCTGAGTTCTGGAATCCCTGGGATGCCGGAATTCTGAAACCCTGAAATGTCTGCTAGCCGGAAGTGAAGGTGTCTGACGTCCGGAATGCTGCCCTGTCTGCATTCCATCGTCGAAAACGAGTCTGTGTTCTAGAACGTGGAGGACGGCTGAGTTCCGGAATGTCAGGATGGCTGAATTGTAGAATCCTCTCATGGCTGACCTCTAGAATCGTTAAACGTCTACATTCCAGAAGTGAGGGTGCCTCCCTCCCAGAATCATAAGACATCTGCATTCAAGAACCGGAATGTGGCTGAGTTCTAGAATCCCTGGGATGCCGGAATTCTGAAAACCTGAAATGTCTGCTAGCCGGAAGTGAAGGTGTCTGACGTCCGGAATGCTGCCCTGTCTGCATTCCATCGTCCAAAACGAGTCTGTGTTCTAGAATATGCAGGACGGCTGAGTTCTGGAATGTCAGGATTGCTGAAATCTAGAATCCTGGCATGGCGGACCTCTAGAATCGTTAAACGTCTGCATTCCAGAAGTGAGGGTGCCTGCCTTCCAGAATCATAAGACGTCTGCATTCTAGAACCGGAATGTGGCTGAGTTCAAGAATCCCTGGGATGCCGGAATTCTGAAACCCTGAAATGTCTGCTAGCTGGAAGGGAAGGTGTCTGGGGTCCCCAATGCTACTATGTCTGCATTCCACCGTCCTAAACGAATCTGTGTTCCTGAACGTGCAGGATGGCTGAGTTCCGGAATGTCAGGACGGCTGAATTCTCGAATCCTGGCATGGCTGACCTGTAGAATCGTTAAACGTCTACATTCCGGAAGTGAGGGTACCTGCCTTCCAGACTCACAAGACGTCTATATTCTAGAACCGGAATGTGGCTGAGTTCTAGAATCCCTGGGATGCCACAATTCTGTAACCCTGAAATGTCTGCTAGCTGGAAGGGAAGGTGTCTGAGTTCCCCAATGCTACTATGTCTGCATTCCACCGTCCTTAACGAATCTGTGTTCCTGAACGTACAGGATGTCTGAGTTCCGGAATGTCAGGACGGCTGAATTCTCGAATCCTGGCATGGCTGACCTCTAGAATCGTTACACGTCTACATTCCTGAAGTGAGGGTGCCTGCCTTCCAGAATCATAAGATGTCTGCATTCTAGAACTGGAATGTGGCTGAGTTCTATAATCCCTAGGATGCCAGAATTATGAAACCCCGAAATGCCGGCTAGCCGGAAGTGAAGATGTCTGACGGCCAGAATGCTACTATGTATGCATTCCACTGTCCTAAACGAGTCTGTGTTCTTGAATGTACAGGACGGTTGTGTTCCAGAATGTCAGAATGGCTGAATTCTAGAATCCTGGCATGGCTGACCTCAAGAGTCATTAAACGTCAACATTCCGGAAGTGAGGGTGCCTGCCTTCCATAATCCTAAGACGTCTGCATTGTAGAACCAGAATGTGGCTGATTTCTAGAATCTCTGGGATGCCGGAATTCTGAAACCCTGAAATGTCTTCTAGTCGGAAGTGAAGGTGTCTGACGTCCGGAATGCTGTAATGTCTGCATTCCGTCATCCTAAACGAGTCTGTGTCCTACAACGAGCAGGACGGCTGAGTTCCAGAATGTCTGGACGGCTGAATTGTAGAATCCTGGCATGGCGGACCTCTAGAATCGTTAAACGTCTACATTAGGGAAGTGAGGGTGCCTGCCTTCCAGAATCATAAGACGTCTGCATTCTAGAACCGGAATGTGGCTGAGTTCAAGAATCCCTGGTATGCCGGAATTCTGAAACCCTGAAATGTCTGCTAGCTGGAAGGGAAGGTGTCTGGGGTCCCCAATGCTACTATGTCTGCATTCCACCGTCCTAAACGAATCTGTGTTCCTGAACGTGCAGGATGGCTGAGTTCCGGAATGTCAGGACGGCTGAATTCTCGAATCCTGGCATGGCTGACCTGTAGAATCGTTAAACGTCTACATTCCGGAAGTGAGGTTACCTGCCTTCCAGACTCACAAGACGTCTATATTCTAGAACCGGAATGTGGCTGAGTTCTAGAATCCCTGGGATGCCACAATTCTGTAACCCTGAAATGTCTGCTAGCTGGAAGGGAAGGTGTCTGAGTTCCCCAATGCTACTATGTCTGCATTCCACCGTCCTTAACGAATCTGTGTTCCTGAACGTACAGGATGTCTGAGTTCCGGAATGTCAGGACGGCTGAACTCTCGAATCCTGGCATGGCTGACCTCTAGAATCGTTACACGTCTACATTCCTGAAGTGAGGGTGCCTGCCTTCCAGAATCATAAGATGTCTGCATTCTAGAACTGGAATGTGGCTGAGTTCTATAATCCCTAGGATGCCAGAATTATGAAACCCCGAAATGCCGGCTAGCCGGAAGTGAAGATGTCTGACGGCCAGAATGCTACTATGTATGCATTCCACTGTCCTAAACGAGTCTGTGTTCTTGAATGTACAGGACGGTTGTGTTCCAGAATGTCAGAATGGCTGAATTCTAGAATCCTGGCATGGCTGACCTCAAGAGTCATTAAACGTCAACATTCCGGAAGTGAGGGTGCCTGCCTTCCATAATCCTAAGACGTCTGCATTGTAGAACCAGAATGTGGCTGATTTCTAGAATCTCTGGGATGCCGGAATTCTGAAACCCTGAAATGTCTTCTAGTCGGAAGTGAAGGTGTCTGACGTCCGGAATGCTGTAATGTCTGGATTCCATCATCCTAAACGAGTCTCTGTTCTTCAATGTGCAGGACGGCTGAGTTCCGGAATGTCAGGATGGCTGAATTCTAGAATCCTGGCATGGCTGACCTCTAGAATCGTTAAACGTCTACATTCCGGAAGTGAGGGTGCCTGACTTCCAGAATCGTAAGACGTCTGCACTCTAGAACCGGAATGTGGCTGAGTTCTAGAATCCCTGGGATGCGGAATTCTGAAACCCTGAAATGTCTGCTAGCCGGAAGTGAAGGTGTCTGACGTCTGGAGTGCTGTTACATCTGCATTCCATCGTCCACAACGAGTCTGTGTTCTAGAATGTGCAGGACGGCTGAGTTCCGGAATGTCAGAATGGCTGAAATCTAGAATCCTGTCAGGGCTGACATCTAGAATCGTTAAACGTCTACATTCAGGAAGTGAGGGTGCCTGCCTTCCAGAATCATAAGACATTTACATTCTAGAACCGGAATGTGGCTGAGTTCTAGAATCCCTGGGATGCCAGAATTCTGTAACCATGAAATGTCTGCTATCTGGAAGTGAAGGTGTCTGAGGTCCGGAATGCTACTATGTCTGCATTCCACCATCCTAAACAAATCTGTGTTCCTGAACGTGAAGGACGGCTGTGTTCTGGAATGTCAGGATGGCTGAATTGTAGAATCCTGGCATCGCTGACCAGCAGAATGGTTAAACGTCTACATTGCTGAAGTGAGGGTGCCGGCCATCCAGAATCATACGACCTCTGCATTCTGGAACCGGAATGTAACTGAGTTCTAATTTCCCTGGGATGCCGGAATTCTGAAACCCTGAAATGTCTGCTAGCCGGAAGTGAAGGTGTCTGACGTCCGGAATGCTGCCCTGTCTGCATTCCATCGTCCAAAACGAGTCTGTGTTCTTCAATGTGCAGGACGGCTGAGTTCCGGAATGTCAGGATTGCTGAATTCTAGAATCCTTGCATGGCTGACCTGTAGAATCGTTAAACGTCTACATTCCGGAAGTGAGGGTGCCTGCCTTCCAGACTCGTAAGACGTCTGCACTCTAGAACCAGAATGTGGCTGAGTTCTAGAATCCCTGGAATGCCGGAATTCTGAAAACCTGAAATGTCTGCTAGCCGGAAGTGAAGGTGTCTGACGTCCGGAATGCTGCCCTGTCTGCATTCCATCGTCCAAAACGAGTCTGTGTTCTAGAATGTGCAGGACGGCTGAGTTCTGGAATGTCAGGATTGCTGAAATCTAGAATCCTGGCATGGCGGACCTCTAGAATCGTTAAACGTCTACATTAGGGAAGTGAGGGTGCCTGCCTTCCAGAATCATATGACGTCTGCATTCTAGAACCGGAATGTGGCTGAGTTCAAGAATCCCTGGGATGCCGGAATTCTGAAACCCTGAAATGTCTGCTAGCTGGAAGGGAAGGTGTCTGAGTTTCCCAATGCTACTATGTCTGCATTCCACCGTCCTTAACGAATCTGTGTTCCTGAACGTACAGGATGGCTGAGTTCTGGAATGTCAGGACAGCTGAATTCTCGAATCCTGGCATGGCTGACCTCTAGAATCGTTAAACGTCTACATTCCTGAGGTGAGGGTGCCTGCCTTCCAGAATCATAAGATGTCTGCATTCTAGAACTGGAATGTGGCTGAGTTCTAGAATCCCTGGGATGCCACAATTCTGTAACCCTGAAATGTCTGCTAGCTGGAAGGGAAGGTGTCTGAGTTCCCCAATGCTACTATGTCTGCATTCCACCGACCTATGTGAGTCTCTCTTCTAGAATGTGCTGGACGGCTGAGTTCCGGAATGTCAGGATGGCAGAATTCTAGAATCCTGGCATGGCTGACCTCTAGAATCGTTACACGTCTACATTCCTGAAGTGAGGGTGCCTGCCTTCCAGAATCATAAGATGTCTGCATTCTAGAACTGGAATGTGGCTGAGTTCTATAATCCCTAGGATGCCAGAATTATGAAACCCCGAAATGCCGGCTAGCCGGAAGTGAAGATGTCTGACGGCCAGAATGCTACTATGTATGCATTCCACTGTCCTAAAGGAGTCTGTGTTCTTGAATGTACAGGACGGTTGTGTTCCAGAATGTGAGAATGGCTGAATTCTAGAATCCTGGCATGGCTGACCTCAAGAGTCATTAAACGTCAACATTCCGGAAGTGAGGGTGCCTGCCTTCCATAATCCTAAGACGTCTGCATTGTAGAACCAGAATGTGGCTGATTTCTTGAATCTCTGGGATGCCAGAATTCTGAAACCCTGAAATGTCTTCTAGTCGGAAGTGAAGGTGTCTGACGTCCGGAATGCTGTAATGTCTGCATTCCATCATCCTAAACGAGTCTGTGTTCTACAACGAGCAGGACGGCTGAGTTCCAGAATGTCTGGACGACTGAATTGTAGAATCCTGGCATGGCTGAACTCTAGAATTGTTAAACGTCTATATTCCGGAACTGAGGGTGCCTGCCTTCCAGAATCATAAGACGTCTGCATTCTAGAACCGGAATGTGGCTGAGTTCTAGAATCCCTGGGATGCCGGAATTCTGAAACCCAGAAATATCTGCTATTCGGAAGTGAAGGTGTCTGACGACTGGAATGCTGTTATGTCTGTATTCCATCGTCCAAAAAGAGTCAGTGTTCTAGAATGTGCAGGACGGCTGAGTTCCGGAATGTCAGGATTGCTGAAATCTAGAATCCTGGCATGGCTGACCTCTAGAATCGTTAAACGTCTGCATTCCAGAAGTGAGGGTGCCTGCCTTCCAGAATCATAAGACGTCTGTATTCTAGAACCGGAATGTGGCTGAGTTCTAGAATCCCTGGGATGCCAGAATTCTGTAACCCTGAAATGTCTGCTAGCTGGAAGGGAAGGTGTCTGAGGTCCAGAATGCTACTGTGTCTGCATTCCACCATGCTAAACGAGTCTGTGTTCTAGAACGTGCAGAACGGCTGTGTTTTGGAATGTCAGGATGGCTGAATTCTACAATCTTGGCATGGCTCACCTCTAGAATCGTTAAATGTCTACATTCCGGAAGGGAGGGTTACTCCCTTTCAGAATGATAAGACATCTGTATTCTACAACGGGAAAGTGGCTGAGTTGTAGAATTCCTGGGATTCCGGAATTCTCATACCCGGAAATGTCTTCTAGCCGGACATGAAGGTGTCTGACATCCGGAATGCTACTATGTCTGCATTCCACCGTACTAAACGAGTCTGTGTTCTAGAATGTGCTGGAAGGCTGAGTTGCAGAATGTCAGAGTGGCTGAATTCTAGAATCCTGGCATGGCTGACCTCTAGAAACGTTAAATGTCTATATTGCGGAGGTGATGGTGCCTGCCTTCCAGAATCATAAGACGTCTGCATTCTAGAACCGGAATGTGGCTGAGTTCTAGAATCCCTGGGATGCCGGAATTCTGAAGCCCTGAAATGTCTGCTAGCTGGAAGTCAAGATGTCTGACGTCCGGAATGCTACTATGTCTGCATTCCACCGACCTATGTGAGTCTCTCTTCTAGAATGTGCTGGACGGCTGAGTTCCGGAATGTCAGTATGGCAGAATTCTAGAATCCTGGCATGGCTGACCTCCAGAATCATTAAACGTATACATTCCGGAAGTGAGGGTGCCTGCTTTCCAGAATCATAAGACGTCTGCATTCTAGAACTGGAATGTGGCTGAGTTCTGGAATCCCTGGGATGCCGGAATTCTGAAACCCTGAAATGTCTGCTAGCCGGAAGTGAAGGTGTCTGACGTCCGGAATGCTGCCCTGCCTGCATTCCATCGTCGAAAACGAGTCTGTGTTCTAGAAAGTGGAGGACGGCTGAGTTCCGGAATGTCAGGATGGCTGAATTCTAGAATCCTCTCATGGCTGACCTCTAGAATCGTTAAACGTCTACATTCCAGAAGTGAGGGTGCCTCCCTCCCAGATTCATAAGACATCTGCATTCAAGAACCAGAATGGGGCTGAGTTCTAGAATCCCTGGGATGCCGGAATTCTGAAAACCTGAAATGTCTGCTAGCCGGAAGTGAAGGTGTCTGACGTCCGGAATGCTGCCCTGTCTGCATTCCATCGTCCAAAACGAGTCTGTGTTCTAGAATGTGCAGGACGGCTGAGTTCTGGAATGTCAGGATTGCTGAAATCTAGAATCCTGGCATGGTTGACCTCTAGAATCGTTAAACGTCTACATTAGGGAAGTGAGGGTGCCTGCCTTCTAGAATCATAAGACGTCTGCATTCTAGAACCGGAATGTGGCTGAGTTCAAGAATCCCTGGGATGCCGGAATTCTGAAACCCTGAAATGTCTGCTAGCTGGAAGGGAAGGTGTCTGAGTTCCGCAATGCTACTATGTCTGCATTCCACCGTCCTAAACGAATATGTGTTCCTGAACGTGCAGGATGGCTGAGTTCCGGAATGTCAGGACGGCTGAATTCTCGAATCCTGGCATGGCTGACCTGTAGAATCGTTAAACGTCTACATTCCGGAAGTGAGGGTACCTGCCTTCCAGACTCACAAGACGTCTATATTCTAGAACCGGAATGTGGCTGAGTTCTAGAATCCCTGGGATGCCACAATTCTGTAACCCTGAAATGTCTGCTAGCTGGAAGGGAAGGTGTCTGAGTTCCCCAATGCTACTATGTCTGCATTCCACCGACCTATGTGAGTCTCTCTTCTAGAATGTGCTGGACAGCTGAGTTCCGGAATGTCAGGATGGCAGAATTCTAGAATCCTGGCATGGCTGACCTCTAGAATCGTTACACGTCTACATTCCTGAAGTGAGGGTGCCTGCCTTCCAGAATCATAAGATGTCTGCATTCTAGAACTGGAATGTGGCTGAGTTCTATAATCCCTAGGATGCCAGAATTATGAAACCCCGAAATGCCGGCTAGCCGGAAGTGAAGATGTCTGACGGCCAGAATGCTACTATGTATGCATTCCACTGTCCAAAAGGGGTCTGTGTTCTTGAATGTACAGGACGGTTGTGTTCCAGAATGTGAGAATGGCTGAATTCTAGAATCCTGGCATGGCTGACCTCAAGAGTCATTAAACGTCAACATTCCGGAAGTGAGGGTGCCTGCCTTCCATAATCCTAAGACGTCTGCATTGTAGAACCAGAATGTGGCTGATTTCTAGAATCTCTGGGATGCCGGAATTCTGAAACCCTGAAATGTCTTCTAGTCGGAAGTGAAGGTGTCTGACGTCCGGAATGCTGTAATGTCTGCATTCCATCATCCTAAACGAGTCTGTGTTCTACAACGAGCAGGATGGCTGAGTTCCAGAATGTCTGGACGGCTGAATTGTAGAATCCTGGCATGGCTGAACTCTAGAATTGTTAAACGTCTATATTCCGGAACTGAGGGTGCCTGCCTTCCAGAATCATAAGACGTCTGCATTCTAGAACCGGAATGTGGCTGAGTTCTAGAATCCCTGGGATGCCGGAATTCTGAAACCCAGAAATATCTGCTATTCGGAAGTGAAGGTGTCTGACGACTGGAATGCTGTTATGTCTGTATTCCATCGTCCAAAAAGAGTCAGTGTTCTAGAATGTGCAGGACGGCTGAGTTCCGGAATGTCAGGATTGCTGAAATCTAGAATCCTGGCATGGCTGACCTCTAGAATCGTTAAACGTCTGCATTCCAGAAGTGAGGGTGCCTGCCTTCCAGAATCATAAGACGTCTGTATTCTAGAACCGGAATGTGGCTGAGTTCTAGAATCTCTGGGATGCCAGAATTCTGTAACCCTGAAATGTCTGCTAGCTATAAGGGAAGGTGTCTGAGGTCCGGAATGCTACTGTGTCTGCATTCCACCATGCTAAACGAGTCTGTGTTCTAGAACGTGCAGAACGGCTGTGTTTTGGAATGTCAGGATGGCTGAATTCTACAATCTTGGCATGGCTCACCTCTAGAATCGTTAAATGTCTACATTCCGGAAGGGAGGGTTACTGCCTTTCAGAATGATAAGACATCTGTATTCTACAACGGGAACGTGGCTGAGTTGTAGAATTCCTGGGATTCCGGAATTCTCATACCCGGAAATGTCTTCTAGCCGGACATGAAGGTGTCTGACATCCGGAATGCTACTATGTCTGCATTCCACCGTACTAAACGAGTCTGTGTTCTAGAATGTGCTGGAAGGCTGAGTTTTAGAATGTCAGAGTGGCTGAATTCTAGAATCCTGGCATGGCTGACCTCTAGAAACGTTAAATGTCTATATTGCGGAGGTGATGGTGCCTGCCTTCCAGAATCATAAGACGTCTGCATTCTAGAACCGGAATGTGGCTGAGTTCTAGAATCCCTGGGATGCCGGAATTCTGAAGCCCTGAAATGTCTGCTAGCTGGAAGTCAAGATGTCTGACGTCCGGAATGCTACTATGTCTGCATTCCACCGACCTATGTGAGTCTCTCTTCTAGAATGTGCTGGACGGCTGAGTTCCGGAATGTCAGTATGGCAGAATTCTAGAATCCTGGCATGGCTGACCTCCAGAATCATTAAACGTATACATTCCGGAAGTGAGGGTGCCTGCTTTCCAGAATCATAAGACGTCTGCATTCTAGAACTGGAATGTGGCTGAGTTCTGGAATCCCTGGGATGCCAGAATTCTGAAACCCTGAAATGTCTGCTAGCCGGAAGTGAAGGTGTCTGACGTCCGGAATGCTGCCCTGTCTGCATTCCATCGTCGAAAACGAGTCTGTGTTCTAGAACGTGGAGGACGGCTGAGTTCCGGAATGTCACGATGGCTGAATTCTAGAATCCTCTCATGGCTGACCTCTAGAATCGTTAAACGTCTACATTCCAGAAGTGAGGGTGCCTCCCTCCCAGAATCATAAGACATCTGCATTCAAGAACCGGAATGGGGCTGAGTTCTAGAATCCCTGGGATGCCGGAATTCTGAAAACCTGAAATGTCTGCTAGCCGGAAGTGAAGGTGTCTGACGTCCGGAATGCTGCCCTGTCTGCATTCCATCGTCCAAAACGAGTCTTTGTTCTAGAATGTGCAGGACGGCTGAGTTCTGGAATGTCAGGATTGCTGAAATCTAGAATCCTGGCATGGCGGACCTCTAGAATCGTTAAACGTCTACATTAGGGAAGTGAGGGTGCCTGCCTTCCAGAATCATAAGACGTCTGCATTCTAGAACCGGAATGTGGCTGAGTTCAAGAATCCCTGGGATGCCGGAATTCTGAAACCCTGAAATGTCTGCTAGCTGGAAGGGAAGGTGTCTGAGTTCCCCAAGGCTACTATGTCTGCATTCCACCGTCCTAAACGAATATGTGTTCCTGAACGTGCAGGATGGCTGAGTTCCGGAATGTCAGGACGGCTGAATTCTCGAATCCTGGCATGGCTGACCTGTAGAATCGTTAAACGTCTACATTCCGGAAGTGAGGGTACCTGCCTTCCAGACTCACAAGACGTCTATATTCTAGAACCGGAATGTGGCTGAGTTCTAGAATCCCTGGGATGCCACAATTCTGTAACCCTGAAATGTCTGCTAGCTGGAAGGGAAGGTGTCTGAGTTCCCCAATGCTACTATGTCTGCATTCCACCGACCTATGTGAGTCTCTCTTCTAGAATGTGCTGGACGGCTGAGTTCCGGAATGTCAGGATGGCAGAATTCTAGAATCCTGGCATGGCTGACCTCTAGAATCGTTACACATCTACATTCCTGAAGTGAGGGTGCCTGCCTTCCAGAATCATAAGATGTCTGCATTCTAGAACTGGAATGTGGCTGAGTTCTATAATCCCTAGGATGCCAGAATTATGAAACCCCGAAATGCCGGCTAGCCGGAAGTGAAGATGTCTGACGGCCAGAATGCTACTATGTATGCATTCCACTGTCCTAAACGAGTCTGTGTTCTTGAATGTACAGGACGGTTGTGTTCCAGAATGTCAGAATGGCTGAATTCTAGAATCCTGGCATGGCTGACCTCAAGAGTCATTAAACGTCAACATTCCGGAAGTGAGGGTGCCTGCCTTCCATAATCCTAAGACGTCTGCATTGTAGAACCAGAATGTGGCTGATTTCTAGAATCTCTGGGATGCCGGAATTCTGAAACCCTGAAATGTCTTCTAGTCGGAAGTGAAGGTGTCTGACGTCCGGAATGCTGTAATGTCTGCATTCCATCATCCTAAACGAGTCTGTGTTCTACAACGAGCAGGACGGCTGAGTTCCAGAATGTCTGGACGGCTGAATTGTAGAATCCTGGCATGGCTGAACTCTAGAATTGTTAAACGTCTATATTCCGGAACTGAGGGTGCCTGCCTTCCAGAATCATAAGACGTCTGCATTCTAGAACCGGAATGTGGCTGAGTTCTAGAATCCCTGGGATGCCGGAATTCTGAAACCCAGAAATATCTGCTATTCGGAAGTGAAGGTGTCTGACGACTGGAATGCTGTTATGTCTGTATTCCATCGTCCAAAAAGAGTCAGTGTTCTAGAATGTGCAGGACGGCTGAGTTCCGGAATGTCAGGATTGCTGAAATCTAGAATCCTGGCATGGCTGACCTCTAGAATCGTTAAACGTCTGCATTCCAGAAGTGAGGGTGCCTGCCTTCCAGAATCATAAGACGTCTGTATTCTAGAACCGGAATGTGGCTGAGTTCTAGAATCCCTGGGATGCCCGAATTCTGTAACCCTGAAATGTCTGCTAGCTGGAAGGGAAGGTGTCTGAGGTCCGGAATGCTACTGTGTCTGCATTCCACCATGCTAAACGAGTCTGTGTTCTAGAACGTGCAGAACGGCTGTGTTTTGGAATGTCAGGATGGCTGAATTCTACAATCTTGGCATGGCTCACCTCTAGAATCGTTAAATGTCTACATTCCGGAAGGGAGGGTTACTGCCTTTCAGAATGATAAGACATCTGTATTCTACAACGGGAAAGTGGCTGAGTTGTAGAATTCCTGGGATTCCGGAATTCTCATACCCGGAAATGTCTTCTAGCCGGACATGAAGGTGTCTGACATCCGGAATGCTACTATGTCTGCATTCCACCGTACTAAACGAGTCTGTGTTCTAGAATGTGCTGGAAGGCTGAGTTGCAGAATGTCAGAGTGGCTGAATTCTAGAATCCTGGCATGGCTGACCTCTAGAAACGTTAAATGTCTATATTGCGGAGGTGATGGTGCCTGCCTTCCAGAATCATAAGACGTCTGCATTCTAGAACCGGAATGTGGCTGAGTTCTAGAATCCCTGGGATGCCGGAATTCTGAAGCCCTGAAATGTCTGCTAGCTGGAAGTCAAGATGTCTGACGTCCGGAATGCTACTATGTCTGCATTCCACCGACCTATGTGAGTCTCTCTTCTAGAATGTGCTGGACGGCTGAGTTCCGGAATGTCAGTATGGCAGAATTCTAGAATCCTGGCATGGCTGACCTCCAGAATCATTAAACGTCTACATTCCGGAAGTGAGGGTGCCTGCTTTCCAGAATCATAAGACGTCTGCATTCTAGAACTGGAATGTGGCTGAGTTCTGGAATCCCTGGGATGCCGGAATTCTGAAACCCTGAAATGTCTGCTAGCCGGAAGTGAAGGTGTCTGACGTCCGGAATGCTGCCCTGCCTGCATTCCATCGTCGAAAACGAGTCTGTGTTCTAGAAAGTGGAGGACGGCTGAGTTCCGGAATGTCAGGATGGCTGAATTCTAGAATCCTCTCATGGCTGACCTCTAGAATCGTTAAACGTCTACATTCCAGAAGTGAGGGTGCCTCCCTCCCAGATTCATAAGACATCTGCATTCAAGAACCAGAATGGGGCTGAGTTCTAGAATCCCTGGGATGCCGGAATTCTGAAAACCTGAAATGTCTGCTAGCCGGAAGTGAAGGTGTCTGACGTCCGGAATGCTGCCCTGTCTGCATTCCATCGTCGAAAACGAGTCTGTGTTCTAGAACGTGGAGGACGGCTGAGTTCCGGAATGTCACGATGGCTGAATTCTAGAATCCTCTCATGGCTGACCTCTAGAATCTTTAAACGTCTACATTCCAGAAGTGAGGGTGCCTCCCTCCCAAAATCATAAGACATCTGCATTCAAGAACCGGAATGGGGCTGAGTTCTAGAATCCCTGGGATGCCGGAATTCTGAAAACCTGAAATGTCTGCTAGCCGGAAGTGAAGGTGTCTGACGTCCGGAATGCTGCCCTGTCTGCATTCCATCGTCCAAAACGAGTCTGTGTTCTAGAATGTGCAGGACGGCTGAGTTCTGGAATGTCAGGATTGCTGAAATCTAGAATCCTGGCATGGCGGACCTCTAGAATCGTTAAACGTCTACATTAGGGAAGTGAGGGTGCCTGCCTTCCAGAATCATAAGACGTCTGCATTCTAGAACCGGAATGTGGCTGAGTTCAAGAATCCCTGGGATGCTGGAATTCTGAAACCCTGAAATGTCTGCTAGCTGGAAGGGAAGGTGTCTGAGTTCCCCAATGCTACTATGTCTGCATTCCACCGTCCTAAACGAATATGTGTTCCTGAACGTGCAGGATGGCTGAGTTCCGGAATGTCAGGACGGCTGAATTCTCGAATCCTGGCATGGCTGACCTGTAGAATCGTTAAACGTCTACATTCCGGAAGTGAGGGTACCTGCCTTCCAGACTCACAAGACGTCTATATTCTAGAACCGGAATGTGGCTGAGTTCTAGAATCCCTGGGATGCCACAATTCTGTAACCCTGAAATGTCTGCTAGCTGGAAGGGAAGGTGTCTGAGTTCCCCAATGCTACTATGTCTGCATTCCACCGACCTATGTGAGTCTCTCTTCTAGAATGTGCTGGACGGCTGAGTTCCGGAATGTCAGGATGGCAGAATTCTAGAATCCTGGCATGGCTGACCTCTAGAATCGTTACACGTCTACATTCCTGAAGTGAGGGTGCCTGCCTTCCAGAATCATAAGATGTCTGCATTCTAGAACTGGAATGTGGCTGAGTTCTATAATCCCTAGGATGCCAGAATTATGAAACCCCGAAATGCCGGCTAGCCGGAAGTGAAGATGTCTGACGGCCAGAATGCTACTATGTATGCATTCCACTGTCCTAAAGGAGTCTGTGTTCTTGAATGTACAGGACGGTTGTGTTCCAGAATGTGAGAATGGCTGAATTCTAGAATCCTGGCATGGCTGACCTCAAGAGTCATTAAACGTCAACATTCCGGAAGTGAGGGTGCCTGCCTTCCATAATCCTAAGACGTCTGCATTGTAGAACCAGAATGTGGCTGATTTCTAGAATCTCTGGGATGCCGGAATTCTGAAACCCTGAAATGTCTTCTAGTCGGAAGTGAAGGTGTCTGACGTCCGGAATGCTGTAATGTCTGCATTCCATCATCCTAAACGAGTCTGTGTTCTACAACGAGCAGGACGGCTGAGTTCCAGAATGTCTGGACGGCTGAATTGTAGAATCCTGGCATGGCTGAACTCTAGAATTGTTAAACGTCTATATTCCGGAACTGAGGGTGCCTGCCTTCCAGAATCATAAGACGTCTGCATTCTAGAACCGGAATGTGGCTGAGTTCTAGAATCCCTGGGATGCCGGAATTCTGAAACCCAGAAATATCTGCTATTCGGAAGTGAAGGTGTCTGACGACTGGAATGCTGTTATGTCTGTATTCCATCGTCCAAAAAGAGTCAGTGTTCTAGAATGTGCAGGACGGCTGAGTTCCGGAATGTCAGGATTGCTGAAATCTAGAATCCTGGCATGGCTGACCTCTAGAATCGTTAAACGTCTGCATTCCAGAAGTGAGGGTGCCTGCCTTCCAGAATCATAAGACGTCTGTATTCTAGAACCGGAATGTGGCTGAGTTCTAGAATCCCTGGGATGCCCGAATTCTGTAACCCTGAAATGTCTGCTAGCTGGAAGGGAAGGTGTCTGAGGTCCGGAATGCTACTGTGTCTGCATTCCACCATGCTAAACGAGTCTGTGTTCTAGAACGTGCAGAACGGCTGTGTTTTGGAATGTCAGGATGGCTGAATTCTACAATCTTGGCATGGCTCACCTCTAGAATCGTTAAATGTCTACATTCCGGAAGGGAGGGTTACTGCCTTTCAGAATGATAAGACATCTGTATTCTACAACGGGAAAGTGGCTGAGTTGTAGAATTCCTGGGATTCCGGAATTCTCATACCCGGAAATGTCTTCTAGCCGGACATGAAGGTGTCTGACATCCGGAATGCTACTATGTCTGCATTCCACCGTACTAAACGAGTCTGTGTTCTAGAATGTGCTGGAAGGCTGAGTTTTAGAATGTCAGAGTGGCTGAATTCTAGAATCCTGGCATGGCTGACCTCTAGAAACGTTAAATGTCTATATTGCGGAGGTGATGGTGCCTGCCTTCCAGAATCATAAGACGTCTGCATTCTAGAACCGGAATGTGGCTGAGTTCTAGAATCCCTGGGATGCCGGAATTCTGAAGCCCTGAAATGTCTGCTAGCTGGAAGTCAAGATGTCTGACGTCCGGAATGCTACTATGTCTGCATTCCACCGACCTATGTGAGTCTCTCTTCTAGAATGTGCTGGACGGCTGAGTTCCGGAATGTCAGTATGGCAGAATTCTAGAATCCTGGCATGGCTGACCTCCAGAATCATTAAACGTCTACATTCCGGAAGTGAGGGTGCCTGCTTTCCAGAATCATAAGACGTCTGCATTCTAGAACTGGAATGTGGCTGAGTTCTGGAATCCCTGGGATGCCGGAATTCTGAAACCCTGAAATGTCTGCTAGCCGGAAGTGAAGGTGTCTGACGTCCGGAATGCTGCCCTGCCTGCATTCCATCGTCGAAAACGAGTCTGTGTTCTAGAAAGTGGAGGACGGCTGAGTTCCGGAATGTCAGGATGGCTGAATTCTAGAATCCTCTCATGGCTGACCTCTAGAATCGTTAAACGTCTACATTCCAGAAGTGAGGGTGCCTCCCTCCCAGATTCATAAGACATCTGCATTCAAGAACCAGAATGGGGCTGAGTTCTAGAATCCCTGGGATGCCGGAATTCTGAAAACCTGAAATGTCTGCTAGCCGGAAGTGAAGGTGTCTGACGTCCGGAATGCTGCCCTGTCTGCATTCCATCGTCGAAAACGAGTCTGTGTTCTAGAACGTGGAGGACGGCTGAGTTCCGGAATGTCACGATGGCTGAATTCTAGAATCCTCTCATGGCTGACCTCTAGAATCGTTAAACGTCTACATTCCAGAAGTGAGGGTGCCTCCCTCCCAAAATCATAAGACATCTGCATTCAAGAACCGGAATGGGGCTGAGTTCTAGAATCCCTGGGATGCCGGAATTCTGAAAACCTGAAATGTCTGCTAGCCGGAAGTGAAGGTGTCTGACGTCCGGAATGCTGCCCTGTCTGCATTCCATCGTCCAAAACGAGTCTGTGTTCTAGAATGTGCAGGACGGCTGAGTTCTGGAATGTCAGGATTGCTGAAATCTAGAATCCTGGCATGGCGGACCTCTAGAATCGTTAAACGTCTACATTAGGGAAGTGAGGGTGCCTGCCTTCCAGAATCATAAGACGTCTGCATTCTAGAACCGGAATGTGGCTGAGTTCAAGAATCCCTGGGATGCTGGAATTCTGAAACCCTGAAATGTCTGCTAGCTGGAAGGGAAGGTGTCTGAGTTCCCCAATGCTACTATGTCTGCATTCCACCGTCCTAAACGAATATGTGTTCCTGAACGTGCAGGATGGCTGAGTTCCGGAATGTCAGGACGGCTGAATTCTCGAATCCTGGCATGGCTGACCTGTAGAATCGTTAAACGTCTACATTCCGGAAGTGAGGGTACCTGCCTTCCAGACTCACAAGACGTCTATATTCTAGAACCGGAATGTGGCTGAGTTCTAGAATCCCTGGGATGCCACAATTCTGTAACCCTGAAATGTCTGCTAGCTGGAAGGGAAGGTGTCTGAGTTCCCCAATGCTACTATGTCTGCATTCCACCGACCTATGTGAGTCTCTCTTCTAGAATGTGCTGGACGGCTGAGTTCCGGAATGTCAGGATGGCAGAATTCTAGAATCCTGGCATGGCTGACCTCTAGAATCGTTACACGTCTACATTCCTGAAGTGAGGGTGCCTGCCTTCCAGAATCATAAGATGTCTGCATTCTAGAACTGGAATGTGGCTGAGTTCTATAATCCCTAGGATGCCAGAATTATGAAACCCCGAAATGCCGGCTAGCCGGAAGTGAAGATGTCTGACGGCCAGAATGCTACTATGTATGCATTCCACTGTCCTAAAGGAGTCTGTGTTCTTGAATGTACAGGACGGTTGTGTTCCAGAATGTGAGAATGGCTGAATTCTAGAATCCTGGCATGGCTGACCTCAAGAGTCATTAAACGTCAACATTCCGGAAGTGAGGGTGCCTGCCTTCCATAATCCTAAGACGTCTGCATTGTAGAACCAGAATGTGGCTGATTTCTAGAATCTCTGGGATGCCGGAATTCTGAAACCCTGAAATGTCTTCTAGTCGGAAGTGAAGGTGTCTGACGTCCGGAATGCTGTAATGTCTGCATTCCATCATCCTAAACGAGTCTGTGTTCTACAACGAGCAGGACGGCTGAGTTCCAGAATGTCTGGACGGCTGAATTGTAGAATCCTGGCATGGCTGAACTCTAGAATTGTTAAACGTCTATATTCCGGAACTGAGGGTGCCTGCCTTCCAGAATCATAAGACGTCTGCATTCTAGAACCGGAATGTGGCTGAGTTCTAGAATCCCTGGGATGCCGGAATTCTGAAACCCAGAAATATCTGCTATTCGGAAGTGAAGGTGTCTGACGACTGGAATGCTGTTATGTCTGTATTCCATCGTCCAAAAAGAGTCAGTGTTCTAGAATGTGCAGGACGGCTGAGTTCCGGAATGTCAGGATTGCTGAAATCTAGAATCCTGGCATGGCTGACCTCTAGAATCGTTAAACGTCTGCATTCCAGAAGTGAGGGTGCCTGCCTTCCTGAATCATAAGACGTCTGTATTCTAGAACCGGAATGTGGCTGAGTTCTAGAATCCCTGGGATGCCAGAATTCTGTAACCCTGAAATGTCTGCTAGCTGGAAGGGAAGGTGTCTGAGGTCCGGAATGCTACTGTGTCTGCATTCCACCATGCTAAACGAGTCTGTGTTCTAGAATGTGCTGGACGGCTGAGTTCCGGAATGTCAGGATGGCAGAATTCTAGAATCCTGGCATGGCTGACCTCCAGAATCATTAAACGTCTACATTCCGGAAGTGAGGGTGCCTGCCTTCCAGAATCATAAGACGTCTTCATTCTAGAACCGGAATGTGGCTGAGTTCTGGAATCCCTGGGATGCCGGAATTCTGAAACCCTGAAATGTCTGCTAGCCGGAAGTGAAGGTGTCTGATGTCCGGAATGCTGCCCTGTCTGTATTCCATCTTCCAAAACGAGTGTGTGTTCTAGAACGTGGAGGACGGCTGAGTTCCGGAATGTCAGGATGACTGAATTCTGGAATCCTCTCATGGCTGACCTCTAGAATCGTTAAACGTCTACACTCAAGAAGTGAGGCTGCCTCCCTCCCAGAATCATAAGACGTCTGCATTCTAGAACCGGAATGAGGCTGAGTTCTAGAATCCCTGGGATGCCAGAATTCTGAAACCCTGAAGTGTCTGCTGGCCGGAATTGAAAGTGTCTGACATCCGGAAAGCTACTATGTCTGCATTTCGCTGTCCTAAAAGAGTCTGTGTTCTAGAATGTGCAGAACGGCTTAGTTCCGGAATGTCAGGTCGGCTGAATTCTAGAATCCTGGCATGGCTGACTTCTAGAATCGTCAAACGTCTACATTCCGGTAGTGAGGCTGCCTGCCTTCCAGAATCATAAGACGTCTGCTTTCTAGAAGCGGAATTTGGCTGAATTCTAGAATCCGTGGGATGCCGTAATTCTGAAACCCTGAAATGTCTGCTGGCCGGAAGTGAAGGTGTCTGACATCCGGAATGCTACTATGTCTGCATTCCGCTGTCCTAAACGAGTCTGTGTTCTAGAATGTGCAGGACGGCTGAGTTCTGGGATGTCAGGATGGCTGAATTGTAGAATCCTGGCATGGCTGACCTCTAGAATCGTTAAATGTATACATTCCGGAAATGAGAGTTTCTGACTCCACAATCATAAGACGTATAGATTCCAGAACCGGAATGGGGCTGAGTTCCAGAATCCCTGGGATGCCGGAATTCTGAAACCCTGAAATGTCTGCTGGCCGGAAGTGAAGTTGTCTGACGTCCAGAATGCCACTATGTCTCCATTCCACCGCCCTAAACGAGTCTGTGTTCTAGAATGTGCAGGACGGCTGAAATCCGGAATGTCAGGAAGACTGAATTCTACAATCCTTGTAGAGCTGACCACTAGAATTGTTAAACTTCTGCATTCCGGAAGTGAGGGTGCCTGCCTTCCAGAATCATAAGACGTCTGCATTCTAGAACCGGAATGTGGCTGAGTTCTAGAATCCCTGTGATGCCGGAATTCTGAAACCCTGAAATGCCTCCTAGCCGGAAGTCAAGGTGTCTGATGTCCGGGATGCTACTATGTCTGTATTCCAGTGTCCTAAACGAGTCTGTGTTTTAGAATCTGCAGGACGGCTGAGTTCCGGGATGTCAGGATGGCTGAATTCTAGAATCCTTGCATGGCTGACCTCTAGAATCGTTAAACGTCTACATTCCAGAAGTGAGGGTGCCTGCCTTCCTGGATCATAAGACGTCTGCATTCTACAACCAGAATGTGGCGGAGTTCTAGATTCCCTGGGATGCCGGAATCTGAAACCCTGAAATGTCTGCTACCCGGAAGTGAACGTGTCTGACTTCCGCAATGCTACTATGTCTGCATTTCACCGTCCTAATCGAGGCTGTGTTCTAGAATGTGTAGGACGGCTGAGTTCCGGAAAGTCAGGATGGCTGAATTCTAGAATCCTGGCATGGCTGACCTCTAGAATGATTAAAAGTCTACATTCTGGAAGTGAGGGTGCCTCCCTTCCAGAATCATAAGACGTCTGCATTCTAGAACCGGAATGTGGCTGAGTTCTAGAATCCCGGGGATACCGGAATTCTGAAACCCTGAAATGTCTGCTAGACGGAAGTGCAGTTGTCTGACGTCTGGAATGCTACTATGTCTGCCATAAAGCATCCTAAACGAGTCTGTGTTCTTCAATGTGCAGGACGGCTGAGTTCCGGAATGTCAGGATGGCTGAATTCTAGAATCCTGGCATGGCTGACCTCTAGAATCGTTAAACGTCTACATTCCGGAAGTGAGGGTGCCTGCCTTCCAGAATCGTAAGACGTCTGCACTCTAGAACCGGAATGTGGCTGAGTTCTAGAATCCCTGGGATGCGGAATTCTGAAACCCTGAAATGTCTGCTAGCCGGAAGTGAAGGTGTCTGACGTCTGGAGTGCTGTTACATCTGCATTCCATCGTCCACAACGAGTCTCTGTTCTAGAATGTGCAGGACGGCTGAGTTCCGGAATGTCAGAATGGCTGAAATCTAGAATCCTGTCAGGGCTGACATCTAGAATCGTTAAACGTCTACATTCAGGAAGTGAGGGTGCCTGCCTTCCAGAATCATAAGACATCTGCATTCTAGAACCGGAATGTGGCTGAGTTCTAGAATCCCTGGGATGCCAGAATTCTGAAGTCCTAAAATGTCTGCTATCTGGAAGTGAAGGTGTCTGAGGTCTGGAATGCTACTATGTCTGCATTCCACCGTCCTAAACGAATCTGTGTTCTTGAACGTGAAGGACGGCTGAGCTCCGGAAAGTCAGGATGGCTGAATTCTAGAATCCTGGCATGGCTGACCTCTAGGATCATTAAACGTCTACATTCCTGGAGTGAGTGTACCTGCCTTCCAGAATCATAAGACGTCTGCATTCTAGAACCGGAATGTGGCTGAGTTCTAGAATCCCTGGGATGCCAGAATTCTGTAACCATGAAATGTCTGCTAGCTGGAAGGGAAGGGGTCTGAGGTCCGGAATGCTACTATGTCTGCATTACACCATCCTAAACGAATCTGTGTTCCTGAACGTGAAGGACGGCTGAGTTCTGGAATGTCAGGACGGCTGAATTCTAAAATCCTGGCATCGCAGACCAGTAGAATTGTTAAACGTCTACATTGCTGAAGTGAGGGTGCCTGCCTTCCAGAATCATACGACCTCTGCATTCTGGAACCGGAATGTAACTGAGTTCTAGATTCCCTGGGATGCCGGAATTCTGAAACCCTGAAATGTGTTCTAGCTGGAAGTGAAGGTGTCTGACGTCCGGAATGCTGCCCTGTCTGCATTCCATCGTCCAAAACGAGTCTGTGTTCTAGAATGTGCAGGACGGCTGAGTTCCGGAATGTCAGGAGTGCTGAAACCTAGAATCCTGGCATGGCGGACGTCTAGAATCGTTAAACATCTACATTAGGGAAGTGAGGGTGCCTGCCTTCCAGAATCATAAGACATATGCATTTTAGAACCAGAATGTGGCTGAGTTCTAGAATCCCTGGGATACCGGAATTCTGAAACCCTGAAATGTCTGCTAGACGGAAGTGCAGTTGTCTGACGTCTGGAATGCTACTATGTCTGCCATAAAGCATCCTAAACGAGTCTGTGTTCTTCAATGTGCAGGACGGCTGAGTTCCGGAATGTCAGGATGGCTGAATTCTAGAATCCTGGCATGGCTGACCTCTAGAATCGTTAAACGTCTACATTCCGGAAGTGAGGGTGCCTGCCTTCCAGAATCGTAAGACGTCTGCACTCTAGAACCGGAATGTGGCTGAGTTCCAGAATCCCTGGGATGCGGAGTTCGGAAATCCTGAAATGTCTGCTAGCCGGAAGTGAAGGTGTCTGACGTCCGGAGTGCTGTTACATATGCATTCCATCATCCACATCGAGTCTCTGTTCTAGAATGTGCAGGACGGCTGAGTTCCGGAATGTCAGAATGGCTGAATTCTAGAATCCTGTCATGGCTGACATCTAGAATTGTTAAACGTCTACATTCAGGAAGTGAGGGTGCCTGCCTTCCAGAATCATTAGCCGTCTGCATTCTAGAACCGGAATGTGGCTGAGTTCTAGAATCCCTGGGATACCGGAATTCTGAAACCCTGAAATGTCTGCTAGACGGAAGTGCAGTTGTCTGACATCTGGAATGCTACTATGTCGGCCATAAAGCATCCTAAACGAGTCTGTGTTCTTCAATGTGCAGGACGGCTGAGTTCCGGAATGTCAGGATTGCTGAATTCTAGAATCCTGGCATGGCTGACCTGTAGAATCGTTAAACGTCTACATTCCGGAAGTGAGGGTGCCTGCCTTCCAGACTCGTAAGACGCCTGCACTCTAGAACCAGAATGTGGCTGAGTTCTAGAATCCCTGGAATGCCGGAATTCTGAAAACCTGAAATGTCTGCTAGCCGGAAGTGAAGGTGTCTGACGTCCGGAATGCTGCCCTGTCTGCATTCCATCGTCCAAAACGAGTCTGTGTTCTAGAATGTGCAGGACGGCTGAGTTCTGGAATGTCAGGATTGCTGAAATCTAGAATCCTGGCATGGCGGACCTCTAGAATCGTTAAACGTCTACATTAGGGAAGTGAGGGTGCCTGCCTCCCAGAATCATATGACGTCTGCATTCTAGAACCGGAATGTGGCTGAGTTCAAGAATCCCTGGGATGCCAGAATTCTGAAACCCTGTAATGTCTGCTAGCTGGAAGGGAAGGTGTCTGAGTTCCCCAATGCTACTATGTCTGCATTCCACCGTCCTTAACGAATCTGTGTTCCTGAACGTACAGGATGGCTGAGTTCCGGAATGTCAGGACAGCTGAATTCTCGAATCCTGGCATGGCTGACCTCTAGAATCGTTAAACGTCTACATTCCTGAGGTGAGGGTGCCTGCCTTCCAGAATCATAAGATGTCTGCATTCTAGAACTGGAATGTGGCTGAGTTCTATAATCCCTAGGATGCCAGAATTATGAAACTCCGAAATGCCGGCTAGCCGGAATTGAAGATGTCTGACGGCCAGAATGCTACTATGTATGCATTCCACTGTCCTAAACGAGTCTGTGTTCTAGAATGTGCTGGACGGCTGAGTTCCAGAATGTCAGAGTGGCTGAATTCTAGAATCCTGGCATGGATGACCTCTAGAAACGTTAAATGTCTATATTGCGGAAGTGAGGGTGCCTGCCTTCCAGAATCATAAGACGTCTGCATTCTAGAACCGGAATGTGGCTGAGTTCTAGAATCCCTGGGATGCCGGAATTCTGAAGCTCTGAAATGTCTGCTAGCTGGAAGTCAAGATGTCTGACGTCCGGAATGCTGCCCTGTCTGCATTCCACCGACCTATGTGAGTCTCTCTCCTAGAATGTGCTGGACGGCTGAGTTCCGGAATGTCAGTATGGCAGAATTCTAGAATCCTGGCATGGCTGACCTCCAGAATCATTAAACGTCTACATTCCGGAAGTGAGGGTGCCTGCCTTCCAGAATCATAAGACGTCTGCATTCTAGAACCGGAATGTGGCTGAGTTCTGGAATCCCTGGGATGCAGGAATTATGAAACCCTGAAATGTCTGCTAGCCGGAAGTGAAGGTGTCTGACGTCCGGAATGCTGCCCTGTCTGCATTCCATCGTCCAAAACGAGTCTGTGTTCTAGAACGTGGAGGACGGCTGAGTTCCGGAATGTCAGGATTGCTGAAATCTAGAATCCTGGCATGGCGGACCTCTAGAATCGTTAAACGTCTACATTAGGGAAGTGAGGGTGCCTGCCTTCCAGAATCATAAGACGTCTGCATTCTAGAACCAGAATGTGGCTGAGTTCAAGAATCCCTGGTATGCCGGAATTCTGAAACCCTGAAATGTCTGCTAGCTGGAAGGGAAGGTGTCTGAGTTCCCCAATGCTACTATGTCTGCATTCCACCGTCCTAAACGTATCTGTGTTCCTGAACGTGCAGGATGGCTGAGTTCCGTAATGTCAAGACGGCTGAATTCTCGAATCCTGGCATGGCTGACCTGTAGAATCGTTAAACGTCTACATTCCGGAAGTGAGGGTACCTGCCTTCCAGACTCACAAGACGTCTATATTCTAGAACCGGAATGTGGCTGAGTTCTAGAATCCCAGGGATGCCACAATTCTGTAACCCTGAAATGTCTGCTAGCTGGAAGGGAAGGTGTCTGAGTTCCCCAATGCTACTATGTCTGCATTCCACCGTCCTAAACGAATCTGTGTTCCTGAACGTACAGGATGGCTGAGTTCCGGAATGTCAGGACGGCTGAATTCTCGAATCCTGGCATGGCTGACCTCTAGAATCGTTACACGTCTACATTCCTGAAGTGAGGGTGCCTGCCTTCCAGAATCATAAGATGTCTGCATTCTAGAACTGGAATGTGGCTGAGTTCTATAATCCCTAGTGTGCCAGAATTATGAAACCACGAAATGCCGGCTAGCCGGAAGTGAAGATGTCTGACGGCCAGAATGCTACTATGTATGCATTCCACTGTCCTAAACGAGTCTGTGTTCTTGAATGTACAGGACGGTTGTGTTCCAGAATGTCAGAATGGCTGAATTCTAGAATCCTGGCATGGCTGACCTCAAGAGTCATTAAACGTCAACATTCCGGAAGTGAGGGTGCCTGCCTTCCATAATCCTAAGACGTCTGCATTGTAGAACCAGAATGTGGCTGATTTCTAGAATCTCTGGGATGCCGGAATTCTGAAACCCTGAAATGTCTTCTAGTCGGAAGTGAAGGTGTCTGACGTCCGGAATGCTGTAATGTCTGCATTCCATCATCCTAAACGAGTCTGTGTTCTACAACGAGCAGGACGGCTGAGTTCCAGAATGTCTGGACGGCTGAATTGTAGAATCCTGGCATGGCTGAACTCTAGAATTGTTAAACATCTATATTCCGGAACTGAGGGTGCCTACCTTCCAGAATCATAAGACGTCTGCATTCTAGAACCGGAATGTTGCTGAGTTCTAGAATCCCTGGGATGCCGGAATTCTGAAACCCAGAAATATCTGCTATTCGGAAGTGAAGGTGTCTGACGACTGGAATGCTGTTATGTCTGTATTCCATCGTCCAAAAAGAGTCAGTGTTCTAGAATGTGCAGGACGGCTGAGTTCCGGAATGTCAGGATTGCTGAAATCTAGAATCCTGGCATGGCTGACCTCTAGAATCCTTAAACGTCTGCATTCCAGAAGTGAGGGTGCCTGCCTTCCAGAATCATAAGACGTCTGTATTCTAGAACCGGAATGTGGCTGTGTTCTAGAATCCCTGGGATGCCCGAATTCTGTAACCCTGAAATGTCTGCTATCTGGAAGGGAAGGTGTCTGAGGTCCGGAATGCTACTGTGTCTGCATTCCACCATGCTAAACGAGTCTGTGTTCTAGAACATGCAGAACGGCTGTGTTTTGGAATGTCAGAAAGGCTGAATTCTACAATCCTGGCATGGCTCACCTCTAGAATCTTTAAACGTCTACATTCCGGAAGGGAGGGTTACTGCCTTTCAGAATGATAAGACATCTGTATTCTAAAACGGGAAAGTGGCTGAGTTGTAGACTTCCTGGGATTCTGGAATTCTCATACCCTGAAATGTCTTCTAGCCGGACGTGAAGGTGTCTGACATCCGAAATGCTACTATGTCTGCATTCCACCGTACTAAACGAGTCTGTGATCTAGAATGTGCTGGACGGCTGAGGTACAGAATGTCAGGGTGGCTGAATTCTAGAATCCTGGCATGGCTGACCACTAGAAACGTTAAATGTCTATATTGCGGACGTGAGGGTGCCTGCCTTCCAGAATCATAAGACGTCTGCATTCTAGAACTGGAAAGTGGCTGAGTTCTAGAATCCTTGGGATGCAGGAATTCTGAAGCCCTGAAATGTCTGCTAGCTCGAAGTCAAGATGTCTGACGTCCGGAATGCTACTATGTCTGCATTCCACTGACCTATGTGAGTCTCTCTTCTAGAATGTGCTGGACGGCTGAGTTCCGGAATGTCAGGATGGCAGAATTCTAGAATCCTGGCATGGCTGACCTCCAGAATCATTAAACGTCTACATTCCGGAAGTGAGGGTGCCTGCCTTCCAGAATCATAAGAAGTCTGCATTCTAGAACCGGAATGTGGCTGAGTTCTAGAATCCCTGGGATGCCGGAATTGTGAAACCCTGAAATGTCTGCTAGCCGGAAGTGAAGGTGTCTGATGTCCGGAATGCTGCCCTGTCTGCATTCCATCTTCCAAAACGAGTGTGTGTTCTAGAACGTGGAGGACGGCTGAGTTCCGGAATGTCAGGATGACTGAATTCTGGAATCCTCTCATGGCTGACCTCTAGAATCGTTAAACGTCTACACTCAAGAAGTGAGGCTGCCTCCCTCCCAGAATCATAAGACGTCTGCATTCTAGAACCGGAATGAGGCTGAGTTCTAGAATCCCTGGGATGCCAGAATTCTGAAACCCTGAATTGTCTGCTGGCCGGAATTGAAAGTGTCTGACATCCGGAAAGCTACTATGTCTGCATTTCGCTGTCCTAAAAGAGTCTGTGTTCTAGAATGTGCAGAACGGCTTAGTTCCGGAATGTCAGGTCGGCTGAATTCTAGAATCCTGGCATGGCTGACTTCTAGAATCGTCAAACGTCTACATTCCGGTAGTGAGGCTGCCTGCCTTCCAGAATCATAAGACGTCTGCTTTCTAGAAGTGGAATTTGGCTGAATTCTAGAATCCGTGGGATGCCGTAATTCTGAAACCCTGAAATGTCTGCTGGCCGGAAGTGAAGGTGTCTGACATCCGGAATGCTACTATGTCTGCATTCCGCTGTCCTAAACGAGTCTGTGTTCTAGAATGTGCAGGACGGCTGAGTTCTGGGATGTCAGGATGGCTGAATTGTAGAATCCTGGCATGGCTGACCTCTAGAATCGTTAAATGTCTACATTCCGGAAATCAGAGTTACTGCCTTCCACAAACATAAGACGTATGCATTCCAGAGCCGGAATGGGGCTGAGTTCCAGAATCCCTGGGATGCCGGAATTCTGAAACCCTGACATGTCTGCTGGCCGGAAGTGAAGGTGTCTGACGTCCAGAATGCCACTATGTCTCCATTCCACCACCCTAAACGAGTCTGTGTTCTAGAATGTGCAGGATGGCTGAAATCCGGAATGTCAGGAAGACTGAATTCTACAATCCTTGTAGAGCTGACCACTAGAATCGTTAAACTTCTGTATTCCGGAAGTGAGTGTTCCTGCCTTCCAGAATCATAAGAAATCTGCATTGTAGAACCGGAATGTGGCTGAGTTCTAGAATCCCTGTGATGCCGGAATTCTGAAACCCTGAAATGCCTCCTAGCCGGAAGTCAAGGTGTCTGATGTCCGGGATGCTACTATGTCTGTATTCCACTGTCCTAAACGCGTCTGTGTTCTAGAATCTGCAGGACAACTCAGTTCCGGGATGTCAGGATGGCTGAATTCTAGAATCCTTGCATGGCTGACCACTAGAATCGTTAAACGTCTACATTCCAGAAGTGAGGGTGCCTGCCTTCCAGGATCATAAGACGTCTGCATTCTACAACCAGAATGTGGCGGAGTTCTAGATTCCCTGGGATGCCGGAATCTGAAACCCTGAAATGTCTGCTACCCGGAAGTGAACGTATCTGTCTTCCGCAATGCTACTATGCCTGCATTTCACCGTCCTAATCGAGGCTGTGTTCTAGAATGTGTAGGACGGCTGAGTTCCGGAAAGTCAGGATGGCTGAATTCTAGAATCCTGGCATGGCTGACCTCTAGAATGATTAAAAGTCTACATTCTGGAAGTGAGGGTGCCTCCCTTCCAGAATCATAAGACGTCTGCATTCTAGAACCGGAATGTGGCTGAGTTCTAGAATCCCTGGGATACCGGAATTCTGAAACCCTGAAATGTCTGCTAGACGGAAGTGCAGTTGTCTGACGTCTGGAATGCTACTATGTCTGCCATAAAGCATCCTAAACGAGTCTGTGTTCTTCAATGTGCAGGACGGCTGAGTTCCGGAATGTCAGGATTGCTGAATTCTAGAATCCTGGCATGGCTGACCTCTATAATCGTTAATCGTCTACATTCCGGAAGTGAGGGTGCCTGCCTTCCAGAATCGTAAGATGTCTGCACTCTAGAACCGGAATGTGGCTGAGTTCTAGAATCCCTGGGATGCGGAATTCTGAAACCCTGAAATGTCTGCTAGCCGGAAGTGAAGGTGTCTGACGTCCGGAGTGCTGTTACATCTGCATTCCATCATCCACAACGAGTCTCTGTTCTAGAATGTGCAGGACGGCTGAGTTCCGGAATGTCAGAATGGCTGAATTCTAGAATCCTGTCATGGCTGACATCTAGAATCGTTAAACGTCTACATTCAGGAAGTGAGGGTGCCTGCCTTCCAGAGTCATAACATGTCTGCATTCTAGAACCAGAATGTGGTTGAGTTCTAGAATCCCTGGGATGCCAGAATTCTGAAATCCTTAAATGTCTGGTATCTGGAAGTGAAGGTGTCTGAGGTCTGGAATGCTACTATGTCTACATTCCACCGTCCTAAACGAATCTGTGTTCTTGAACGTGAAGGACGGCTGAGTTCCGGAAAGTCAGGATGGCTGAATTCTAGAATCCTGGCATGGCTGACCTGTAGAATCGTTAAACGTCTACATTCCGGAAGTGAGGGTGCCTGCCTTCCAAAATCGTAAGACGTCTGCACTCTAGAACCGGAATGTGGCTGAGTTCTAGAATCCCTTGGATGCTGGAATTCTGAAACCCTGAAATGTCTGCTGGCCGGAAATGAAGGTGTCTGACGTCCAGAATGCTACTATGTCTGCAATCCACTGTCCTAAACGAGTCTGTGTTCTAGAACGTGCAGGATGGCTGAGTTTCCGAATGTCAGGACGTCTGAATTCTAGAATCCTGGCATGGCTGACATCTAGAATCGTTAAACGTCTACATTCAGGAAGTGAGGGTGCCTGCCTTCCAGAATCATAAGACGTCTGCATTCTAGAACCGGAATGTGGCTGAGTTCTAGAATCCCTGGGATGCCCGAATTCTGTAACCCTGAAATGTCTGCTAGCTGGAAGGGAAGGTGTCTGAGGTCCGGAATGCTACTGTGTCTGCATTCCACCATGCTAAACGAGTCTGTGTTCTAGAACGTGCAGAACGGCTGTGTTTTGGAATGTCAGGATGGCTGAATTCTACAATCTTGGCATGGCTCACCTCTAGAATCGTTAAATGTCTACATTCCGGAAGGGAGGGTTACTGCCTTTCAGAATGATAAGACATCTGTATTCTACAACGGGAAAGTGGCTGAGTTGTAGAATTCCTGGGATTCCGGAATTCTCATACCCGGAAATGTCTTCTAGCCGGACATGAAGGTGTCTGACATCCGGAATGCTACTATGTCTGCATTCCACCGTACTAAACGAGTCTGTGTTCTAGAATGTGCTGGAAGGCTGAGTTGCAGAATGTCAGAGTGGCTGAATTCTAGAATCCTGGCATGGCTGACCTCTAGAAACGTTAAATGTCTATATTGCGGAGGTGATGGTGCCTGCCTTCCAGAATCATAAGACGTCTGCATTCTAGAACCGGAATGTGGCTGAGTTCTAGAATCCCTGGGATGCCGGAATTCTGAAGCCCTGAAATGTCTGCTAGCTGGAAGTCAAGATGTCTGACGTCCGGAATGCTACTATGTCTGCATTCCACCGACCTATGTGAGTCTCTCTTCTAGAATGTGCTGGACGGCTGAGTTCCGGAATGTCAGTATGGCAGAATTCTAGAATCCTGGCATGGCTGACCTCCAGAATCATTAAACGTCTACATTCCGGAAGTGAGGGTGCCTGCTTTCCAGAATCATAAGACGTCTGCATTCTAGAACTGGAATGTGGCTGAGTTCTGGAATCCCTGGGATGCCGGAATTCTGAAACCCTGAAATGTCTGCTAGCCGGAAGTGAAGGTGTCTGACGTCCGGAATGCTGCCCTGCCTGCATTCCATCGTCGAAAACGAGTCTGTGTTCTAGAACGTGGAGGACGGCTGAGTTCCGGAATGTCAGGATGGCTGAATTCTAGAATCCTCTCATGGCTGACCTCTAGAATCGTTAAACGTCTACATTCCAGAAGTGAGGGTGCCTCCCTCCCAGATTCATAAGACATCTGCATTCAAGAACCAGAATGGGGCTGAGTTCTAGAATCCCTGGGATGCCGGAATTCTGAAAACCTGAAATGTCTGCTAGCCGGAAGTGAAGGTGTCTGACGTCCGGAATGCTGCCCTGTCTGCATTCCATCGTCCAAAACGAGTCTGTGTTCTAGAATGTGCAGGACGGCTGAGTTCTGGAATGTCAGGATTGCTGAAATCTAGAATCCTGGCATGGTTGACCTCTAGAATCGTTAAACGTCTACATTAGGGAAGTGAGGGTGCCTGCCTTCCAGAATCATAAGACGTCTGCATTCTAGAACCGGAATGTGGCTGAGTTCAAGAATCCCTGGGATGCCGGAATTCTGAAACCCTGAAATGTCTGCTAGCTGGAAGGGAAGGTGTCTGAGTTCCCCAATGCTACTATGTCCGCATTCCACCGTCCTAAACGAATATGTGTTCCTGAACGTGCAGGATGGCTGAGTTCCGGAATGTCAGGACGGCTGAATTTTCGAATCCTGGCATGGCTGACCTGTAGAATCGTTAAACGTCTACATTCCGGAAGTGAGGGTACCTGCCTTCCAGACTCACAAGACGTCTATATTCTAGAACCGGAATGTGGCTGAGTTCTAGAATCCCTGGGATGCCACAATTCTGTAACCCTGAAATGTCTGCTAGCTGGAAGGGAAGGTGTCTGAGTTCCCCAATGCTACTATGTCTGCATTCCACCGACCTATGTGAGTCTCTGTTCTAGAATGTGCTGGACGGCTGAGTTCCGGAATGTCAGGATGGCAGAATTCTAGAATCCTGGCATGGCTGACCTCTAGAATCGTTACACGTCTACATTCCTGAAGTGAGGGTGCCTGCCTTCCAGAATCATAAGATGTCTGCATTCTAGAACTGGAATGTGGCTGAGTTCTATAATCCCTAGGATGCCAGAATTATGAAACCCCGAAATGCCGGCTAGCCGGAAGTGAAGATGTCTGACGGCCAGAATGCTACTATGTATGCATTCCACTGTCCTAAAGGAGTCTGTGTTCTTGAATGTACAGGACGGTTGTGTTCCAGAATGTGAGAATGGCTGAATTCTAGAATCCTGGCATGGCTGACCTCAAGAGTCATTAAACGTCAACATTCCGGAAGTGAGGGTGCCTGCCTTCCATAATCCTAAGACGTCTGCATTGTAGAACCAGAATGTGGCTGATTTCTAGAATCTCTGGGATGCCGGAATTCTGAAACCCTGAAATGTCTTCTAGTCGGAAGTGAAGGTGTCTGACGTCCGGAATGCTGTAATGTCTGCATTCCATCATCCTAAACGAGTCTGTGTTCTACAACGAGCAGGACGGCTGAGTTCCAGAATGTCTGGACGGCTGAATTGTAGAATCCTGGCATGGCTGAACTCTAGAATTGTTAAACGTCTATATTCCGGAACTGAGGGTGCCTGCCTTCCAGAATCATAAGACGTCTGCATTCTAGAACCGGAATGTGGCTGAGTTCTAGAATCCCTGGGATGCCGGAATTCTGAAACCCAGAAATATCTGCTATTCGGAAGTGAAGGTGTCTGACGACTGGAATGCTGTTATGTCTGTATTCCATCGTCCAAAAAGAGTCAGTGTTCTAGAATGTGCAGGACGGCTGAGTTCCGGAATGTCAGGATTGCTGAAATCTAGAATCCTGGCATGGCTGACCTCTAGAATCGTTAAACGTCTGCATTCCAGAAGTGAGGGTGCCTGCCTTCCAGAATCATAAGACGTCTGTATTCTAGAACCGGAATGTGGCTGAGTTCTAGAATCCCTGGGATGCCCGAATTCTGTAACCCTGAAATGTCTGCTAGCTGGAAGGGAAGGTGTCTGAGGTCCGGAATGCTACTGTGTCTGCATTCCACCATGCTAAACGAGTCTGTGTTCTAGAACGTGCAGAACGGCTGTGTTTTGGAATGTCAGGATGGCTGAATTCTACAATCTTGGCATGGCTCACCTCTAGAATCGTTAAATGTCTACATTCCGGAAGGGAGGGTTACTGCCTTTCAGAATGATAAGACATCTGTATTCTACAACGGGAAAGTGGCTGAGTTGTAGAATTCCTGGGATTCCGGAATTCTCATACCCGGAAATGTCTTCTAGCCGGACATGAAGGTGTCTGACATCCGGAATGCTACTATGTCTGCATTCCACCGTACTAAACGAGTCTGTGTTCTAGAATGTGCTGGAAGGCTGAGTTGCAGAATGTCAGAGTGGCTGAATTCTAGAATCCTGGCATGGCTGACCTCTAGAAACGTTAAATGTCTATATTGCGGAGGTGATGGTGCCTGCCTTCCAGAATCATAAGACGTCTGCATTCTAGAACCGGAATGTGGCTGAGTTCTAGAATCCCTGGGATGCCGGAATTCTGAAGCCCTGAAATGTCTGCTAGCTGGAAGTCAAGATGTCTGACGTCCGGAATGCTACTATGTCTGCATTCCACCGACCTATGTGAGTCTCTCTTCTAGAATGTGCTGGACGGCTGAGTTCCGGAATGTCAGTATGGCAGAATTCTAGAATCCTGGCATGGCTGACCTCCAGAATCATTAAACGTCTACATTCCGGAAGTGAGGGTGCCTGCTTTCCAGAATCATAAGACGTCTGCATTCTAGAACTGGAATGTGGCTGAGTTCTGGAATCCCTGGGATGCCGGAATTCTGAAACCCTGAAATGTCTGCTAGCCGGAAGTGAAGGTGTCTGACGTCCGGAATGCTGCCCTGCCTGCATTCCATCGTCGAAAACGAGTCTGTGTTCTAGAAAGTGGAGGACGGCTGAGTTCCGGAATGTCAGGATGGCTGAATTCTAGAATCCTCTCATGGCTGACCTCTAGAATCGTTAAACGTCTACATTCCAGAAGTGAGGGTGCCTCCCTCCCAGATTCATAAGACATCTGCATTCAAGAACCAGAATGGGGCTGAGTTCTAGAATCCCTGGGATGCCGGAATTCTGAAAACCTGAAATGTCTGCTAGCCGGAAGTGAAGGTGTCTGACGTCCGGAATGCTGCCCTGTCTGCATTCCATCGTCCAAAACGAGTCTGTGTTCTAGAATGTGCAGGACGGCTGAGTTCTGGAATGTCAGGATTGCTGAAATCTAGAATCCTGGCATGGTTGACCTCTAGAATCGTTAAACGTCTACATTAGGGAAGTGAGGGTGCCTGCCTTCCAGAATCATAAGACGTCTGCATTCTAGAACCAGAATGTGGCTGAGTTCAAGAATCCCTGGGATGCCGGAATTCTGAAACCCTGAAATGTCTGCTAGCTGGAAGGGAAGGTGTCTGAGTTCCCCAATGCTACTATGTCTGCATTCCACCGTCCTAAACGAATATGTGTTCCTGAACCTGCAGGATGGCTGAGTTCCGGAATGTCAGGACGGCTGAATTCTCGAATCCTGGCATGGCTGACCTGTAGAATCGTTAAACGTCTACATTCCGGAAGTGAGGGTACCTGCCTTCCAGACTCACAAGACGTCTATATTCTAGAACCGGAATGTGGCTGAGTTCTAGAATCCCTGGGATGCCACAATTCTGTAACCCTGAAATGTCTGCTAGCTGGAAGGGAAGGTGTCTGAGTTCCCCAATGCTACTATGTCTGCATTCCACCGACCTATGTGAGTCTCTGTTCTAGAATGTGCTGGACGGCTGAGTTCCGGAATGTCAGGATGGCAGAATTCTCGAATCCTGGCATGGCTGACCTCTAGAATCGTTACACGTCTACATTCCTGAAGTGAGGGTGCCTGCCTTCCAGAATCATAAGATGTCTGCATTCTAGAACTGGAATGTGGCTGAGTTCTATAATCCCTAGGATGCCAGAATTATGAAACCCCGAAATGCCGGCTAGCCGGAAGTGAAGATGTCTGACGGCCAGAATGCTACTATGTATGCATTCCACTGTCCTAAAGGAGTCTGTGTTCTTGAATGTACAGGACGGTTGTGTTCCAGAATGTGAGAATGGCTGAATTCTAGAATCCTGGCATGGCTGACCTCAAGAGTCATTAAACGTCAACATTCCGGAAGTGAGGGTGCCTGCCTTCCATAATCCTAAGACGTCTGCATTGTAGAACCAGAATGTGGCTGATTTCTAGAATCTCTGGGATGCCGGAATTCTGAAACCCTGAAATGTCTTCTAGTCGGAAGTGAAGGTGTCTGACGTCCGGAATGCTGTAATGTCTGCATTCCATCATCCTAAACGAGTCTGTGTTCTACAACGAGCAGGACGGCTGAGTTCCAGAATGTCTGGACGGCTGAATTGTAGAATCCTGGCATGGCTGAACTCTAGAATTGTTAAACGTCTATATTCCGGAACTGAGGGTGCCTGCCTTCCAGAATCATAAGACGTCTGCATTCTAGAACCGGAATGTGGCTGAGTTCTAGAATCCCTGGGATGCCGGAATTCTGAAACCCAGAAATATCTGCTATTCGGAAGTGAAGGTGTCTGACGACTGGAATGCTGTTATGTCTGTATTCCATCGTCCAAAAAGAGTCAGTGTTCTAGAATGTGCAGGACGGCTGAGTTCCGGAATGTCAGGATTGCTGAAATCTAGAATCCTGGCATGGCTGACCTCTAGAATCGTTAAACGTCTGCATTCCAGAAGTGAGGGTGCCTGCCTTCCAGAATCATAAGACGTCTGTATTCTAGAACCGGAATGTGGCTGAGTTCTAGAATCCCTGGGATGCCAGAATTCTGTAACCCTGAAATGTCTGCTAGCTGGAAGGGAAGGTGTCTGAGGTCCGGAATGCTACTGTGTCTGCATTCCACCATGCTAAACGAGTCTGTGTTCTAGAACGTGCAGAACGGCTGTGTTTTGGAATGTCAGGATGGCTGAATTCTACAATCTTGGCATGGCTCACCTCTAGAATCGTTAAATGTCTACATTCCGGAAGGGAGGGTTACTGCCTTTCAGAATGATAAGACATCTGTATTCTACAACGGGAAAGTGGCTGAGTTGTAGAATTCCTGGGATTCCGGAATTCTCATACCCGGAAATGTCTTCTAGCCGGACATGAAGGTGTCTGACATCCGGAATGCTACTATGTCTGCATTCCACCGTACTAAACGAGTCTGTGTTCTAGAATGTGCTGGAAGGCTGAGTTGCAGAATGTCAGAGTGGCTGAATTCTAGAATCCTGGCATGGCTGACCTCTAGAAACGTTAAATGTCTATATTGCGGAGGTGATGGTGCCTGCCTTCCAGAATCATAAGACGTCTGCATTCTAGAACCGGAATGTGGCTGAGTTCTAGAATCCCTGGGATGCCGGAATTCTGAAGCCCTGAAATGTCTGCTAGCTGGAAGTCAAGATGTCTGACGTCCGGAATGCTACTATGTCTGCATTCCACCGACCTATGTGAGTCTCTCTTCTAGAATGTGCTGGACGGCTGAGTTCCGGAATGTCAGTATGGCAGAATTCTAGAATCCTGGCATGGCTGACCTCCAGAATCATTAAACGTCTACATTCCGGAAGTGAGGGTGCCTGCTTTCCAGAATCATAAGACGTCTGCATTCTAGAACTGGAATGTGGCTGAGTTCTGGAATCCCTGGGATGCCGGAATTCTGAAACCCTGAAATGTCTGCTAGCCGGAAGTGAAGGTGTCTGACGTCCGGAATGCTGCCCTGCCTGCATTCCATCGTCGAAAACGAGTCTGTGTTCTAGAAAGTGGAGGACGGCTGAGTTCCGGAATGTCAGGATGGCTGAATTCTAGAATCCTCTCATGGCTGACCTCTAGAATCGTTAAACGTCTACATTCCAGAAGTGAGGGTGCCTCCCTCCCAGATTCATAAGACATCTGCATTCAAGAACCAGAATGGGGCTGAGTTCTAGAATCCCTGGGATGCCGGAATTCTGAAAACCTGAAATGTCTGCTAGCCGGAAGTGAAGGTGTCTGACGTCCGGAATGCTGCCCTGTCTGCATTCCATCGTCCAAAACGAGTCTGTGTTCTAGAATGTGCAGGACGGCTGAGTTCTGGAATGTCAGGATTGCTGAAATCTAGAATCCTGGCATGGTTGACCTCTAGAATCGTTAAACGTCTACATTAGGGAAGTGAGGGTTCCTGCCTTCCAGAATCATAAGACGTCTGCATTCTAGAACCGGAATGTGGCTGAGTTCAAGAATCCCTGGGATGCCGGAATTCTGAAACCCTGAAATGTCTGCTAGCTGGAAGGGAAGGTGTCTGAGTTCCCCAATGCTACTATGTCTGCATTCCACCGTCCTAAACGAATATGTGTTCCTGAACGTGCAGGATGGCTGAGTTCCGGAATGTCAGGACGGCTGAATTCTCGAATCCTGGCATGGCTGACCTGTAGAATCGTTAAACGTGTACATTCCGGAAGTGAGGGTACCTGCCTTCCAGACTCACAAGACGTCTATATTCTAGAACCGGAATGTGGCTGAGTTCTAGAATCCCTGGGATGCCACAATTCTGTAACCCTGAAATGTCTGCTAGCTGGAAGGGAAGGTGTCTGAGTTCCCCAATGCTACTATGTCTGCATTCCACCGACCTATGTGAGTCTCTCTTCTAGAATGTGCTGGACGGCTGAGTTCCGGAATGTCAGGATGGCAGAATTCTAGAATCCTGGCATGGCTGACCTCTAGAATCGTTACACGTCTACATTCCTGAAGTGAGGGTGCCTGCCTTCCAGAATCATAAGATGTCTGCATTCTAGAACTGGAATGTGGCTGAGTTCTATAATCCCTAGGATGCCAGAATTATGAAACCCCGAAATGCCGGCTAGCCGGAAGTGAAGATGTCTGACGGCCAGAATGCTACTATGTATGCATTCCACTGTCCTAAAGGAGTCTGTGTTCTTGAATGTACAGGACGGTTGTGTTCCAGAATGTGAGAATGGCTGAATTCTAGAATCCTGGCATGGCTGACCTCAAGAGTCATTAAACGTCAACATTCCGGAAGTGAGGGTGCCTGCCTTCCATAATCCTAAGACGTCTGCATTGTAGAACCAGAATGTGGCTGATTTCTAGAATCTCTGGGATGCCGGAATTCTGAAACCCTGAAATGTCTTCTAGTCGGAAGTGAAGGTGTCTGACGTCCGGAATGCTGTAATGTCTGCATTCCATCATCCTAAACGAGTCTGTGTTCTACAACGAGCAGGACGGCTGAGTTCCAGAATGTCTGGACGGCTGAATTGTAGAATCCTGGCATGGCTGAACTCTAGAATTGTTAAACGTCTATATTCCGGAACTGAGGGTGCCTGCCTTCCAGAATCATAAGACGTCTGCATTCTAGAACCGGAATGTGGCTGAGTTCTAGAATCCCTGGGATGCCGGAATTCTGAAACCCAGAAATATCTGCTATTCGGAAGTGAAGGTGTCTGACGACTGGAATGCTGTTATGTCTGTATTCCATCGTCCAAAAAGAGTCAGTGTTCTAGAATGTGCAGGACGGCTGAGTTCCGGAATGTCAGGATTGCTGAAATCTAGAATCCTGGCATGGCTGACCTCTAGAATCGTTAAACGTCTGCATTCCAGAAGTGAGGGTGCCTGCCTTCCAGAATCATAAGACGTCTGTATTCTAGAACCGGAATGTGGCTGAGTTCTAGAATCCCTGGGATGCCCGAATTCTGTAACCCTGAAATGTCTGCTAGCTGGAAGGGAAGGTGTCTGAGGTCCGGAATGCTACTGTGTCTGCATTCCACCATGCTAAACGAGTCTGTGTTCTAGAACGTGCAGAACGGCTGTGTTTTGGAATGTCAGGATGGCTGAATTCTACAATCTTGGCATGGCTCACCTCTAGAATCGTTAAATGTCTACATTCCGGAAGGGAGGGTTACTGCCTTTCAGAATGATAAGACATCTGTATTCTACAACGGGAAAGTGGCTGAGTTGTAGAATTCCTGGGATTCCGGAATTCTCATACCCGGAAATGTCTTCTAGCCGGACATGAAGGTGTCTGACATCCGGAATGCTACTATGTCTGCATTCCACCGTACTAAACGAGTCTGTGTTCTAGAATGTGCTGGAAGGCTGAGTTGCAGAATGTCAGAGTGGCTGAATTCTAGAATCCTGGCATGGCTGACCTCTAGAAACGTTAAATGTCTATATTGCGGAGGTGATGGTGCCTGCCTTCCAGAATCATAAGACGTCTGCATTCTAGAACCGGAATGTGGCTGAGTTCTAGAATCCCTGGGATGCCGGAATTCTGAAGCCCTGAAATGTCTGCTAGCTGGAAGTCAAGATGTCTGACGTCCGGAATGCTACTATGTCTGCATTCCACCGACCTATGTGAGTCTCTCTTCTAGAATGTGCTGGACGGCTGAGTTCCGGAATGTCAGTATGGCAGAATTCTAGAATCCTGGCATGGCTGACCTCCAGAATCATTAAACGTCTACATTCCGGAAGTGAGGGTGCCTGCTTTCCAGAATCATAAGACGTCTGCATTCTAGAACTGGAATGTGGCTGAGTTCTGGAATCCCTGGGATGCCGGAATTCTGAAACCCTGAAATGTCTGCTAGCCGGAAGTGAAGGTGTCTGACGTCCGGAATGCTGCCCTGTCTGCATTCCATCGTCGAAAACGAGTCTGTGTTCTAGAACGTGGAGGACGGCTGAGTTCCGGAATGTCACGATGGCTGAATTCTAGAATCCTCTCATGGCTGACCTCTAGAATCGTTAAACGTCTACATTCCAGAAGTGAGGGTGCCTCCCTCCCAGAATCATAAGACATCTGCATTCAAGAACCGGAATGGGGCTGAGTTCTAGAATCCCTGGGATGCCGGAATTCTGAAAACCTGAAATGTCTGCTAGCCGGAAGTGAAGGTGTCTGACGTCCGGAATGCTGCCCTGTCTGCATTCCATCGTCCAAAACGAGTCTGTGTTCTAGAATGTGCAGGACGGCTGAGTTCTGGAATGTCAGGATTGCTGAAATCTAGAATCCTGGCATGGCGGACCTCTAGAATCGTTAAACGTCTACATTAGGGAAGTGAGGGTGCCTGCCTTCCAGAATCATAAGACGTCTGCATTCTAGAACCGGAATGTGGCTGAGTTCAAGAATCCCTGGGATGCCGGAATTCTGAAACCCTGAAATGTCTGCTAGCTGGAAGGGAAGGTGTCTGAGTTCCCCAATGCTACTATGTCTGCATTCCACCGTCCTAAACGAATATGTGTTCCTGAACGTGCAGGATGGCTGAGTTCCGGAATGTCAGGACGGCTGAATTCTCGAATCCTGGCATGGCTGACCTGTAGAATCGTTAAACGTCTACATTCCGGAAGTGAGGGTACCTGCCTTCCAGACTCACAAGACGTCTATATTCTAGAACCGGAATGTGGCTGAGTTCTAGAATCCCTGGGATGCCACAATTCTGTAACCCTGAAATGTCTGCTAGCTGGAAGGGAAGGTGTCTGAGTTCCCCAATGCTACTATGTCTGCATTCCACCGACCTATGTGAGTCTCTGTTCTAGAATGTGCTGGACGGCTGAGTTCCGGAATGTCAGGATGGCAGAATTCTAGAATCCTGGCATGGCTGACCTCTAGAATCGTTACACGTCTACATTCCTGAAGTGAGGGTGCCTGCCTTCCAGAATCATAAGATGTCTGCATTCTAGAACTGGAATGTGGCTGAGTTCTATAATCCCTAGGATGCCAGAATTATGAAACCCCGAAATGCCGGCTAGCCGGAAGTGAAGATGTCTGACGGCCAGAATGCTACTATGTATGCATTCCACTGTCCTAAAGGAGTCTGTGTTCTTGAATGTACAGGACGGTTGTGTTCCAGAATGTGAGAATGGCTGAATTCTAGAATCCTGGCATGGCTGACCTCAAGAGTCATTAAACGTCAACATTCCGGAAGTGAGGGTGCCTGCCTTCCATAATCCTAAGACGTCTGCATTGTAGAACCAGAATGTGGCTGATTTCTAGAATCTCTGGGATGCCGGAATTCTGAAACCCTGAAATGTCTTCTAGTCGGAAGTGAAGGTGTCTGACGTCCGGAATGCTGTAATGTCTGCATTCCATCATCCTAAACGAGTCTGTGTTCTACAACGAGCAGGACGGCTGAGTTCCAGAATGTCTGGACGGCTGAATTGTAGAATCCTGTCATGGCTGAACTCTAGAATTGTTAAACGTCTATATTCCGGAACTGAGGGTGCCTGCCTTCCAGAATCATAAGACGTCTGCATTCTAGAACCGGAATGTGGCTGAGTTCTAGAATCCCTGGGATGCCGGAATTCTGAAACCCAGAAATATCTGCTATTCGGAAGTGAAGGTGTCTGACGACTGGAATGCTGTTATGTCTGTATTCCATCGTCCAAAAAGAGTCAGTGTTCTAGAATGTGCAGGACGGCTGAGTTCCGGAATGTCAGGATTGCTGAAATCTAGAATCCTGGCATGGCTGACCTCTAGAATCGTTAAACGTCTGCATTCCAGAAGTGAGGGTGCCTGCCTTCCTGAATCATAAGACGTCTGTATTCTAGAACCGGAATGTGGCTGAGTTCTAGAATCCCTGGGATGCCAGAATTCTGTAACCCTGAAATGTCTGCTAGCTGGAAGGGAAGGTGTCTGAGGTCCGGAATGCTACTGTGTCTGCATTCCACCATGCTAAACGAGTCTGTGTTCTAAAATGTGCTGGACGGCTGAGTTCCGGAATGTCAGGATGGCAGAATTCTAGAATCCTGGCATGGCTGACCTCCAGAATCATTAAACGTCTACATTCCGGAAGTGAGGGTGCCTGCCTTCCAGAATCATAAGACGTCTTCATTCTAGAACCGGAATGTGGCTGAGTTCTGGAATCCCTGGGATGCCGGAATTCTGAAACCCTGAAATGTCTGCTAGCCGTAAGTGAAGGTGTCTGATGTCCGGAATGCTGCCCTGTCTGCATTCCATCTTCCAAAACGAGTGTGTGTTCTAGAACGTGGAGGACGGCTGAGTTCCGGAATGTCAGGATGACTGAATTCTGGAATCCTCTCATGGCTGACCTCTAGAATCGTTAAACGTCTACACTCAAGAAGTGAGGCTGCCTCCCTCCCAGAATCATAAGACGTCTGCATTCTAGAACCGGAATGAGGCTGAGTTCTAGAATCCCTGGGATGCCAGAATTCTGAAACCCTGAAGTGTCTGCTGGCCGGAATTGAAAGTGTCTGACATCCGGAAAGCTACTATGTCTGCATTTCGCTGTCCTAAAAGAGTCTGTGTTCTAGAATGTGCAGAACGGCTTAGTTCCGGAATGTCAGGTCGGCTGAATTCTAGAATCCTGGCATGGCTGACTTCTAGAATCGTCAAACGTCTACATTCCGGTAGTGAGGCTGCCTGCCTTCCAGAATCATAAGACGTCTGCTTTCTAGAAGCGGAATTTGGCTGAATTCTAGAATCCGTGGGATGCCGTAATTCTGAAACCCTGAAATGTCTGCTGGCCGGAAGTGAAGGTGTCTGACATCCGGAATGCTACTATGTCTGCCATAAAGCATCCTAAACGAGTCTGTGTTCTTCAATGTGCAGGACGGCTGAGTTCCGGAATGTCAGGATGGCTGAATTCTAGAATCCTGGCATGGCTGACCTCTAGAATCGTTAAACGTCTACATTCCGGAAGTGAGGGTGCCTGCCTTCCAGAATCGTAAGACGTCTGCACTCTAGAACCGGAATGTGGCTGAGGTCTAGAATCCCTGGGATGCGGAATTCTGAAACCCTGAAATGTCTGCTAGCCGGAAGTGAAGGTGTCTGACGTCTGGAGTGCTGTTACATCTGCATTCCATCGTCCACAACGAGTCTCTGTTCTAGAATGTGCAGGACGGCTGAGTTCCGGAATGTCAGAATGGCTGAAATCTAGAATCCTGTCAGGGCTGACATCTAGAATCGTTAAACGTCTACATTCAGGAAGTGAGGGTGCCTGCCTTCCAGAATCATAAGACATCTGCATTCTAGAACCGGAATGTGGCTGAGTTCTAGAATCCCTGGGATGCCAGAATTCTGAAGTCCTTAAATGTCTGCTATCTGGAAGTGAAGGTGTCTGAGGTCTGGAATGCTACTATGTCTGCATTCCACCGTCCTAAACGAATCTGTCTTCTTGAACGTGAAGGACGGCTGAGCTCCGGAAAGTCAGGATGGCTGAATTCTAGAATCCTGGCATGGCTGACCTCTAGGATCATTAAACGTCTACATTCCTGGAGTGAGTGTACCTGCCTTCCAGAATCATAAGACGTCTGCATTCTAGAACCGGAATGTGGCTGAGTTCTAGAATCCCTGGAATGCCAGAATTCTGTAACCGTGAAATGTCTGCTAGCTGGAAGGGAAGGGGTCTGAGGTCCGGAATGCTACTATGTCTGCATTCCACCATCCTAAACGAATCTGTGTTCCTGAACGTGAAGGACGGCTGAGTTCTGGAATGTCAGGACGGCTGAATTCTAAAATCCTGGCATCGCAGACCAGTAGAATTGTTAAACGTCTACATTGCTGAAGTGAGGGTGCCTGCCTTCCAGAATCATACGACCTCTGCATTCTGGAACCGGAATGTAACTGAGTTCTAGATTCCCTGGGATGCCGGAATTCTGAAACCCTGAAATGTGTTCTAGCTGGAAGTGAAGGTGTCTGACGTCCGGAATGCTGCCCTGTCTGCATTCCATCGTCCAAAACGAGTCTGTGTTCTAGAATGTGCAGGACGGCTGAGTTCCGGAATGTCAGGAGTGCTGAAACCTAGAATCCTGGCATGGCGGACGTCTAGAATCGTTAAACATCTACATTAGGGAAGTGAGGGTGCCTGCCTTCCAGAATCATAAGACATATGCATTCTAGAACCAGAATGTGGCTGAGTTCTAGAATCCCTGGGATACCGGAATTCTGAAACCATGAAATGTCTGCTAGACGGAAGTGCAGTTGTCTGACGTCTGGAATGCTACTATGTCTGCCATAAAGCATCCTAAACGAGTCTGTGTTCTTCAATGTGCAGGACGGCTGAGTTCCGGAATGTCAGGATGGCTGAATTCTAGAATCCTGGCATGGCTGACCTCTAGAATCGTTAAACGTCTACATTCCGGAAGTGAGGGTGCCTGCCTTCCAGAATCGTAAGACGTCTGCACTCTAGAACCGGAATGTGGCTGAGTTCCAGAATCCCTGGGATGCGGAGTTCGGAAATCCTGAAATGTCTGCTGGCCGGAAGTGAAGGTGTCTGACGTCCGGAGTGCTGTTACATATGCATTCCATCATCCACATCGAGTCTCTGTTCTAGAATGTGCAGGACGGCTGAGTTCCGGAATGTCAGAATGGCTGAATTCTAGAATCCTGTCATGGCTGACATCTAGAATCGTTAAACGTCTACATTCAGGAAGTGAGGGTGCCTGCCTTCCAGAATCATTAGCCGTCTGCATTCTAGAACCGGAATGTGGCTGAGTTCTAGAATCCCTGGGATGCCAGAATTCTGTAACCATGAAATGTCTGCTATCTGGAAGTGAAGGTGTCTGAGGTCCGGAATGCTACTATGTCTGCATTCCACCATCCTAAACAAATCTGTGTTCCTGAACGTGAAGGACGGCTGTGTTCTGGAATATCAGGATGGCTGAATTCTAGAATCCTGGCATCGCTGACCAGCAGAATGGTTAAACGTCTACATTGCTGAAGTGAGGGTGCCGGCCATCCAGAATCATACGACCTCTGCATTCTGGAACCGGAATGTAACTGAGTTCTAATTTCCCTGGGATGCCGGAATTCTGAAACCCTGAAATGTCTGCTAGCCGGAAGTGAAGGTGTCTGACGTCCGGAATGCTGCCCTGTCTGCATTCCATCGTCCAAAACGAGTCTGTGTTCTAGAATGTGCAGGACGGCTGAGTTCCGGAAGGTCAGGATTGCTGAAATCTAGAATCCTGGCATGGCGGACCTCTAGAATCGTTAAACGTCTACATTAGGGAAGTGAGGGTGCCTGCCTTCCAGAATCATATGACGTCTGCATTCTAGAACCGGAATGTGGCTGAGTTCTAGAATCCCTGGGATACCGGAATTCTGAAACCCTGAAATGTCTGCTAGACGGAAGTGCAGTTGTCTGACATCTGGAATGCTACTATGTCGGCCATAAAGCATCCTAAACGAGTCTGTGTTCTTCAATGTGCAGGACGGCTGAGTTCCGGAATGTCAGGATTGCTGAATTCTAGAATCCTGGCATGGCTGACCTGTAGAATCATTAAACGTCTACATTCCGGAAGTGAGGGTGCCTGCCTTCCAGACTCGTAAGACGCCTGCACTCTAGAACCAGAATGTGGCTGAGTTCTAGAATCCCTGGAATGCCGGAATTCTGAAAACCTGAAATGTCTGCTAGCCGGAAGTGAAGGTGTCTGACGTCCGGAATGCTGCCCTGTCTGCATTCCATCGTCCAAAACGAGTCTGTGTTCTAGAATGTGCAGGACGGCTGAGTTCTGGAATGGCAGGATTGCTGAAATCTAGAATCCTGGCATGGCGGACCTGTAGAATCGTTAAACGTCTACATTAGGGAAGTGAGGGTGCCTGCCTCCCAGAATCATATGACGTCTGCATTCTAGAACCGGAATGTGGCTGAGTTCAAGAATCCCTGGGATGCCAGAATTCTGAAACCCTGTAATGTCTGCTAGCTGGAAGGGAAGGTGTCTGAGTTCCCCAATGCTACTATGTCTGCATTCCACCGTCCTTAACGAATCTGTGTTCCTGAACGTACAGGATGGCTGAGTTCCGGAATGTCAGGACAGCTGAATTCTCGAATCCTGGCATGGCTGACCTCTAGAATCGTTAAACGTCTACATTCCTGAGGTGAGGGTGCCTGCCTTCCAGAATCATAAGATGTCTGCATTCTAGAACTGGAATGTGGCTGAGTTCTATAATCCCTAGGATGCCAGAATTATGAAACTCCGAAATGCCGGCTAGCCGGAATTGAAGATGTCTGACGGCCAGAATGCTACTATGTATGCATTCCACTGTCCTAAACGAGTCTGTGTTCTAGAATGTGCTGGACGGCTGAGTTCCAGAATGTCAGAGTGGCTGAATTCTAGAATCCTGGCATGGATGACCTCTAGAAACGTTAAATGTCTATATTGCGGAAGTGAGGGTGCCTGCCTTCCAGAATCATAAGACGTCTGCATTCTAGAACCGGAATGTGGCTGAGTTCTAGAATCCCTGGGATGCCGGAATTCTGAAGCTCTGAAATGTCTGCTAGCTGGAAGTCAAGATGTCTTACGTCCGGAATGCTGCCCTGTCTGCATTCCACCGACCTATGTGAGTCTCTCTCCTAGAATGTGCTGGACGGCTGAGTTCCGGAATGTCAGTATGGCAGAATTCTAGAATCCTGGCATGGCTGACCTCCAGAATCATTAAACGTCTACATTCCGGAAGTGAGGGTGCCTGCCTTCCAGAATCATAAGACGTCTGCATTCTAGAACCGGAATGTGGCTGAGTTCTGGAATCCCTGGGATGCAGGAATTATGAAACCCTGAAATGTCTGCTAGCCGGAAGTGAAGGTGTCTGACGTCCGGAATGCTGCCCTGTCTGCATTCCATCGTCCAAAACGAGTCTGTGTTCTAGAACGTGGAGGACGGCTGAGTTCCGGAATGTCAGGATTGCTGAAATCTAGAATCCTGGCATGGCGGACCTCTAGAATCGTTAAACGTCTACATTAGGGAAGTGAGGGTGCCTGCCTTCCAGAATCATAAGACGTCTGCATTCTAGAACCAGAATGTGGCTGAGTTCAAGAATCCCTGGTATGCCGGAATTCTGAAACCCTGAAATGTCTGCTAGCTGGAAGGGAAGGTGTCTGAGTTCCCCAATGCTACTATGTCTGCATTCCACCGTCCTAAACGTATCTGTGTTCCTGAACGTGCAGGATGGCTGAGTTCCGTAATGTCAAGACGGCTGAATTCTCGAATCCTGGCATGGCTGACCTGTAGAATCGTTAAACGTCTACATTCCGGAAGTGAGGGTACCTGCCTTCCAGACTCACAAGACGTCTATATTCTAGAACCGGAATGTGGCTGAGTTCTAGAATCCCAGGGATGCCACAATTCTGTAACCCTGAAATGTCTGCTAGCTGGAAGGGAAGGTGTCTGAGTTCCCCAATGCTACTATGTCTGCATTCCACCGTCCTAAACGAATCTGTGTTCCTGAACGTACAGGATGGCTGAGTTCCGGAATGTCAGGACGGCTGAATTCTCGAATCCTGGCATGGCTGACCTCTAGAATCGTTACACGTCTACATTCCTGAAGTGAGGGTGCCTGCCTTCCAGAATCATAAGATGTCTGCATTCTAGAACTGGAATGTGGCTGAGTTCTATAATCCCTAGTGTGCCAGAATTATGAAACCACGAAATGCCGGCTAGCCGGAAGTGAAGATGTCTGACGGCCAGAATGCTACTATGTATGCATTCCACTGTCCTAAACGAGTCTGTGTTCTTGAATGTACAGGACGGTTGTGTTCCAGAATGTCAGAATGGCTGAATTCTAGAATCCTGGCATGGCTGACCTCAAGAGTCATTAAACGTCAACATTCCGGAAGTGAGGGTGCCTGCCTTCCATAATCCTAAGACGTCTGCATTGTAGAACCAGAATGTGGCTGATTTCTAGAATCTCTGGGATGCCGGAATTCTGAAACCCTGAAATGTCTTCTAGTCGGAAGTGAAGGTGTCTGACGTCCGGAATGCTGTAATGTCTGCATTCCATCATCCTAAACGAGTCTGTGTTCTACAACGAGCAGGACGGCTGAGTTCCAGAATGTCTGGACGGCTGAATTGTAGAATCCTGGCATGGCTGAACTCTAGAATTGTTAAACATCTATATTCCGGAACTGAGGGTGCCTACCTTCCAGAATCATAAGACGTCTGCATTCTAGAACCGGAATGTGGCTGAGTTCTAGAATCCCTGGGATGCCGGAATTCTGAAACCCAGAAATATCTGCTATTCGGAAGTGAAGGTGTCTGACGACTGGAATGCTGTTATGTCTGTATTCCATCGTCCAAAAAGAGTCAGTGTTCTAGAATGTGCAGGACGGCTGAGTTCCGGAATGTCAGGATTGCTGAAATCTAGAATCCTGGCACGGCTGACCTCTAGAATCCTTAAACGTCTGCATTCCAGAAGTGAGGGTGCCTGCCTTCCAGAATCATAAGACGTCTGTATTCTAGAACCGGAATGTGGCTGTGTTCTAGAATCCCTGGGATGCCCGAATTCTGTAACCCTGAAATGTCTGCTAGCTGGAAGGGAAGGTGTCTGAGGTCCGGAATGCTACTGTGTCTGCATTCCACCATGCTAAACGAGTCTGTGTTCTAGAACATGCAGAACGGCTGTGTTTTGGAATGTCAGAAAGGCTGAATTCTACAATCCTGGCATGGCTCACCTCTAGAATCTTTAAACGTCTACATTCCGGAAGGGAGGGTTACTGCCTTTCAGAATGATAAGACATCTGTATTCTACAACGGGAAAGTGGCTGAGTTGTAGACTTCCTGGGATTCTGGAATTCTCATACCCTGAAATGTCTTCTAGCCGGACGTGAAGGTGTCTGACATCCGAAATGCTACTATGTCTGCATTCCACCGTACTAAACGAGTCTGTGATCTAGAATGTGCTGGACGGCTGAGGTACAGAATGTCAGGGTGGCTGAATTCTAGAATCCTGGCATGGCTGACCACTAGAAACGTTAAATGTCTATATTGCGGACGTGAGGGTGCCTGCCTTCCAGAATCATAAGACGTCTGCATTCTAGAACTGGAAAGTGGCTGAGTTCTAGAATCCTTGGGATGCAGGAATTCTGAAGCCCTGAAATGTCTGCTAGCTCGAAGTCAAGATGTCTGACGTCCGGAATGCTACTATGTCTGCATTCCACCGACCTATGTGAGTCTCTCTTCTAGAATGTGCTGGACGGCTGAGTTCCGGAATGTCAGGATGGCAGAATTCTAGAATCCTGGCATGGCTGACCTCCAGAATCATTAAACGTCTACATTCCGGAAGTGAGGGTGCCTGCCTTCCAGAATCATAAGAAGTCTGCATTCTAGAACCGGAATGTGGCTGAGTTCTAGAATCCCTGGGATGCCGGAATTGTGAAACCCTGAAATGTCTGCTAGCCGGAAGTGAAGGTGTCTGATGTCCGGAATGCTGCCCTGTCTGCATTCCATCTTCCAAAACGAGTGTGTGTTCTAGAACGTGGAGGACGGCTGAGTTCCGGAATGTCAGGATGACTGAATTCTGGAATCCTCTCATGGCTGACCTCTAGAATCGTTAAACGTCTACACTCAAGAAGTGAGGCTGCCTCCCTCCCAGAATCATAAGACGTCTGCATTCTAGAACCGGAATGAGGCTGAGTTCTAGAATCCCTGGGATGCCAGAATTCTGAAACCCTGAATTGTCTGCTGGCTGGAATTGAAAGTGTCTGACATCCGGAAAGCTACTATGTCTGCATTTCGCTGTCCTAAAAGAGTCTGTGTTCTAGAATGTGCAGAACGGCTTAGTTCCGGAATGTCAGGTCGGCTGAATTCTAGAATCCTGGCATGGCTGACTTCTAGAATCGTCAAACGTCTACATTCCGGTAGTGAGGCTGCCTGCCTTCCAGAATCATAAGACGTCTGCTTTCTAGAAGTGGAATTTGGCTGAATTCTAGAATCCGTGGGATGCCGTAATTCTGAAACCCTGAAATGTCTGCTGGCCGGAAGTGAAGGTGTCTGACATCCGGAATGCTACTATGTCTGCATTCCGCTGTCCTAAACGAGTCTGTGTTCTAGAATGTGCAGGACGGCTGAGTTCTGGGATGTCAGGATGGCTGAATTGTAGAATCCTGGCATGGCTGACCTCTAGAATCGTTAAATGTCTACATTCCGGAAATCAGAGTTACTGCCTTCCACAAACATAAGACGTATGCATTCCAGAGCCGGAATGGGGCTGAGTTCCAGAATCCCTGGGATGCCGGAATTCTGAAACCCTGACATGTCTGCTGGCCGGAAGTGAAGGTGTCTGACGTCCAGAATGCCACTATGTCTCCATTCCACCACCCTAAACGAGTCTGTGTTCTAGAATGTGCAGGATGGCTGAAATCCGGAATGTCAGGAAGACTGAATTCTACAATCCTTGTAGAGCTGACCACTAGAATCGTTAAACTTCTGTATTCCGGAAGTGAGTGTTCCTGCCTTCCAGAATCATAAGAAATCTGCATTGTAGAACCGGAATGTGGCTGAGTTCTAGAATCCCTGTGATGCCGGAATTCTGAAACCCTGAAATGCCTCCTAGCCGGAAGTCAAGGTGTCTGATGTCCGGGATGCTACTATGTCTGTATTCCACTGTCCTAAACGCGTCTGTGTTCTAGAATCTGCAGGACAACTCAGTTCCGGGATGTCAGGATGGCTGAATTCTAGAATCCTTGCATGGCTGACCACTAGAATCGTTAAACGTCTACATTCCAGAAGTGAGGGTGCCTGCCTTCCAGGATCATAAGACGTCTGCATTCTACAACCAGAATGTGGCGGAGTTCTAGATTCCCTGGGATGCCGGAATCTGAAACCCTGAAATGTCTGCTACCCGGAAGTGAACGTATCTGTCTTCCGCAATGCTACTATGCCTGCATTTCACCGTCCTAATCGAGGCTGTGTTCTAGAATGTGTAGGACGGCTGAGTTCCGGAAAGTCAGGATGGCTGAATTCTAGAATCCTGGCATGGCTGACCTCTAGAATGATTAAAAGTCTACATTCTGGAAGTGAGGGTGCCTCCCTTCCAGAATCATAAGACGTCTGCATTCTAGAACCGGAATGTGGCTGAGTTCTAGAATCCCTGGGATACCGGAATTCTGAAACCCTGAAATGTCTGCTAGACGGAAGTGCAGTTGTCTGACGTCTGGAATGCTACTATGTCTGCCATAAAGCATCGTAAACGAGTCTGTGTTCTTCAATGTGCAGGACGGCTGAGTTCCGGAATGTCAGGATTGCTGAATTCTAGAATCCTGGCATGGCTGACCTCTATAATCGTTAATCGTCTACATTCCGGAAGTGAGGGTGCCTGCCTTCCAGAATCGTAAGATGTCTGCACTCTAGAACCGGAATGTGGCTGAGTTCTAGAATCCCTGGGATGCGGAATTCTGAAACCCTGAAATGTCTGCTAGCCGGAAGTGAAGGTGTCTGACGTCCGGAGTGCTGTTACATCTGCATTCCATCATCCACAACGAGTCTCTGTTCTAGAATGTGCAGGACGGCTGAGTTCCGGAATGTCAGAATGGCTGAATTCTAGAATCCTGTCATGGCTGACATCTAGAATCGTTAAACGTCTACATTCAGGAAGTGAGGGTGCCTGCCTTCCAGAGTCATAACATGTCTGCATTCTAGAACCAGAATGTGGTTGAGTTCTAGAATCCCTGGGATGCCAGAATTCTGAAATCCTTAAATGTCTGGTATCTGGAAGTGAAGGTGTCTGAGGTCTGGAATGCTACTATGTCTACATTCCACCGTCCTAAACGAATCTGTGTTCTTGAACGTGAAGGACGGCTGAGTTCCGGAAAGTCAGGATGGCTGAATTCTAGAATCCTGGCATGGCTGACCTGTAGAATCGTTAAACGTCTACATTCCGGAAGTGAGGGTGCCTGCCTTCCAAAATCGTAAGACGTCTGCACTCTAGAACCGGAATGTGGCTGAGTTCTAGAATCCCTGGGATGCTGGAATTCTGAAACCCTGAAATGTCTGCTGGCCGGAAATGAAGGTGTCTGACGTCCAGAATGCTACTATGTCTGCAATCCACTGTCCTAAACGAGTCTGTGTTCTAGAACGTGCAGGATGGCTGAGTTTCCGAATGTCAGGACGTCTGAATTCTAGAATCCTGGCATGGCTGACATCTAGAATCGTTAAACGTCTACATTCAGGAAGTGAGGGTGCCTGCCTTCCAGAATCATAAGACGTCTGCATTCTAGAACCGGAATGTGGCTGAGTTCTAGAATCCCTGGGATGCCCGAATTCTGTAACCCTGAAATGTCTGCTAGCTGGAAGGGAAGGTGTCTGAGGTCCGGAATGCTACTGTGTCTGCATTCCACCATGCTAAACGAGTCTGTGTTCTAGAACGTGCAGAACGGCTGTGTTTTGGAATGTCAGGATGGCTGAATTCTACAATCTTGGCATGGCTCACCTCTAGAATCGTTAAATGTCTACATTCCGGAAGGGAGGGTTACTGCCTTTCAGAATGATAAGACATCTGTATTCTACAACGGGAAAGTGGCTGAGTTGTAGAATTCCTGGGATTCCGGAATTCTCATACCCGGAAATGTCTTCTAGCCGGACATGAAGGTGTCTGACATCCGGAATGCTACTATGTCTGCATTCCACCGTACTAAACGAGTCTGTGTTCTAGAATGTGCTGGAAGGCTGAGTTGCAGAATGTCAGAGTGGCTGAATTCTAGAATCCTGGCATGGCTGACCTCTAGAAACGTTAAATGTCTATATTGCGGAGGTGATGGTGCCTGCCTTCCAGAATCATAAGACGTCTGCATTCTAGAACCGGAATGTGGCTGAGTTCTAGAATCCCTGGGATGCCGGAATTCTGAAGCCCTGAAATGTCTGCTAGCTGGAAGTCAAGATGTCTGACGTCCGGAATGCTACTATGTCTGCATTCCACCGACCTATGTGAGTCTCTCTTCTAGAATGTGCTGGACGGCTGAGTTCCGGAATGTCAGGATGGCAGAATTCTAGAATCCTGGCATGGCTGACCTCCAGAATTATTAAACGTCTACATTCCGGAAGTGAGGGTGCCTGCTTTCCAGAATCATAAGACGTCTGCATTCTAGAACCGGAATGTGGCTGAGTTCTGGAATCCCTGGGATGCCGGAATTCTGAAACCCTGAAATGTCTGCTAGCCGGAAGTGAAGGTGTCTGACGTCCGGAATGCTGCCCTGCCTGCATTCCATCGTCGAAAACGAGTCTGTGTTCTAGAAAGTGGAGGACGGCTGAGTTCCGGAATGTCAGGATGGCTGAATTCTAGAATCCTCTCATGGCTGACCTCTAGAATCGTTAAACGTCTACATTCCAGAAGTGAGGGTGCCTCCCTCCCAGATTCATAAGACATCTGCATTCAAGAACCAGAATGGGGCTGAGTTCTAGAATCCCTGGGATGCCGGAATTCTGAAAACCTGAAATGTCTGCTAGCCGGAAGTGAAGGTGTCTGACGTCCGGAATGCTGCCCTGTCTGCATTCCATCGTCCAAAACGAGTCTGTGTTCTAGAATGTGCAGGACGGCTGAGTTCTGGAATGTCAGGATTGCTGAAATCTAGAATCCTGGCATGGTTGACCTCTAGAATCGTTAAACGTCTACATTAGGGAAGTGAGGGTGCCTGCCTTCCAGAATCATAAGACGTCTGCATTCTAGAACCGGAATGTGGCTGAGTTCAAGAATCCCTGGGATGCCGGAATTCTGAAACCCTGAAATGTCTGCTAGCTGGAAGGGAAGGTGTCTGAGTTCCCCAATGCTACTATGTCTGCATTCCACCGTCCTAAACGAATATGTGTTCCTGAACCTGCAGGATGGCTGAGTTCCGGAATGTCAGGACGGCTGAATTCTCGAATCCTGGCATGGCTGACCTGTAGAATCGTTAAACGTCTACATTCCGGAAGTGAGGGTACCTGCCTTCCAGACTCACAAGACGTCTATATTCTAGAACCGGAATGTGGCTGAGTTCTAGAATCCCTGGGATGCCACAATTCTGTAACCCTGAAATGTCTGCTAGCTGGAAGGGAAGGTGTCTGAGTTCCCCAATGCTACTATGTCTGCATTCCACCGACCTATGTGAGTCTCTCTTCTAGAATGTGCTGGACGGCTGAGTTCCGGAATGTCAGGATGGCAGAATTCTAGAATCCTGGCATGGCTGACCTCTAGAATCGTTACACGTCTACATTCCTGAAGTGAGGGTGCCTGCCTTCCAGAATCATAAGATGTCTGCATTCTAGAACTGGAATGTGGCTGAGTTCTATAATCCCTAGGATGCCAGAATTATGAAACCCCGAAATGCCGGCTAGCCGGAAGTGAAGATGTCTGACGGCCAGAATGCTACTATGTATGCATTCCACTGTCCTAAAGGAGTCTGTGTTCTTGAATGTACAGGACGGTTGTGTTCCAGAATGTGAGAATGGCTGAATTCTAGAATCCTGGCATGGCTGACCTCAAGAGTCATTAAACGTCAACATTCCGGAAGTGAGGGTGCCTGCCTTCCATAATCCTAAGACGTCTGCATTGTAGAACCAGAATGTGGCTGATTTCTAGAATCTCTGGGATGCCGGAATTCTGAAACCCTGAAATGTCTTCTAGTCGGAAGTGAAGGTGTCTGACGTCCGGAATGCTGTAATGTCTGCATTCCATCATCCTAAACGAGTCTGTGTTCTACAACGAGCAGGACGGCTGAGTTCCAGAATGTCTGGACGGCTGAATTGTAGAATCCTGGCATGGCTGAACTCTAGAATTGTTAAACGTCTATATTCCGGAACTGAGGGTGCCTGCCTTCCAGAATCATAAGACGTCTGCATTCTAGAACCGGAATGTGGCTGAGTTCTAGAATCCCTGGGATGCCGGAATTCTGAAACCCAGAAATATCTGCTATTCGGAAGTGAAGGTGTCTGACGACTGGAATGCTGTTATGTCTGTATTCCATCGTCCAAAAAGAGTCAGTGTTCTAGAATGTGCAGGACGGCTGAGTTCCGGAATGTCAGGATTGCTGAAATCTAGAATCCTGGCATGGCTGACCTCTAGAATCGTTAAACGTCTGCATTCCAGAAGTGAGGGTGCCTGCCTTCCAGAATCATAAGACGTCTGTATTCTAGAACCGGAATGTGGCTGAGTTCTAGAATCCCTGGGATGCCAGAATTCTGTAACCCTGAAATGTCTGCTAGCTGGAAGGGAAGGTGTCTGAGGTCCGGAATGCTACTGTGTCTGCATTCCACCATGCTAAACGAGTCTGTGTTCTAGAACGTGCAGAACGGCTGTGTTTTGGAATGTCAGGATGGCTGAATTCTACAATCTTGGCATGGCTCACCTCTAGAATCGTTAAATGTCTACATTCCGGAAGGGAGGGTTACTGCCTTTCAGAATGATAAGACATCTGTATTCTACAACGGGAAAGTGGCTGAGTTGTAGAATTCCTGGGATTCCGGAATTCTCATACCCGGAAATGTCTTCTAGCCGGACATGAAGGTGTCTGACATCCGGAATGCTACTATGTCTGCATTCCACCGTACTAAACGAGTCTGTGTTCTAGAATGTGCTGGAAGGCTGAGTTGCAGAATGTCAGAGTGGCTGAATTCTAGAATCCTGGCATGGCTGACCTCTAGAAACGTTAAATGTCTATATTGCGGAGGTGATGGTGCCTGCCTTCCAGAATCATAAGACGTCTGCATTCTAGAACCGGAATGTGGCTGAGTTCTAGAATCCCTGGGATGCCGGAATTCTGAAGCCCTGAAATGTCTGCTAGCTGGAAGTCAAGATGTCTGACGTCCGGAATGCTACTATGTCTGCATTCCACCGACCTATGTGAGTCTCTCTTCTAGAATGTGCTGGACGGCTGAGTTCCGGAATGTCAGTATGGCAGAATTCTAGAATCCTGGCATGGCTGACCTCCAGAATCATTAAACGTCTACATTCCGGAAGTGAGGGTGCCTGCTTTCCAGAATCATAAGACGTCTGCATTCTAGAACTGGAATGTGGCTGAGTTCTGGAATCCCTGGGATGCCGGAATTCTGAAACCCTGAAATGTCTGCTAGCCGGAAGTGAAGGTGTCTGACGTCCGGAATGCTGCCCTGCCTGCATTCCATCGTCGAAAACGAGTCTGTGTTCTAGAAAGTGGAGGACGGCTGAGTTCCGGAATGTCAGGATGGCTGAATTCTAGAATCCTCTCATGGCTGACCTCTAGAATCGTTAAACGTCTACATTCCAGAAGTGAGGGTGCCTCCCTCCCAGATTCATAAGACATCTGCATTCAAGAACCAGAATGGGGCTGAGTTCTAGAATCCCTGGGATGCCGGAATTCTGAAAACCTGAAATGTCTGCTAGCCGGAAGTGAAGGTGTCTGACGTCCGGAATGCTGCCCTGTCTGCATTCCATCGTCCAAAACGAGTCTGTGTTCTAGAATGTGCAGGACGGCTGAGTTCTGGAATGTCAGGATTGCTGAAATCTAGAATCCTGGCATGGTTGACCTCTAGAATCGTTAAACGTCTACATTAGGGAAGTGAGGGTGCCTGCCTTCCAGAATCATAAGACGTCTGCATTCTAGAACCGGAATGTGGCTGAGTTCAAGAATCCCTGGGATGCCGGAATTCTGAAACCCTGAAATGTCTGCTAGCTGGAAGGGAAGGTGTCTGAGTTCCCCAATGCTACTATGTCTGCATTCCACCGTCCTAAACGAATATGTGTTCCTGAACGTGCAGGATGGCTGAGTTCCGGAATGTCAGGACGGCTGAATTCTCGAATCCTGGCATGGCTGACCTGTAGAATCGTTAAACGTCTACATTCCGGAAGTGAGGGTACCTGCCTTCCAGACTCACAAGACGTCTATATTCTAGAACCGGAATGTGGCTGAGTTCTAGAATCCCTGGGATGCCACAATTCTGTAACCCTGAAATGTCTGCTAGCTGGAAGGGAAGGTGTCTGAGTTCCCCAATGCTACTATGTCTGCATTCCACCGACCTATGTGAGTCTCTCTTCTAGAATGTGCTGGACGGCTGAGTTCCGGAATGTCAGGATGGCAGAATTCTAGAATCCTGGCATGGCTGACCTCTAGAATCGTTACACGTCTACATTCCTGAAGTGAGGGTGCCTGCCTTCCAGAATCATAAGATGTCTGCATTCTAGAACTGGAATGTGGCTGAGTTCTATAATCCCTAGGATGCCAGAATTATGAAACCCCGAAATGCCGGCTAGCCGGAAGTGAAGATGTCTGACGGCCAGAATGCTACTATGTATGCATTCCACTGTCCTAAAGGAGTCTGTGTTCTTGAATGTACAGGACGGTTGTGTTCCAGAATGTGAGAATGGCTGAATTCTAGAATCCTGGCATGGCTGACCTCAAGAGTCATTAAACGTCAACATTCCGGAAGTGAGGGTGCCTGCCTTCCATAATCCTAAGACGTCTGCATTGTAGAACCAGAATGTGGCTGATTTCTAGAATCTCTGGGATGCCGGAATTCTGAAACCCTGAAATGTCTTCTAGTCGGAAGTGAAGGTGTCTGACGTCCGGAATGCTGTAATGTCTGCATTCCATCATCCTAAACGAGTCTGTGTTCTACAACGAGCAGGACGGCTGAGTTCCAGAATGTCTGGACGGCTGAATTGTAGAATCCTGGCATGGCTGAACTCTAGAATTGTTAAACGTCTATATTCCGGAACTGAGGGTGCCTGCCTTCCAGAATCATAAGACGTCTGCATTCTAGAACCGGAATGTGGCTGAGTTCTAGAATCCCTGGGATGCCGGAATTCTGAAACCCAGAAATATCTGCTATTCGGAAGTGAAGGTGTCTGACGACTGGAATGCTGTTATGTCTGTATTCCATCGTCCAAAAAGAGTCAGTGTTCTAGAATGTGCAGGACGGCTGAGTTCCGGAATGTCAGGATTGCTGAAATCTAGAATCCTGGCATGGCTGACCTCTAGAATCGTTAAACGTCTGCATTCCAGAAGTGAGGGTGCCTGCCTTCCAGAATCATAAGACGTCTGTATTCTAGAACCGGAATGTGGCTGAGTTCTAGAATCCCTGGGATGCCCGAATTCTGTAACCCTGAAATGTCTGCTAGCTGGAAGGGAAGGTGTCTGAGGTCCGGAATGCTACTGTGTCTGCATTCCACCATGCTAAACGAGTCTGTGTTCTAGAACGTGCAGAACGGCTGTGTTTTGGAATGTCAGGATGGCTGAATTCTACAATCTTGGCATGGCTCACCTCTAGAATCGTTAAATGTCTACATTCCGGAAGGGAGGGTTACTGCCTTTCAGAATGATAAGACATCTGTATTCTACAACGGGAAAGTGGCTGAGTTGTAGAATTCCTGGGATTCCGGAATTCTCATACCCGGAAATGTCTTCTAGCCGGACATGAAGGTGTCTGACATCCGGAATGCTACTATGTCTGCATTCCACCGTACTAAACGAGTCTGTGTTCTAGAATGTGCTGGAAGGCTGAGTTGCAGAATGTCAGAGTGGCTGAATTCTAGAATCCTGGCATGGCTGACCTCTAGAAACGTTAAATGTCTATATTGCGGAGGTGATGGTGCCTGCCTTCCAGAATCATAAGACGTCTGCATTCTAGAACCGGAATGTGGCTGAGTTCTAGAATCCCTGGGATGCCGGAATTCTGAAGCCCTGAAATGTCTGCTAGCTGGAAGTCAAGATGTCTGACGTCCGGAATGCTACTATGTCTGCATTCCACCGACCTATGTGAGTCTCTCTTCTAGAATGTGCTGGACGGCTGAGTTCCGGAATGTCAGTATGGCAGAATTCTAGAATCCTGGCATGGCTGACCTCCAGAATCATTAAACGTCTACATTCCGGAAGTGAGGGTGCCTGCTTTCCAGAATCATAAGACGTCTGCATTCTAGAACTGGAATGTGGCTGAGTTCTGGAATCCCTGGGATGCCGGAATTCTGAAACCCTGAAATGTCTGCTAGCCGGAAGTGAAGGTGTCTGACGTCCGGAATGCTGCCCTGTCTGCATTCCATCGTCGAAAACGAGTCTGTGTTCTAGAACGTGGAGGACGGCTGAGTTCCGGAATGTCACGATGGCTGAATTCTAGAATCCTCTCATGGCTGACCTCTAGAATCGTTAAACGTCTACATTCCAGAAGTGAGGGTGCCTCCCTCCCAGAATCATAAGACATCTGCATTCAAGAACCGGAATGGGGCTGAGTTCTAGAATCCCTGGGATGCCGGAATTCTGAAAACCTGAAATGTCTGCTAGCCGGAAGTGAAGGTGTCTGACGTCCGGAATGCTGCCCTGTCTGCATTCCATCGTCCAAAACGAGTCTGTGTTCTAGAATGTGCAGGACGGCTGAGTTCTGGAATGTCAGGATTGCTGAAATCTAGAATCCTGGCATGGCGGACCTCTAGAATCGTTAAACGTCTACATTAGGGAAGTGAGGGTGCCTGCCTTCCAGAATCATAAGACGTCTGCATTCTAGAACCGGAATGTGGCTGAGTTCAAGAATCCCTGGGATGCCGGAATTCTGAAACCCTGAAATGTCTGCTAGCTGGAAGGGAAGGTGTCTGAGTTCCCCAATGCTACTATGTCTGCATTCCACCGTCCTAAACGAATATGTGTTCCTGAACGTGCAGGATGGCTGAGTTCCGGAATGTCAGGACGGCTGAATTTTCGAATCCTGGCATGGCTGACCTGTAGAATCGTTAAACGTCTACATTCCGGAAGTGAGGGTACCTGCCTTCCAGACTCACAAGACGTCTATATTCTAGAACCGGAATGTGGCTGAGTTCTAGAATCCCTGGGATGCCACAATTCTGTAACCCTGAAATGTCTGCTAGCTGGAAGGGAAGGTGTCTGAGTTCCCCAATGCTACTATGTCTGCATTCCACCGACCTATGTGAGTCTCTGTTCTAGAATGTGCTGGACGGCTGAGTTCCGGAATGTCAGGATGGCAGAATTCTAGAATCCTGGCATGGCTGACCTCTAGAATCGTTACACGTCTACATTCCTGAAGTGAGGGTGCCTGCCTTCCAGAATCATAAGATGTCTGCATTCTAGAACTGGAATGTGGCTGAGTTCTATAATCCCTAGGATGCCAGAATTATGAAACCCCGAAATGCCGGCTAGCCGGAAGTGAAGATGTCTGACGGCCAGAATGCTACTATGTATGCATTCCACTGTCCTAAAGGAGTCTGTGTTCTTGAATGTACAGGACGGTTGTGTTCCAGAATGTGAGAATGGCTGAATTCTAGAATCCTGGCATGGCTGACCTCAAGAGTCATTAAACGTCAACATTCCGGAAGTGAGGGTGCCTGCCTTCCATAATCCTAAGACGTCTGCATTGTAGAACCAGAATGTGGCTGATTTCTAGAATCTCTGGGATGCCGGAATTCTGAAACCCTGAAATGTCTTCTAGTCGGAAGTGAAGGTGTCTGACGTCCGGAATGCTGTAATGTCTGCATTCCATCATCCTAAACGAGTCTGTGTTCTACAACGAGCAGGACGGCTGAGTTCCAGAATGTCTGGACGGCTGAATTGTAGAATCCTGGCATGGCTGAACTCTAGAATTGTTAAACGTCTATATTCCGGAACTGAGGGTGCCTGCCTTCCAGAATCATAAGACGTCTGCATTCTAGAACCGGAATGTGGCTGAGTTCTAGAATCCCTGGGATGCCGGAATTCTGAAACCCAGAAATATCTGCTATTCGGAAGTGAAGGTGTCTGACGACTGGAATGCTGTTATGTCTGTATTCCATCGTCCAAAAAGAGTCAGTGTTCTAGAATGTGCAGGACGGCTGAGTTCCGGAATGTCAGGATTGCTGAAATCTAGAATCCTGGCATGGCTGACCTCTAGAATCGTTAAACGTCTGCATTCCAGAAGTGAGGGTGCCTGCCTTCCAGAATCATAAGACGTCTGTATTCTAGAACCGGAATGTGGCTGAGTTCTAGAATCCCTGGGATGCCAGAATTCTGTACCCTGAAATGTCTGCTAGCTGGAAGGGAAGGTGTCTGAGGTCCGGAATGCTACTGTGTCTGCATTCCACCATGCTAAACGAGTCTGTGTTCTAGAACGTGCAGAACGGCTGTGTTTTGGAATGTCAGGATGGCTGAATTCTACAATCTTGGCATGGCTCACCTCTAGAATCGTTAAATGTCTACATTCCGGAAGGGAGGGTTACTGCCTTTCAGAATGATAAGACATCTGTATTCTACAACGGGAAAGTGGCTGAGTTGTAGAATTCCTGGGATTCCGGAATTCTCATACCCGGAAATGTCTTCTAGCCGGACATGAAGGTGTCTGACATCCGGAATGCTACTATGTCTGCATTCCACCGTACTAAACGAGTCTGTGTTCTAGAATGTGCTGGAAGGCTGAGTTGCAGAATGTCAGAGTGGCTGAATTCTAGAATCCTGGCATGGCTGACCTCTAGAAACGTTAAATGTCTATATTGCGGAGGTGATGGTGCCTGCCTTCCAGAATCATAAGACGTCTGCATTCTAGAACCGGAATGTGGCTGAGTTCTAGAATCCCTGGGATGCCGGAATTCTGAAGCCCTGAAATGTCTGCTAGCTGGAAGTCAAGATGTCTGACGTCCGGAAAGCTACTATGTCTGCATTCCACCGACCTATGTGAGTCTCTCTTCTAGAATGTGCTGGACGGCTGAGTTCCGGAATGTCAGTATGGCAGAATTCTAGAATCCTGGCATGGCTGACCTCCAGAATCATTAAACGTCTACATTCCGGAAGTGAGGGTGCCTGCTTTCCAGAATCATAAGACGTCTGCATTCTAGAACTGGAATGTGGCTGAGTTCTGGAATCCCTGGGATGCCGGAATTCTGAAACCCTGAAATGTCTGCTAGCCGGAAGTGAAGGTGTCTGACGTCCGGAATGCTGCCCTGTCTGCATTCCATCGTCGAAAACGAGTCTGTGTTCTAGAACGTGGAGGACGGCTGAGTTCCGGAATGTCACGATGGCTGAATTCTAGAATCCTCTCATGGCTGACCTCTAGAATCGTTAAACGTCTACATTCCAGAAGTGAGGGTGCCTCCCTCCCAGAATCATAAGACATCTGCATTCAAGAACCGGAATGGGGCTGAGTTCTAGAATCCCTGGGATGCCGGAATTCTGAAAACCTGAAATGTCTGCTAGCCGGAAGTGAAGGTGTCTGACGTCCGGAATGCTGCCCTGTCTGCATTCCATCGTCCAAAACGAGTCTGTGTTCTAGAATGTGCAGGACGGCTGAGTTCTGGAATGTCAGGATTGCTGAAATCTAGAATCCTGGCATGGCGGACCTCTAGAATCGTTAAACGTCTACATTAGGGAAGTGAGGGTGCCTGCCTTCCAGAATCATAAGACGTCTGCATTCTAGAACCGGAATGTGGCTGAGTTCAAGAATCCCTGGGATGCTGGAATTCTGAAACCCTGAAATGTCTGCTAGCTGGAAGGGAAGGTGTCTGAGTTCCCCAATGCTACTATGTCTGCATTCCACCGTCCTAAACGAATATGTGTTCCTGAACGTGCAGGATGGCTGAGTTCCGGAATGTCAGGACGGCTGAATTCTCGAATCCTGGCATGGCTGACCTGTAGAATCGTTAAACGTCTACATTCTGGAAGTGAGGGTACCTGCCTTCCAGACTCACAAGACGTCTATATTCTAGAACCGGAATGTGGCTGAGTTCTAGAATCCCTGGGATGCCACAATTCTGTAACCCTGAAATGTCTGCTAGCTGGAAGGGAAGGTGTCTGAGTTCCCCAATGCTACTATGTCTGCATTCCACCGACCTATGTGAGTCTCTGTTCTAGAATGTGCTGGACGGCTGAGTTCCGGAATGTCAGGATGGCAGAATTCTAGAATCCTGGCATGGCTGACCTCTAGAATCGTTACACGTCTACATTCCTGAAGTGAGGGTGCCTGCCTTCCAGAATCATAAGATGTCTGCATTCTAGAACTGGAATGTGGCTGAGTTCTATAATCCCTAGGATGCCAGAATTATGAAACCCCGAAATGCCGGCTAGCCGGAAGTGAAGATGTCTGACGGCCAGAATGCTACTATGTATGCATTCCACTGTCCTAAAGGAGTCTGTGTTCTTGAATGTACAGGACGGTTGTGTTCCAGAATGTGAGAATGGCTGAATTCTAGAATCCTGGCATGGCTGACCTCAAGAGTCATTAAACGTCAACATTCCGGAAGTGAGGGTGCCTGCCTTCCATAATCCTAAGACGTCTGCATTGTAGAACCAGAATGTGGCTGATTTCTAGAATCTCTGGGATGCCGGAATTCTGAAACCCTGAAATGTCTTCTAGTCGGAAGTGAAGGTGTCTGACGTCCGGAATGCTGTAATGTCTGCATTCCATCATCCTAAACGAGTCTGTGTTCTACAACGAGCAGGACGGCTGAGTTCCAGAATGTCTGGACGGCTGAATTGTAGAATCCTGTCATGGCTGAACTCTAGAATTGTTAAACGTCTATATTCCGGAACTGAGGGTGCCTGCCTTCCAGAATCATAAGACGTCTGCATTCTAGAACCGGAATGTGGCTGAGTTCTAGAATCCCTGGGATGCCGGAATTCTGAAACCCAGAAATATCTGCTATTCGGAAGTGAAGGTGTCTGACGACTGGAATGCTGTTATGTCTGTATTCCATCGTCCAAAAAGAGTCAGTGTTCTAGAATGTGCAGGACGGCTGAGTTCCGGAATGTCAGGATTGCTGAAATCTAGAATCCTGGCATGGCTGACCTCTAGAATCGTTAAACGTCTGCATTCCAGAAGTGAGGGTGCCTGACTTCCTGAATCATAAGACGTCTGTATTCTAGAACCGGAATGTGGCTGAGTTCTAGAATCCCTGGGATGCCAGAATTCTGTAACCCTGAAATGTCTGCTAGCTATAAGGGAAGGTGTCTGAGGTCCGGAATGCTACTGTGTCTGCATTCCACCATGCTAAACGAGTCTGTGTTCTAAAATGTGCTGGACGGCTGAGTTCCGGAATGTCAGGATGGCAGAATTCTAGAATCCTGGCATGGCTGACCTCCAGAATCATTAAACGTCTACATTCCGGAAGTGAGGGTGCCTGCCTTCCAGAATCATAAGACGTCTTCATTCTAGAACCGGAATGTGGCTGAGTTCTGGAATCCCTGGGATGCTGGAATTCTGAAACCCTGAAATGTCTGCTAGCCGTAAGTGAAGGTGTCTGATGTCCGGAATGCTGCCCTGTCTGCATTCCATCTTCCAAAACGAGTGTGTGTTCTAGAACGTGGAGGACGGCTGAGTTCCGGAATGTCAGGATGACTGAATTCTGGAATCCTCTCATGGCTGACCTCTAGAATCGTTAAACGTCTACACTCAAGAAGTGAGGCTGCCTCCCTCCCAGAATCATAAGACGTCTGCATTCTAGAACCGGAATGAGGCTGAGTTCTAGAATCCCTGGGATGCCAGAATTCTGAAACCCTGAAGTGTCTGCTGGCCGGAATTGAAAGTGTCTGACATCCGGAAAGCTACTATGTCTGCATTTCGCTGTCCTAAAAGAGTCTGTGTTCTAGAATGTGCAGAACGGCTTAGTTCCGGAATGTCAGGTCGGCTGAATTCTAGAATCCTGGCATGGCTGACTTCTAGAATCGTCAAACGTCTACATTCCGGTAGTGAGGCTGCCTGCCTTCCAGAATCATAAGACGTCTGCTTTCTAGAAGCGGAATTTGGCTGAATTCTAGAATCCGTGGGATGCCGTAATTCTGAAACCCTGAAATGTCTGCTGGCCGGAAGTGAAGGTGTCTGACATCCGGAATGCTACTATGTCTGCCATAAAGCATCCTAAACGAGTCTGTGTTCTTCAATGTGCAGGACGGCTGAGTTCCGGAATGTCAGGATGGCTGAATTCTAGAATCCTGGCATGGCTGACCTCTAGAATCGTTAAACGTCTACATTCCGGAAGTGAGGGTGCCTGCCTTCCAGAATCGTAAGACGTCTGCACTCTAGAACCGGAATGTGGCTGAGGTCTAGAATCCCTGGGATGCGGAATTCTGAAACCCTGAAATGTCTGCTAGCCGGAAGTGAAGGTGTCTGACGTCTGGAGTGCTGTTACATCTGCATTCCATCGTCCACAACGAGTCTCTGTTCTAGAATGTGCAGGACGGCTGAGTTCCGGAATGTCAGAATGGCTGAAATCTAGAATCCTGTCAGGGCTGACATCTAGAATCGTTAAACGTCTACATTCAGGAAGTGAGGGTGCCTGCCTTCCAGAATCATAAGACATCTGCATTCTAGAACCGGAATGTGGCTGAGTTCTAGAATCCCTGGGATGCCAGAATTCTGAAGTCCTTAAATGTCTGCTATCTGGAAGTGAAGGTGTCTGAGGTCTGGAATGCTACTATGTCTGCATTCCACCGTCCTAAACGAATCTGTCTTCTTGAACGTGAAGGACGGCTGAGCTCCGGAAAGTCAGGATGGCTGAATTCTAGAATCCTGGCATGGCTGACCTCTAGGATCATTAAACGTCTACATTCCTGGAGTGAGTGTACCTGCCTTCCAGAATCATAAGACGTCTGCATTCTAGAACCGGAATGTGGCTGAGTTCTAGAATCCCTGGAATGCCAGAATTCTGTAACCGTGAAATGTCTGCTAGCTGGAAGGGAAGGGGTCTGAGGTCCGGAATGCTACTATGTCTGCATTCCACCATCCTAAACGAATCTGTGTTCCTGAACGTGAAGGACGGCTGAGTTCTGGAATGTCAGGACGGCTGAATTCTAAAATCCTGGCATCGCAGACCAGTAGAATTGTTAAACGTCTACATTGCTGAAGTGAGGGTGCCTGCCTTCCAGAATCATACGACCTCTGCATTCTGGAACCGGAATGTAACTGAGTTCTAGATTCCCTGGGATGCCGGAATTCTGAAACCCTGAAATGTGTTCTAGCTGGAAGTGAAGGTGTCTGACGTCCGGAATGCTGCCCTGTCTGCATTCCATCGTCCAAAACGAGTCTGTGTTCTAGAATGTGCAGGACGGCTGAGTTCCGGAATGTCAGGAGTGCTGAAACCTAGAATCCTGGCATGGCGGACGTCTAGAATCGTTAAACATCTACATTAGGGAAGTGAGGGTGCCTGCCTTCCAGAATCATAAGACATATGCATTCTAGAACCAGAATGTGGCTGAGTTCTAGAATCCCTGGGATACCGGAATTCTGAAACCATGAAATGTCTGCTAGACGGAAGTGCAGTTGTCTGACGTCTGGAATGCTACTATGTCTGCCATAAAGCATCCTAAACGAGTCTGTGTTCTTCAATGTGCAGGACGGCTGAGTTCCGGAATGTCAGGATGGCTGAATTCTAGAATCCTGGCATGGCTGACCTCTAGAATCGTTAAACGTCTACATTCCGGAAGTGAGGGTGCCTGCCTTCCAGAATCGTAAGACGTCTGCACTCTAGAACCGGAATGTGGCTGAGTTCCAGAATCCCTGGGATGCGGAGTTCGGAAATCCTGAAATGTCTGCTGGCCGGAAGTGAAGGTGTCTGACGTCCGGAGTGCTGTTACATATGCATTCCATCATCCACATCGAGTCTCTGTTCTAGAATGTGCAGGACGGCTGAGTTCCGGAATGTCAGAATGGCTGAATTCTAGAATCCTGTCATGGCTGACATCTAGAATCGTTAAACGTCTACATTCAGGAAGTGAGGGTGCCTGCCTTCCAGAATCATTAGCCGTCTGCATTCTAGAACCGGAATGTGGCTGAGTTCTAGAATCCCTGGGATGCCAGAATTCTGTAACCATGAAATGTCTGCTATCTGGAAGTGAAGGCGTCTGAGGTCCGGAATGCTACTATGTCTGCATTCCACCATCCTAAACAAATCTGTGTTCCTGAACGTGAAGGACGGCTGTGTTCTGGAATATCAGGATGGCTGAATTCTAGAATCCTGGCATCGCTGACCAGCAGAATGGTTAAACGTCTACATTGCTGAAGTGAGGGTGCCGGCCATCCAGAATCATAAGACCTCTGCATTCTGGAACCGGAATGTAACTGAGTTCTAATTTCCCTGGGATGCCGGAATTCTGAAACCCTGAAATGTCTGCTAGCCGGAAGTGAAGGTGTCTGACGTCCGGAATGCTGCCCTGTCTGCATTCCATCGTCCAAAACGAGTCTGTGTTCTAGAATGTGCAGGACGGCTGAGTTCCGGAAGGTCAGGATTGCTGAAATCTAGAATCCTGGCATGGCGGACCTCTAGAATCGTTAAACGTCTACATTAGGGAAGTGAGGGTGCCTGCCTTCCAGAATCATATGACGTCTGCATTCTAGAACCGGAATGTGGCTGAGTTCAAGAATCCCTGGGATGCCAGAATTCTGAAACCCTGTAATGTCTGCTAGCTGGAAGGGAAGGTGTCTGAGTTCCCCAATGCTACTATGTCTGCATTCCACCGTCCTTAACGAATCTGTGTTCCTGAACGTACAGGATGGCTGAGTTCCGGAATGTCAGGACAGCTGAATTCTCGAATCCTGGCATGGCTGACCTCTAGAATCGTTAAACGTCTACATTCCTGAGGTGAGGGTGCCTGCCTTCCAGAATCATAAGATGTCTGCATTCTAGAACTGGAATGTGGCTGAGTTCTATAATCCCTAGGATGTCAGAATTATGAAACCCCGAAATGCCGGCTAGCCGGAATTGAAGATGTCTGACGGCCAGAATGCTACTATGTATGCATTCCACTGTCCTAAACGAGTCTGTGTTCTAGAATGTGCTGGACGGCTGAGTTCCAGAATGTCAGAGTGGCTGAATTCTAGAATCCTGGCATGGATGACCTCTAGAAACGTTAAATGTCTATATTGCGGAAGTGAGGGTGCCTGCCTTCCAGAATCATAAGACGTCTGCATTCTAGAACCGGAATGTGGCTGAGTTCTAGAATCCCTGGGATGCCGGAATTCTGAAGCTCTGAAATGTCTGATAGCTGGAAGTCAAGATGTCTGACGTCCGGAATGCTGCCCTGTCTGCATTCCACCGACCTATGTGAGTCTCTCTCCCAGAATGTGCTGGACGGCTGAGTTCCGGAATGTCAGTATGGCAGAATTCTAGAATCCTGGCATGGCTGACCTCCAGAATCATTAAACGTCTACATTCCGGAAGTGAGGGTGCCTGCCTTCCAGAATCATAAGACGTCTGCATTCTAGAACCGGAATGTGGCTGAGTTCTGGAATCCCTGGGATGCAGGAATTCTGAAACCCTGAAATGTCTGCTAGCCGGAAGTGAAGGTGTCTGACGTCCGGAATGCTGCCCTGTCTGCATTCCATCGTCCAAAACGAGTCTGTGTTCTAGAACGTGGAGGACGGCTGAGTTCCGGAATGTCAGGATTGCTGAAATCTAGAATCCTGGCATGGCGGACCTCTAGAATCGTTAAACGTCTACATTAGGGAAGTGAGGGTGCCTGCCTTCCAGAATCATAAGACGTCTGCATTCTAGAACCAGAATGTGGCTGAGTTCAAGAATCCCTGGTATGCCGGAATTCTGAAACCCTGAAATGTCTGCTAGCTGGAAGGGAAGGTGTCTGAGTTCCCCAATGCTACTATGTCTGCATTCCACCGTCCTAAACGTATCTGTGTTCCTGAACGTGCAGGATGGCTGAGTTCCGGAATGTCAGGACGGCTGAATTCTCGAATCCTGGCATGGCTGACCTGTAGAATCGTTAAACGTCTACATTCCGGAAGTGAGGGTACCTTCCTTCCAGACTCACAAGACGTCTATATTCTAGAACCGGAATGTGGCTGAGTTCTAGAATCCCAGGGATGCCACAATTCTGTAACCCTGAAATGTCTGCTAGCTGGAAGGGAAGGTGTCTGAGTTCCCCAATGCTACTATGTCTGCATTCCACCGTCCTAAACGAATCTGTGTTCCTGAACGTACAGGATGGCTGAGTTCCGGAATGTCAGGACGGCTGAATTCTCGAATCCTGGCATGGCTGACCTCTAGAATCGTTACACGTCTACATTCCTGAAGTGAGGGTGCCTGCCTTCCAGAATCATAAGATGTCTGCATTCTAGAACTGGAATGTGGCTGAGTTCTATAATCCCTAGTGTGCCAGAATTATGAAACCACGAAATGCCGGCTAGCCGGAAGTGAAGATGTCTGACGGCCAGAATGCTACTATGTATGCATTCCACTGTCCTAAACGAGTCTGTGTTCTTGAATGTACAGGACGGTTGTGTTCCAGAATGTCAGAATGGCTGAATTCTAGAATCCTGGCATGGCTGACCTCAAGAGTCATTAAACGTCAACATTCCGGAAGTGAGGGTGCCTGCCTTCCATAATCCTAAGACGTCTGCATTGTAGAACCAGAATGTGGCTGATTTCTAGAATCTCTGGGATGCCGGAATTCTGAAACCCTGAAATGTCTTCTAGTCGGAAGTGAAGGTGTCTGACGTCCGGAATGCTGTAATGTCTGCATTCCATCATCCTAAACGAGTCTGTGTTCTACAACGAGCAGGACGGCTGAGTTCCAGAATGTCTGGACGACTGAATTGTAGAATCCTGGCATGGCTGAACTCTAGAATTGTTAAACGTCTATATTCCGGAACTGAGGGTGCCTACCTTCCAGAATCATAAGACGTCTGCATTCTAGAACCGGAATGTGGCTGAGTTCTAGAATCCCTGGGATGCCGGAATTCTGAAACCCAGAAATATCTGCTATTCGGAAGTGAAGGTGTCTGACGACTGGAATGCTGTTATGTCTGTATTCCATCGTCCAAAAAGAGTCAGTGTTCTAGAATGTGCAGGACGGCTGAGTTCCGGAATGTCAGGATTGCTGAAATCTAGAATCCTGGCACGGCTGACCTCTAGAATCCTTAAACGTCTGCATTCCAGAAGTGAGGGTGCCTGCCTTCCAGAATCATAAGACGTCTGTATTCTAGAACCGGAATGTGGCTGTGTTCTAGAATCCCTGGGATGCCCGAATTCTGTAACCCTGAAATGTCTGCTAGCTGGAAGGGAAGGTGTCTGAGGTCCGGAATGCTACTGTGTCTGCATTCCACCATGCTAAACGAGTCTGTGTTATAGAACGTGCAGAACGGCTGTGTTTTGGAATGTCAGAATGGCTGAATTCTACAATCCTGGCATGGCTCACCTCTAGAATCTTTAAACGTCTACAGTCCGGAAGGGAGGGTTACTGCCTTTCAGAATGATAAGACATCTGTATTCTACAACCAGAAAGTGGCTGATTAAAGTTCTTAATATAGCTGGTAAACTCCTCCTATGCCTCAATGAAAACTAAAATGTAAATAAAATGCATGTGCCTAGTAACATAAGTACTTACAAATATTTATCTACTGCTTTAGTGACTCTAAACTCACAGATAGTGCTTTAAATCAATTATATAGTAGCATCTCATCAACATTAAAGGTTCATTTTAATGTTTAAATTGACCTAAATAATAACAGTAGCTTTCAGGAGATGTGTCAGTGTGGAGGGTGGAATGCTATTTATTCTATCTTCTTGCAAGCATCAACAGAAGGGCTGGAAGTGGGCCCACACCCATTTACGTTTTAACCAATTGGTAGTGACCCTTAATGAAGGATTTTTCCTGTGTTCTGTTACTTATAATATCCTGTCTTAGAAACTGTATTCCAAATTTAATGTTAAATTTAAGTAGAATAAAATAACAAAAATAATTTAATGTTGTATTTCATCATTGGAATCAAGATAAAAAGAGATTTCCTCTCAACTTTGAGGGTTTACCTTCCTTTGGAATTACTCTTTCATTTCTTTGCATATTCCAAATCAATAGCAATGTTATGTTTCAAAGGCTTTCATCACGGAATTTCTTTGTCTCCAGACATGGCTGCAGATAGAAAAAAAAAAAGAATGTGTTTTTAATTTATTCATTTTAACTTACTACTTTACAGTGGTTGAAGTCAATTCTTAAATTAGCAAACCACTTGTATTTCTGATTTTCCTGTTTTCTGAATGGTCTTGTATTTATGGATTTTAGGATAACAATATCAACACTTCAGGACTATTTAGTTACTGAACAGCTAGGTCAACAGCCTGGGAGGATGGAGGGAGCTGGAAAAGTGGGTTTTGGTGGACACTAGCCAGGACTTTGAGCATGAATAAAAGGGTTTGGCATAACTTATAGGAATGAGACTCTATACAATCATTTACTACTGAGACCAGCTCGGCAGTAGAGATCCCCACCCAGATGGCACTGAAGGCATTAAGAAGCAGACACCCAAATAGAACAACAAAGTCAGAACAGCTGAGAGCCTCAAAGGCTGGCAACATTCCGGGCTGAGGGGCTCAAGCAGACTCTGACCCATGTATTCTCTCTAAACAAGTGATTATTATTAACAAACAGGTGTTCTGTGTTTTCTCAAAGGACCAAGATAAACGAGGTAGGCAGCTGGTGCCTGCTTACCACTGATCAAGGGCAAACCAGAAAGTATTCTCCACGAGGGAGCCACGGGGGCAGGGTCACAGAACCCATACTTAAAGAATTGTTTTGGCCGGTGTATGATACACAGATACTGTTTTCCTACTTTAGAATGCCCCAGGTAGTTTTCCACTTGGGTCCGCATGGGGGCTAGGTTTTCCTTGCTGCTGTTCTTAGCAAACTATATATTCTATCATACGGTCAGCATTTCTCGACAATCACACTCAGAATTTCTCAACAGTTTACTCTTTCGGTTCTCAACTATATGTTTTCTATGAGTGTTTATTAACAACAATTTCTACCCTTCATGTGTCAACCTACAAAGTCCACTGTGATCTTGGAGAGAAACTGATAGGAAAACAGAAAGCCTTTTTAGAATTTAGGTAATATAGTTAAATTCTAAAAGTTTACACAGGTACTAAAATTTCTGGAAGATAAATGTTTAGAATGTGTATGTAATCCCAGCACTTTGGAAGGCCAAGGCAGTGAGAGCACTTGAGCCCAGGAGTTTGAGACCAGTCTGGGCAACATGAGACCGTCTCTATTAAAAATACGAAATTAGCCTGGCAGCCGGGCACGGTGGCACATACCTGTAGTGCCAGGCACTCAGGAGGCTGAGGTACGGGAATTGCTTGAACACAGGGAGTGGAGGTTGCAGTGAACCGAGATTGCACCACTGCACTCCAGCCTGGGTGACAGAGCAAGACTATCTCCAAAAAAAAATTAGTAAGTTTCCCCTGTTGCCAGATGCTGATTTTTATTCATGACTATATAGAGATGAGGGGTCAGGGGTAGACTTCTTAAGCTAACAGGGACACACATATGTATACACATACGTCTGCGTATATATGCTTGACATACGCTGTACTGATTATATCAATCTGAGATGTTGACCGCCGCCTGTGGAGGTGTGGCTTGCAGACCCTGCCTCAATGATGGACAAACGAACGCACTCTCACACCATTACGGTGATAGGAGTAGGCTAGGTATGGCCGTTGGCTGCTTTCAGAGGGCAAAATGCAACCAGTCGACCAAGACCCTCTGTCCGTTCATACATTTATTCTATCAAGACTTTACAACACAGGTTCTAAGTTAACACACTTGTGGACAGTTAGCATGGTTAAAAGAGTGATTATACGAATGATAAAAGCTTTAGGTTCTGGGCCCAAAGCAAACACTATTAACGGGTAATTCCCCTTTGATCTCCCCCTGAGAGGGACATCCAGCACAAAGTTTACAGGAGTAAACAGAGTAGAGACGAAGGGATGTGGGGTAAACAGACTTAAACAGGGAAAGCCTCTTGTCTCCCCTATCTTCTCCCCAGTGATGGACCAGCCGGCCACCTTCGGCCTGCCCCAATAAAACCTCGAGTGAATATCAACATCAATTTAACCAAGAAAATTAGTAATTTGTGTGTAGAGAACTGCTAATTTCCAGTGGGGATTAAAAGGATCAAATCTTTCATTAAGAGAGAAAGGGTTGGAAATCTAATTTCTTGTTTAATTCCTTTTTCTTCTTCACCAAGAAAATGTGTTTTTTATGTCTTTCTTGTTGTATGCACCTGTTTTTTCTTTTTCCCCACGATTTCTCTGTGGGTTTATGCGGCTGCTTTCGACTTCTTCACTTCTCATCTCTTACAACCAGTTGGCAAGTGTGGCTCTGAACTCTTTCTGTGCTGTTGAATCTTTTTGAGAGATGAAGTGACACCAGTCAGAGCATGTATCAATTGCTGAAGACATCGCTTACATTTGCCTTTCCACAATACTTTCAGTTACATATAAAAAATATACTGATATGGTCTGGTTCTGTGTCTCCGTCCAAATCTTATGTTTAATTGTAATCTCATCTCCAGTGTTGGGGAAGGCACTTGGTGGGAGGTGATCGGATCATGGGGGCAGATTACCCCCTTGCTGTGCTCATGATAGTGAGTGAGTTCTGAGTAGCTGGGATTGAGACTCTGTCTTAAAAACACAAAATAAAAATAAATAAATAAATACATACATAAATGTATTTGCATACTTTTTAATTCAAGGAGTAATTTTGTAACAAAAATACACACCCCTGGTTTATCTGGCAGCATCAGGAAAATAAGTGCAGTTTTCTGGACCATGTCCAAATCATTTGCCATAAAAATCATTGAATATTATATATCAGCTACTCTATCGTAGGTGATTTTTCTCTCTGTTCTGGCTGTTTTAGTCCAAACACATTTGCCTCCTTTGGATCCTGAAGTCTTCAACTGAAACATGTTTTCCCTCTTTCTTTTCCAAAATTGTTGTGCCTATCTGGACCTGCACAGTAGCCATTTGAAGACTGATACTTTATTTGCCATACAGACATCTTTGAAGACTCATAAAGGTTGATGCCTTTTGTTAGAAGAGTCCCTTGATACTTAAGAGGATGCTGAAATGTAAAATTAACCTTCTCCCAATTTGTCAAGGGCATATTTTTCACTAATAAATGGAATCACTATGCCATCATACTAAAGGATTTGTTATTTGAAACAACTTAATACCACATCTCTTGGGCTACATCTGTACGTGAAAGTGAAGCATCATCATTCAATTGATCATGGTTGAGCTCATCACAGGACAAGCAGCATTTCAAACTCTGTAAGACAGAAAACGTTTCATCTATTTCTTTCCATTATGAGATAACACTGGTAAAAAAGAAAAGGTGGCTGTACATTGAGGAAATATGGCCATTGAGCTCATCTCCCCTCCCCTTCTCTCGTCATTGACCTCTTTTTCTGGAGGCTTCGCCTTAGAGCAGCAATGCCCAGGAGAAATCTCTGAGATAATGGGAATGTCCTGTATCTGCACCATCATCCCATATGGTAGCCACTGGTCACAGAGATCTGTTTAGAACTTGACAGAAAGGCCAGTGCAATTGGTGGACTGTATTTTTTATTTCATTTAATTTAAATATTAGTGACCACTGGCTACCATATTGAGTAGTGTAGGCTTACAGTTATTTGCATCTGGCTGCTTAAAGAAACATCTCTTCTTCTCAGACATAATTTTTATAAGATGCTAAATCTTTTCCTACAACAAAGAATGAACAATTATTATAATGTTAGAAATTTTACATGTATTCATTCTGTAGTTTAATAATTTGATGAAGATTTAAGAACTTTAAAAGTTATTCATGGTGGGGATGGTGGCGTGGTGGCTCACGCCTGTAATCCCAGCAGTCTGGGAGGCTGAGGCAGGTGGATCATCAGATGTCAGGAGTTCAAGACTAGTCTGGCGAACATGGTGAAACCTTGTCTCTACTAAAAATATAAAACTTACCTGGGCATGGTGGTGGGTGCTTGTAGTCTCAGCTACTCAGGAGGATGAGGCAGGAGAATCGCTTTAACTCCAGAGGTGGAGGTTGCAGTGAGCCAAGATTGCACCATTGCACTCCAGCCTGGGCAACAAGAGTGAAACCCCACTTCAAAAAAAAAAAAAACAAACAAATTTTTAGGCAGGAACGGTGGCTCACACCTGTAATCCTGGCACTTTGAGAGGCCAAGGCAGGCAGATCACTTGAGGTCAGGAGTTCAAGACCAGCCTGGCCAACATGGTGAAAACCTGTCTCTACTAAAAATAGAAAAATTAGCCAGCCATGGTGGTACATGTCTGTAATCCCAGCTACTCAGGAGGCTGAGGCAGGAGAATTGCTTTAACTCAGAAATTGGAGGTTGCAGTGAGCCCAGATTGTGCCACTGCACTCCAGCCTGGGTTACAGACTGAGATTCCGTCTCAAAAAAAAAAAAAAAAAAGCAATGATCTGACTCAAAAGTGCTCAGAATTTACAAAGGGCATTCAAATATTATAAAACAGACTTCACATTTAAACCAATCCAACCTATATTTAGGCCAGAGAAACAAAATTCTACAGGTATCATGAGAAACATCTGCTTTATTCCCTATAAAAACATATTAGTTATTGTGATGATTAATATTGTCAACTTGATTGGATTAAAGGATGCAAGGTATTGTTCCTCAGTGTGTCTGTGAGGGTGTTGCCAAAGTAGATTTGTTAATCTACTTTGAGTCAGTGGACTGGGAAGGATACCCATCATCAGTCTGGGTGGGCACAATCTAATCATCTGCCAGGGAGGCCACAATAAAAGCAGTCAGAAGAACCTGAAAAGACTAGAGTGGTTTGATCTTGTGGCTTACATATTTCTCCTGTGCTGGATGCTTCCTGCCCTTGAACATCAAACTCCACCTTCCTCAGCTATGGGACTCCAACTGGTTTCCTCGCTCCACAGCTTGCAGACGTCCTATTGTGGGACCTCACCTGGTGATTGTGTGAGTCAGTACTCCTTAATAAACTTCTCTTTCTATCTGCATCTAACCTATTAGCTCTGTCCCTCTGGAGAACTTTGACTAATACAGATTTTGGTACCAGAAGTGGTTCTAGAGGAACAGAATATTGAAGATGGAGTTCTAATGTTGGTTTTGGGTTTCTGGAGTTGGCTGCTTAATATAATTAGGCCCGAAAATGCTAAGGACTCTTCTCCTAATAGTATGGAGAACACTGATAGTCCTTGGCATGAACTGTTTAGATAGTTATGCAAAATAAATGCATTTGATATTCCTAATACACCACTCATGGAGGCAAGGAGTTTAGTGACCCTTTGACCGTATGTGGAGAACCAAGGAATATAATAAAGTTGATTGGTTGCTCCTAAGTTCACTGGACAAAGTAATGAAAGGAAATGATAAACTCAGGGATTCTAACTCCCAACATCAGAAGTAGATACTGAGCCTCAAATCTTCTAAGATTGCCCTGAGAAAGAGCCTGGAGGTGAAGTTCAGAGTGTGACATGAGGAGGTGCACTATACTCCAAAAGAACTGCTTGAGTTTTCTAAGTTATACAAGCAGAAATCTGGATAACAGGTGTGGGATAATGGTGGAAGGACGTAGCATTGAATGAGGCTGTATTTATTAATTTGGGCCCACTAAGCAGGGATTCTGCATTTACTGTTGCAGCTTGGGGAGCTAAAAAACGTTCTAACTATTTATTTGCTTGGTCAACTGAAATATGGATTAAAAGATGGCCCACTGTGAATGAGCTGGAAATGCCTCATCTGCCTTGGTTTAATGTAGAGGAAGGGATCCCAAGGCTTAGGGAGGTTGGGATGCTGGCGTGGATTAGTTACTTTAGGCTTACTCATCCCACCTGGGAGGGTCCCAAAGATATCCCCATGACTAATACTTTTTGAAATACATTGTGGCTTCAGAGAGAATAGATGGTAAATATTTCCTTTCAGACTTAAAGAGTCTGTTCTAATAGACTTAAGGTCTGTGTTGATATAAATGGTAATGAGACATGTCCAACTCTCCCTTCACATCATAGCCTGAACTAGTTTTACAGGTTAACTTTAGGATGCCCTTGGTCAAGAAGAAAGGTCATTCACATGGTTGGGGAGCATAGAGTTTTATTTTTGGTTTACAGTAGGTGTTTAAATAAAGAGAATGGATAAAATTGCTTAGGAAAGGTATTTAGAAAGAAGACAGTAGGAATAGTAACACTAAATTGTTAAAATCAAGAATACATACATACATACATACATACATACATACATGTGTATCAACCCTCAGTGCACAAAGTATGTTACCATCTATAAACACACAGGCATACTCATAAGTTTTCCTTAAGGCCTATTTGTGAGAATCACTGAGTTATTTCCTTACTTCTTAAGTATGCTTTTCTTTCTTTTAAATTAGAGACCTTCAAATAAATTAGACTGACATGATTTGTCCAATCTCATCTGAAATTGTAATCCCCACATATCAAGGGAGGGACCTAATGGGAGATGATTGGATCATAGAAGTGGTTTCCCCTGTGCTGGTCTCATGATAGTAAGTGACTTCTCATGAAATCTGATGGTTTAAAGGTGTATGATCCCCCGCCCCCTCCTGCCACCATGTAAGACACACCTTACTTCTTTGCCTTCCACCATGATTGTAAATTTCCTGAGGCCTACCCAGCCATGCAAAACTGTGAGTCAATAAAAACTTTTCTTGTTAAATGACCCAGTCTCAGGTAGTTCTTAATAGCAGTGTGAAACAAACTAATATAGAAAGTTGGTACTGAGAGAAGTGGGACATTGCTATCAAGATACCCGAAAATGGGGAAGTGACATTGGAACTGGGTAACAGGCAGAAATTGGACCAGTTCGAAGGCCTCAGAAGAAGACAGGAAGAAGTGAAGGTTTGAAACTTCCTAGAGACTTATTGAATGGTCTTGATTAATATGCTGATAGTGACATGGACAATGAACATCTAGGCTGAGGTGGTCTCAGATGGAGATGAGGAACTTATTGGAAACTGGATGAATGGTCACTCTTGCTATGCTTTGGTAAAGAGACTGGTGGCATTGTGCCCCTGCCCTATGTATCTGCGAAACTTTGAACTTGAGAGAGATGATTTACAGTGTCTGGCAGAAGAAATTTCTTAAGCAGCAAAGCATTCAAGATGTGACTTGGCTTTTTCTGAAAGCATTCAGTCATATGAGTTCACACAGAAATGCTCTGAAATTGGAACTTATGTTTAAAAGAGAAGCAAAACATAAAAGTTTGGAAAATGTGCAGCCTGACCATGTGATAGAAAAGAAAAACTCATTTTCTGGGGAGAAATTCAAGCTAGCTGCAGAAATTTGCATATGTAAAGAGAAGCTGAATATTAATCACTAAGACAATGGGGAAAATGTCTCCACGGCATGTCAGAGATCTTCATGGCAGCCCCTACCATCACAGGCCTGGGAGCCTAGGAGGAAAAACTGGTTGTGTGGGCCAGGTCCAGGGCCCCACTGTTCTGTGCAGCCTTGAGAATTGGTGCCCTGCATCCCTGCCACTCCAGCTCCAGCTGTGGCTAAAAGGGGCCAAGGTGCAGCTTGGGCAATAGCTTGACAGTGTGCGAGCCCCAAGCTTTGATGGCTTACACGTGGTGTTGGGCCTGCAGGTGTGCAGAAGGCAAGAGCTGAGCTTTAGGAGCCTCTGCTTAGATTTCAGAGGATGTATGGAAACACCTGGATGCCCAGGCTGAAGTCTGCTGCAGGGGTGGAGCCCTCATGGAGAACCTCTACTAAGGCAATGCAGAAGTGAAATGTGGGGTTGGAGCCCCCACACAGAGTGCCCACAAAGGCACTGCTTAGTGGAGATCTGAGAAGAGGACCACCATCCTCCAGACTGCAGAACGGTAGTTCCATTGACAGCTTGCACTGTGCAGCTGGAAAAGCCACAGGAACTCAACATGAGCCCATGAAAGCAGCTGCAGGGGCTGCACCCAGCAAAGCCACAGGATCAGAGCTGCCCAAATCTTATGCAAATTTCTGCACCTGGCTTGAGTTTCTTTCCAGAAAGCGGGTTTTTCTCAAGGCCCCGAGAGTCCACCTTTTGCATCAGCATTTCCTGGATGTGACACATGGAGTCAAAGAATATTACTTTGGAGCTTTAAGATTGAATGACTGCCCTAGATTTGGCACCATGCTTGTATAGCCTGCAGAAATGTGAGCGAAATAAACTTCTTTTTTTAAATAAATTACCTGGCCTCAGGCATTTTGTTGAACAACACAAACAGACTAAGACAGTAGAAATCCTTGTCTTGCACCAGATCTTACAGGAAAAGCTTTGAGTGTAATGTTAGCTGTTGGCTTCTCATAAATGACCTTTATTGTGTTGTTATATTTTTTCTTTTTTAAAAAAAATTACACTCAAGGGTATCCTTAAAGAGGTACATGCCTTCTATGTACAATTTGGTGAAAGTTTTTTTTTTTTTTTTTTTAAGACAAAGTTTTGCTCTTGTTGCCTAGGCTAGAGTGCAATGACACAATCTTGGCTCCCTACACCCTCCGCCTCCTGGGTTCAAGCAATTCTTCTGCCTCAGTCTCCCAAGTAGCTGGGATTACAGGCGTCCACCACTATACCTGGCTAATTCTGTGTGTTTTTAGTAGAGACGGGGTTTCACCCATGTTGGACAGGCTGGTCTTGAGCTCCTGACCTCAGGTGATTCACCCGCCTCTGCCTCCCAAAGGGCTGGGATTACAGGCATGAACCACCATGCCCAGCCTTGGCGAAAGGTTTTTTTCATCTCTCTCTCTCTGTCTCTGTCTTTTCTTAGAGAATGGAAGATAAGAAATAGTTTTTATCATAAAAGAATATCAAATTTTGTCAAATGCTATTTGGCATCTAATGATATAATTATGTGATTTTTGTCTTTAAATTCTGTTAATATGGCATGTCACATTTATTGATTTGAATATATTGCAAATAACATATTGGCATACCATCCTTGTATTCCAGTGATAAAAACATTTCTCCAAAGAAGGCATGCAGGCTGGGTGCAGTGGCTTGTGCCTGTAGTCTCAGCAGTTTGGGAGGCCGAGGCGGGTGGATTACCTGAGGTCAGGAGCTCGAGACCAGCCTGACAAACATGGAGAAATCCCATCTGTAATAAAAATGCAAAATTAGCCAGGCATGGTGGTACATGTCTGTAATCTCAGCTACTTGGGAGGCTGGGGCAGGAGAATCGCTTGAACCCAGGTGGCGGAGGTTGTGGCGAGCTGAGATTGCGCCATTGCACTCCAGCCTGGGAAACAAGAGTGAAACTCTGTCTCAACAAAAAAAAATACAAATGGCTAACAGATATATTAAAAAATGCTCAGCATCACTAACTAATCATTAGAGAAATTAAATTAAAATTACCATGAGATACCTCTTACTGGTCAGAATGCAACCTGTCTTTTAAAATATTTATTAACAAACTTGCACATCCTGCACATGTACCCCAGAACTTATCATAAAATTAAAAATTAAATTAAAATTTAAAACAGATTGAATGACTGCTCTGTTGGGTTTTGGACTTACATGGTGCCTGTAGCCCCTTTGTTTTGGTCAATCACTCCCATTTTGAATTGGAGCGTTTCTCCAATGCCTGTACCCCCGTTGTATTTTGGAAGTAACTAGCTTGCTTCTGATTTTACAGGCTCATCAGCAGCAGGAACTTTCCTTGTCTCAGATTACACTTTGCACTTGGATTTTGGGTTTGTATTGGAATGAGTTAAGACTTTGGGGGACTGTTGGGAAGGCATGATTGTGTTTTGAAATGTGAGAAAGACGTGAGGTTCTGGAGGGGCTGTGGATGGAATAATATGTTTTGGCTCTGCGCCCCATGCAAATCTCACCTTGAACTGTAATCCCGACGTGTCAAGGAAGGGACCTGGTAGAAGGTGATTGGATCATGGGAGTAGTTCCCCCATGCTGTTCTCATGATAGTGAGGGAGCTTTCATAAGATCTGACGGTTTAATTGTGTGTGGCAATTTACACCTCTAGTCCTGTTGCCATGTAAGATGTGCCTTGCTTCTCCTTCACCTTATGCCATTATTGTAAGTTTACTGAAGCCTCCTCAGCCATGCAGAACTGTGAGTCAATTAAACTCTTTTCTTTATAAATGATCAAGTCTTTGGTAGTTCTTTATAACGCGTGAAAACAGACTAATATGTAGTCTGTTTAAGTACATCTTCTGTTCCATGGAAACATAGCTTTAAGAAGTTGACAAGATTAATTCAGGTGATAGAAGATTCTGGTTAGAATTGGATGTTAGGTTAAAGGGGTGCTAGAGAACAAAGTAGAAAGCAAGCCCTGGGGTCAGGGAAGGAATTTGTGATTTTATATACAAAGGAAAACTTCTGAGAATGAACATGTAGTCTGGGAGTCTCATGACTTTATTGTTTTCCTAAAGCCAGAAACCCTTTATTTTGCTTTTCCTTAATAAGCTACACTCATTATTCCGCTTAACATCATTCACTGAGCAGACTTCCCTTAATACAGAGTTTATATCCCAGTAGATTCAATTTTAAAACAAAATTCCCTGAAGTAGTATCTACACTGTATTTTAGACCAAATAGTGTTCCTGCATACTAGAGTTTCTTCTACCTCTCTAATATTGTGATTTTACTAAGAACATCCCTTCACTATTAGACATGGTTTGTTCTTTAAAACTTCACTATTATTTTTGGTTTAAATCCATTTCCAGAAGTTTTCTAGTACACAAAATTTTATTAAGGTATTATCTACTACACATAATTTTATTAAGGTATGAAAATTGGATTTGGTTTAATGTCATTTTAAACAAAAGCTTCATTTTGTCTTTGAATTAGTACCGTATTTGTTTTTTAGAAGTACTTACTGTTTCCTATAACACAGCACTCAGTGACTTAAAAAAATAACTGGCTTTGTAGACAAACCAATTTTTGCAAATAATTTATCTAAAACTACTTATTTAAAATTTCCTAGGCATCCCCTCTTCTGTTTTTGAGAATGGTGTGTATGTGTATGTGTGTGTGTGTGTGTGTGTGTGTGTGTGTGTTTAAATCAATATGCCAACTTTGCAAAATGACATTTCTTTCTCCTTTATCGGTTAAAATCTAAAAAAAAAAAAAAGATTTACTGAACTTATCCATTAAGAGTCACAATATTTTCATGGTTAATTGGTGGTCTTTTTTCCCCTGAGATTAATTCAATATTCTGTACTGTATTAATTTTCCTCCAGAAAATGTATGCTACAATGCATCTTGTTTTTATATGCATTCTAAACATTTTATATTTTTATATTTAGTTATTTAAAGAAGACTTTCAAGAAACACAAATTTGATTTTGCAGATTTATTTTCTCCATTTTTTTTAATTATGGAAAATTGCAAACATAAACAAAAGTCAGTGAAGAGGGAATGATTCATTTTCATGTATCTCTTATCCAAGTTTAACAATTATGAACATGTGGTCAGTCTCACTACATTTTTATATATTTTTGCTTTAGTTGGCTTGTTTTCTCTTGTGTTTCTTTAAAATGCTTTGACTTTATCTCCTATTGTATTCAACATTTTACCCTAATTTTTGTGTACAAAACTGACTTTGGTTCTGAATTACTTTAAATTGGTTAGCAGGAACCAATTGGTTTGGTTTTGCTTTCTCAGGCACTATTCATACTTCATGATGAACATTTGGATGGGTGTTCGGGCACTCTTACATGTGTCAACAATAAAGCATTTTTGATTTGAGCCTACCTGGATTCTGAGTAGGGGAAAATCTGGTTAAGCCAGTTGGACTGACATAGGAAATGTAACTAAAAATAGTATATTTTTCAAGTTCAGTGAAAGTTGAAACTGATAATTTTAAGTTTCCTAACAATGGCGACACCATCAACTCTATTCCTTTGTGTTTTTCTTTCTTTGTCTAAGAGGAACATTGAAGCAAGGAGTCAAAATATCATTGACTGTGTGAGGGAGGTTGGCTTCTATACTTTACTAAGCTCTCATTTTCTTATTCTCTCTAGTGTCCAAGGAGTTCTGGGGATATTATAAATTTATTAAAATGTCAGCAGGTCATAGGTTACTGGTTCATATATTTTCTACAATGACATTAATGATGCAATATGGGTCACTTTAAACAGTGTCATATAAAAGTTAGGACAAATTTAAAAGGCTATCACATCTAGATATACATTAAATATCCTTCTCATGAACTTTAACATTATTAAACTCTGCTTTTTAATTTTTTTCTTTCACATTTAGCACATGCCTAAATCTTTCTTTTAAATTGTGTTACTTTCCCAGAGTAGTGGAGATGCCTAACTCTCCCCCAATACCAGGATCCTTTTCTGCACAGTGTGGGGTGATGGGAGGCTGCTGTCCAGACAAGAACCAAGCTTCTCTCCCTTCCCTGCTGTAGCCCCAGCACCTACAACAGTGCTGGGTACACAGTCGGTACTCAGTAAATATCTGTTGAGTCAATGAATGACTACTAGCTACATGCTCTCTGATTTCTAAATGATCTCAAAATCCTTCCAAATATAGTGTATCATGTTGATGTGTATGACCCTATGTAATAAACTAACGTTAACAAGTCTCTGAGAAATCAAGGCATTTTTAAGTCACAACTCCCTTGTGTTACCATTTTTCTACCCTGGAAAAAAGAACTCTGATCTCTCAGATGGCTACATTGTTGCAACTATAGCAAGGAAATATTGCAACTATAGCAAGATATTATTTATTTATTATTTATCTATTTATTTGAGATGAAGTCTCATTCTGTCACCCAGGCTGGAGTGTAGTGGCCTGATCTTGGCTCACTGCAACCTCCACGTCCCAGGTTCAAGTGATTCTCTTGCCTCAGCCTCCTGAGTAGCTGGGACTACAGGTGTGCACCACTATGCCTGACTAATTTTGTATTTTTAGTAGAGACAGGATTTCACCATATTGTCCAGGCTGGACTTGAACTCCTGTCCTCGTGATCCACCCACCTTGGCTTCCCAAAGTGTTGGGATTACAGCCGTGAGCCACAGAACCCGGCCATTACTATTTAATGTGACAGAATAATACTGGGAAATAAAATGTTACCTCTTCTTCTCTTGGTTATAGGACAACTGGAAGGGATGAAAAGAGTGCAGTTGGGTTGCAGCTCGCTGGTTCTCAGAGAATGTTGACTAACATTCATTCTTAGGTGTTTACGGTGATTAAAATCCACATGTTACTTGAAATACCCTAAACCAAGGGACTTATCATAAGATGCCTCCCAATGTATCTGTTGAGTTAATGTGTGAATCAATGGATTCCTTTTGTAATGCAACTCCACTGGGCTAGACATCTGAGCAGACTTAATGACAACAGATACCTATAAAATTATACCTTTGAAATTATAAAACAGTAAAGATGATGCACCAGTGCAGGTAGAAGACACTTTTCTTTGAGACGGGGCCTCACTCTGTTGCCTAGGCTGGAGTGCAGTGGTGCCATTTTGGTTCAATGCAACCTCCACCTTCTGGACTCAGGCAATCCTCCCTCCTCAGCCTCCTGAGTAGCTGGGAACACAGAGGCCCACCACCATGCTGGTGGCAGTGGCAGTGGTCTGGAGGGACTGCTGCCATCATGCCAGTTTCAGTGGAGACGCACAGCCGGGGATGCACAATGGGGCCAGCAGGAGCTGGGGACAAACGGGAGCTCTGCCCTTTCTGAGCTGGAGGGGCAGGAGCTCCCTGGGTGCAGCCATAGCCACCCAGTTCGTGGCTGCAGACCTTGGCCTTCTGCTGCATGCAGCAGACAGGAGCCCTACCCTCCCAGGTATAGCCACAGCCACCCAAGTTGCAGCTGCAGACCTATGCTTCCTACTCCATGGAGAAAGCAAGAGCCTTGTTCCCTCAGCCACAGCTGCAGTCACCCAAACCATGGTTGTGGACTCAGGCATCCTTGCACTCTTGGGGCCTCCCAGGAAGGCCCCCCTTCCCTCACAGGTTTGGAAGTGTCTGCTCCCACTACCTGGCTTATCCCTGCTGCTGGTGTCTGCTCCCATCTTAGAGCAAAGTCAGAGCCAACCCAGACACTCTCACAGCCCAGCCAGGTGTGCATACATTCAGGGCAGTGCTGACATGCCAGCCCCCAGCCTTGGCCCGCTCTGGATTTTGGGTGTCAATGAGCATAGGAGGGAAGCCAAGGGGGGCTGAGGGTAGCTTGGTGCTGGCCTGCAGGCACACCTTGGCACCTACAGCTTGGGTGCCATGAACAGCAGCAGGAGGCAGATAGGTTCCTGGGCAGAAGTGGGTGGGTCCCAAGTGAGGCCCCAGCTTCAGGCCAGGGAGGACCTTAAGTCTGGTGACTATGCTGCCAATCCCATGGATCAAAATGGGGACTTGCGGTGCCTTTTCCTGGCCCACCCATGGCCATACATGGATCAATCAGTGCACACTTTCTCCCCTCTGAGGCCCATAAAAGCTCCCTGCTCAGTGAGAGCTGAGCAGACATTAGGAAAACCAGCTGCAGAGAGGAACTACCCTCTCCAGGACCTCCTCTGAGCTGTTCTGTCACTCAATAAAGCTCCTCTTCATTTTGCTCACCCTCCACTTGTCCACATACCTCATTCTTCCTGTGCAGGAAAAGAACTCAGGACCTGCTAAATGGTGGGGCTGAAACACACCCACTGCTTGCCACATTGCTGGCAAAGACAAGGAGAGAAAACGTGGCACTTTAGGGAGCCGGGACCTGGGAGCTCCCGGAGCCAGGACTGTGACTCCCTCTTTAGGGCCCTGTGGTTCCTGAAGTCTCCAAGCTTCCTGGTGCCACCGCATTCCCTATCGCCAGCTGTAGAAGCCACTGGCTGTGCCCTTGGTCCAGCCATTGCCTCACAGAGAGCCGGCACCCATGCTGGCACCTGGAGCTGGCTGCCTGCAGCAGTCAGCATGGTTGACTGTGTTTAATGGCCAGACCCCACGGTCACTCACTCACACACCCCTCACCACTCTGTGCCTGGCTTGCCCTTGGCAGGCATGGGATCCAAGCCAGTAGCATGAGCCATGTGCAGCCTGCCAGGCTGAATGAGCAGAATGAGCCCTGTAGCCCAGAGCAAAACTCGGGTAAAGGTGCCACTGGCCAAGAGGTTTCCAGCCAGAAAAGTGACACCCTAAGGATCCTGTAATAATGACTGGCTAATTGTTTTTTTTTAATTGGAGTCTCATTCTATCAGCCAGACTGGAGTGCAGTGGCACAATCTTGGCTCCCTGCAACCTCTGTCTCCCAAGTTCAAGCAATTATCCTGCTTCAGCCTCCCGAGTTGCTGGGATTACAAGTGTGCACCACCACGCCTGGCTAATTTTTGCATTTTTATTAGAGACAGGGTTTCGCCATGATGGCCAGGAGACCACCTTGGCCTCCCCCATTGCTGGGATTACAAAATACACACCTGGCCTTGCATTTTTGGTACAGACGGGGTTTCACCATGTTGTCAGGCTAGTCATAGGCTCCTGAGCTCAAGCCATCTACCTGCCTTGGCCTCCCAAAATGCTGGGATTACAGGTGTTAGCCACTGTACCCAGCCGGAAGGCACACTTTATGAGCCCACAACACGGCTCAAATTCATGTGTTAAAATGGGTTATGTCTGTCTCTATGTTGAGTACATAATACCAAGGACACAGTGTGTATTTTATTCATCTCTGTATGTTCCTTACAAACAGTAAATAGAACATTTATGTCTAAGTGAATTAAAGGAGTGAGGAGATTGATATGCACATATAATGTCTACACACAACATCACTTGTTTAGAGTTCTTAGACATAGCAGACTTATTTTGAGCAAGACCATTAGGCTGTAAAACAAGTTATGGTCTTGGTAAATGATGTTGGATATGAAAATCTGAGGACAGTAGTCGTTTATGGACTTTCTGTGAAATACTACAGGCCATGCATTGATGGTAAGAAATTCATTACCCATTTGGTGAAGTTTTAGAAAGAGAAGGCTTTTTTACAGGAAGCACATCATGACCAAGGTTCAGGAAAGAGGGTAAACACCAGAGATGAGATTGCATCTGCATATATTTTGTCTATAAGGGCAGTTCCTGAAGACTTCAGAGCACACAGAATAAGGGCAATGCAGTGTTAATGCTACCAAGAGTGCCTAAGACTATTGTGCAAATAGAAAGCATGTGTGCTGAGAATTAACCTTAAAAATAGTCTTCTAGAGAGTAACATTTATCTGGAAGTTTGGAAAACTGAGTAGTTCTGGTAACTGAAGATAACTTTAAAAGTTATTTTGAAAATATCATTTTCAATGGTAAAAAAATGTTGACACAATTCCCTCTCCTTTTTCACTGTTTTAATTCCCTCAACTTGTGTGCAAATAATTTATTTTATTTAGCTAGATATGTTAGGGTTTTTAAAGTTACTAAACTTATAAAAGTATATTTCTTCTTTGTATTTTAATATGAATTGCCACACCATCTTTATTTCCTAGCAGTTGATAAGGGATACTCTCCTGTAATTTTAAGATTAAGAGGATGATAATTTAGAAAGTAGCAGGCTGGGAGCATGTGCCTGTAGTCCCATCTATGCTACTTGGGAGGCTGAGGCAGGAAGATTGCTTGAGCCGGGGAGTCTGGGGCTACAGTGCACAATCGTGACTGTGAATAGCACTCTGGCCTGGGCAAGATAGACTTTTTTTCTCTAAAAAAAAAAGCAACTAAAATGAGATTTCCAGAAAACACTTATTTGCACATGATGCTGAACATGCGAATCCAATGTTTCAAAGAGCAGTGTGAACAGGTAGAGACTGAATTTGAAGACTCATTTATTCTCTATAAATCAGACCACACAATCATTTTCTTGCCAGATAGGACAATCTCTCTCCTTTTCTAGTAGCTTAATATGTTAACATGACTGGGAAAGATTCTTAAGCAACAGTTTCCATCCAAGTATTATTTTTAGCTGGCTCTGAATACATAAAGAGCCCTAAGATATAGTACTAGTTATGTCTTTACTGAGGTATGTATTATTCTTTTTGTTAGTTTGGATGAATGATATCTTCAATATATCAGCAATCTACACAAACAGCCTGCTACTGTTTAGTTATTTAAAAAAAAAACCCTATGCCACCCACCTCCTAGGGGTGTGTGTGTGTGTGTGTGTGTGCACGCGCGCGCGCGTGTGCTCCCAAGGCTAGAATTTTGTTTCAAATTGGTGATGAATAATGAGAAATTGAGCTAGTTGTAGAATTATTTATTCTAAAGTTTTGTAATGTTCTTTGCTCTGGGGTTATCTTATCTTGGGAGGCAAGTCCAGAAACACTAGTGATCAGTTCTGACTGGCCAGGAAGAACAGCCCCTTCTGGCTGTCTTCTAGAGAGCCTGTCCCCCTCAAGCTGTCCCTGGAGAGTGGGGATTCCCTTAAAGGTATGGATTGTTCAGAGTGGGCTTGTGAATCCATATCCTTCTCTGAATAATGCCTTTTCATCTGATTATTCTTCTGTCGAGATTCCCTGCTCATTCTGGATTCCACCCAGGAGTTTTATCCCATGCTTAAAGATCTGGCCTGAAGTAGGCACCCTGGGTGAAGAAGAAGGAGATGTACTTTCGTGGTGGGGAGGCCCTGAGCAATAGCTCCTGAAATGTTCTCCTCCTTGTTACTTTTAAATGTTCTAGGTAGCTGGAGTCATGCTGTAGTGCCTCAACCCCCATTGGAAGTTGATTAGTCTAAGAAGTTAGATTCCGAGAACTGGCTGGTTATATGGTTGTTGTTTATATGAAATGAATCATGAGGGGCCCACAGTAGCTGCAAAAGTATAGAGGTATGAAATCTATTTATAATGAATATTTGATGAACTGTAAACACTGTAACCGAATTGCATATCCCAGCTGTATTTCTTACACGTGATGTACTTTATGAATCAATGGTCTTAGATGCTGTTTTAAAAGATATAATATGTGATTTTTCTGTTCAAGGGGTTTAAAATCTATCTGAGGAGTGAAATATTAAAGGCAAAGATGCAGACATGGCATAGGGAAGTATTTATGTAAATAAAAACTGACTTAAAATTCCAGAAGGGAAATCTTCACTGTAAGCTAGATTTATTAAATCTTAGAAAAAAGCCTGGAGAAAGACTTTGAAAAGTTAGTAAGATTTATCCCAAGTCTTTCTAAGAAGCCAGGAAAACTGAGATTTATGGAATGAAGAAAAAACTAGTAAAAATGCAACACACTTGAAGTCTTCCTAGAAAAGCAGAAAACGTGAAACTAACTTCTTTGATCCTTCTTATTCCTTAGATAGTAGCAAAACAATGAACTTGGCTTAACGAGGCTATGAATAACATGAAGGAAAGAGATTCTGTGATGGGTCTGGGAGGAGGTGATAAGAATGGGAAATGTTAGTAGTGCCAAAGCCAAGATCTGTATGCTAAACTGTTGTTAGATACCCAACTCTGCAGGTTTTCTCCAAAACAAGTTTATTTTTATTGATCGTTTGATTGAGACAGAGTCTTGTGCTGTCGCCCAGGCTGGAGTGTGGTGGCATGATCTTGGCTCACTGCAACCTCCACCTCCTGAGTTCAAGAGATTTTCCTGCCTCAGCCTCCCATGTAGCTGGGATTACAGGCACCCACCACCACGCCTAGCTAATTTTTGTAGTTTTAGTAGAGACAGGGTTTCACCATGTTGGCCAGGCTGGTCTCAAACTCCTTACCTCAAGTGATCCTCCCACCTCGGCCTCCCAAATTGTTGGGATTACAGGCATGAGCCACTGCTCCTGGCCTCCAAAACAAGTTTAATTCATATATGACAGACATGATTTTTGCATCCCTGCTCCTCTCAGCATGGAAAGGACCCACTCTAAGGGCAAACTGAACATGACCATATCAGAGAGCTGCAGGACTTACCTTTAAATGTTACTTTAAATGTTCTTTGTTTTCAGAAGTGTGAGCATTTCTTTTAAAATTCCAACGTCTTTTAGAATGAAAGATGATCAAGATGTTTCAGAGACCCAAGGTCAAATCTACTCTAGGGTATAATGACTTGTCAGAGTCTTTCTATTTTAACAAGTATCACTGTTTTATTACACACTTAATGTATGACATTTTCACAGTGAAGCTTTCTTTCTCAAATTCATGTGCAAAAGATCGTCAAGTATCTACAGATATGCCCTTGTGTTTTGATAAAGAAAAACACTCTTTTTTTTGTTTGTTTTTTAAAGACGGGGTTTCACCATGTTGGTCAGGCTGGTCTTGAACTCCCTACCTCAGGTGATCTGCCCGCCTTGGCCTCCAAAGTGCTTGGATTACAGGCATGAGGGAAAAGCACTGTTGAATGTGGTTAATGAAACTCTGACTCCTTGAAGCTATATGAAGAAATATATCTTTCTAGATGAGATCTGTATTAACAAGCATGTGCATCTGGTTGAGCCCAGGAGGCAGAGGGTGCAATAAGCCAAGATGGTAAGAGGGTGCCACTGCACTCAAGCTTGTGTGATGAGCAAGACCTCTGCCAAAAAAAAAAAACAAAAAAAAACCAGCCAGCAGGTCTGGGCTAACCTTTAGTTTCTTCTTCCATGAAGTGCGAGAATTGGACAAGACGTCTTTTACAGGCAGCTCTAAAAGATTACAATGCTGGGATAATTGAGGAAGAGCTGTGCTCTAAGAATCTGCCTGCTTATTTGTTAAGTGAGCTCAGATTACCTACTACTCATGACAAGAGTTGGATGTCATCATTAGTATGCCCTTACCCAAACTGTTATGCTATTAGTTTTGGATTTAGGAACTCTGAGAGATTTTGCTAACTACATTTCTCAGACTTTCTTACATGGATCTAATCCAAAATTATTTCATAATTCTAAAGAAAATGAAATGATCTTTTAAGTAGGTAGACTAAAAAAACAAAGCAAACAATCCATCTTCCATTGCACATCAGTAAATGTATTAATCACTTCATTGAACCCTGCCTAATCTTCCCAGCGTAGAGGAATGACCTCAGTGTATAAATAGTATCTAAAATAGTATTTTATTTTTTATATTCATGATCTGTCATGCATGTTTACATTGTGACAGATGAATATGTAATATTGCTAGGTAGATAAGAATAATGTTATACAAAAACCATAAATTTTATATGAACACCTTTTGAGTAATGCATAAACTTAGCGCTGCTAATGCAATGTACCATGCTAAGTGTTTTGTAATTATTAGTTGTACTAGTAAATTACAGTTTATCAATGTACTGAAATACTATGGAGACTTCAATTTCCACATTTCATAATGTTTTCACTTAAACTTTTTATCATAAGATAAGCGAAGTTTTGGATTTGAGACAATGAGCAAAAATCATTGTCTCCTGATTGGAGACAATGGATTTATTTTATTATTTATTATTATTTTTTGAGACAGAGTATCGCTTTGTTGCCCAGGCTAGAGTGCAATGACGTGACCTCGGCTCACTGCAACCTCCACCTCCCGGGTTCAATCGATTTCTTCCCGCCTCAGGCTCTGAAGTAGCTGGGATTACAGACACATGCCACCCCACCACCTGACCCGGCTAATTTTTGCATTTTTTCTAGAGATGCAGTTTTGCTGTGTTGCCCAGGCTCCTGCTGGCTCTTAATGTTCTTCCCATGTTGTCTTAGAAAAGTTTCACCTAAATCAACTAATTTTGCTTAAAAATGATTTCAGGTACAACTGAGAAACTAACAAGGATATTGAAAAGAGTTGACAATAATAATTTTCCAGAAAATTCTCTTTTGTGGTTAGAATAGAAATCAATTTACTGGATTTGGTGTGTCTTTTATTTTGTAGTTTTTTTAAAAATCATGCTTTTCTATTAAAACTACTTAGAAGTCAATACATCATACTTATAAAGAACGTTAACTATAGGATAGGAATTCAAACCTCAATCTCAATAACCTTTATCTTAATTACTTAAGATTTACTTGTAGGTGTTTACTGTATATGTTCATATTTTTAAAAACCTGACTAATAAAGCAGAGAGTTTGGTGAAAAGGGGCTTTTATAAAATTTCAGTGTGGAAATATGTTGAGGAGAGTTGAAGGAAGAGTTGCTGGAAGTGAAGACATCATTATCATCTATTCAACTTCCTTTATTTTGAGAAATTCACAGGACAGATCTTGTAGTCAGCTGCCTACTTTTCTTAGGGAAAATTTGGAGGTCTCCTAAAATCTGTGATACTCTGCAGATTGAGATTATAAATGCTTTGTTTTCCTTCATGAAAGGTTCTTTTTGAGACAGATGTCCTATCCTATAGGACTTTGTTGTCCTCCCCGGCTTCTGCAGATGGGATTCAATGATGCAACGCTGATGAAACACTACAGAGAATATATTGTTTACCAGCAACATGCACATAGCAGCCCTCCTCCTCCTTCCCTATTTTTGTTGGAGAAAACCAAAAAGCTACTTTGTGGTGAAGTGGATTCCCAATGGGCGAGTAACAGTGAATGATCCCTGAACTGCTCTGCAAGGGGCTGTCAGTCAGCTGCCTGGCTTCCGTTATGCTGAGGGTATATAGAGACTCCAAGGGCTGGAGGTGAAAGGGTGCAGGCACTAGAGTGATTTATAAGCAATACGGGGAAGAACACAGGAGGGTGGTAGTAGAACAGACTGGGTAGGGACAGTGCACTGAGAATTCAAAAGTCAAAAGCAAGGTTGCTGCCTTTAAGATTT